>NW_012267250.1:14533912-14548758 GCF_000151885.1 Dipodomys ordii
AAAAAAAAAAAGAATCTCATAGACTGGGCTGGGAAAGTGGCTCAGTGGTAGAGCGCTTGCCTTGCATGCCTGAGACCCTGGGTTCGATTCCTCAGCACCACATAAGTAAAAAGAAAAAAAAAAAGAATCTCACAGACTTTCTTGCCCTGGCTGGCTTTGAATCTCAGTCCTCAGATCTCAGCTTCCTGAATAGCTAGGATTACAGGTGTGAGCCACCAGTGCCCAGCCTTTTTAGAAACTAGTTCTATCAAAGTTTTACAAACCCTACAACATTTTTATGGGGTAAAGATTCTCTTGACTTTTGATTAGTCACTGTCTATACGCAAGTTACATAAAACGCACAAATACAAGTAAAAAAATCTGACATTAGGGAAATCAAATACATTGTGTCATTAAGGTTTGCCATGTAGCTTTTTTTTTTGGTCAGTCGTAGGGGCTAAACTCTGGGCCTGGGCACTGTTCCTCAGCCCTTCAGCTCAAGGCTAGCACTCTACCACTTGAACCACAGAGCCACTTCCGGCTTTTTTCTGTTTATGTGATGCTGAGGAATTGAACTCAGGGCCTCATGCATGCGAGGCAAGCACTCTACCACTGAGCCAAGTTCCCAGCTCCCTTTGCAGCTTTTATAACCTTTATTTCAACTGAAATAGGATGGAATTTGTCAAGTGTTTTAAACCCCTTCTCAATAGACTTAGCTAGCCTAACAGTAAGTTAAAGTAGGGCTCAAATCACAAAGAAAAAAAGGTGAAAAAGATGGTTAAAAAAATAAATAAAATAAAATTACAGCCAGACCTACTGATATACACCTCAAATTCTAGCTCATGAATAGGAAGAAAGAAGGTGAGTTCAAGGCCAGCCTGAACTACCTAGACTATATGTTTTTCCCTCCAACTAAACAAAGGACAGGCCTTTTATACTAACACCAAAATTTCTAGAGTAGTAGTAAGAGCAGGGGATATGGTTCAAATGGTACAGCAGCATCTACTAGCGCCATATATGAGGCCCTGAATTCAAAGTCTTGCCTGGGTTCAAAGTTTAACATCAACCTTTTCCTCTTTCCTTAAAGAGAAAAAGACATCCAGAATGGATAGTTAAAGAATAGTTTGGGCTGGCACCAGTGATGCACACCTGTAATCCTTGCTACTCAGGAGGCTGAAATATGAGGATTGCAGTTCAAAGCCAACCCAGACAGGAAAGTCCATGAGGAAACCAGAAGTGGCACCGTGGCTCAAGTGGTAGAGTGCTCGCCTTGAGCTGAAGAGCTCAGAGAAAGTGCCCAGGCCCAAAGTTCAAGCCCCATGACCGATCAAAGCAAACAAAAAAAGGATAGTTTGGAAGAATAAAAGTCTAGTCTGACTTTTAAACAACAGTATTATACTGAGTTTTATAGTTTTAATACAAGGTTCAGTCGATATTCACATGTGTTTCCATTCCTTGCTTCTCTCTCCTCTGCAGGTTTTCAGGCTATCTTGTATCAGGATCCATGGGTAGGCTCTTTCAGGAACAGCACACAGTCTACAAGTGCTCACAGTGTACTGAGTGGCACAGTATAGAGGTTCTTAGACTAGGGAGAAGAAAAATGCTCATAACGATGAAGGTCTCCATTCTGCAACTGTTCCTACAAGTGTGGTGCTTGGCCATGCCTTTGACATGTTAGCTTCACATCATCCCTACAAAGGGAGGGCTTCTTTTCCTTTTATATAAATTTACAAACAAACCGGTACAGGTAGACAGGCGATGTTAAGGCTAAACTTGGTATTTGCACCCTCTGGCTTCGAAAATCTAAACACTTTCTTATGCATATCTTTTACAACTGAAAAGACTACCTTCAATTCCAAATGAGTATCCCAGAGCTACTCTAGTTTTCCTATGTAAATAGTTCTAATAGATGATTGTCCCTTCAAAATCCTTTCCTCAAACAAAGTAGCTATAGTGTATCCAGCCAGATATTAAAGATCAAAATTGAATACTTGTAGTAGAACCAGAAGTTTGTTTTTGTTTTTTTGTTTTTTGTTCGAACCCAGGGCTTCATGCATGCAAGGCAAGCACTCTACCACTGAGCCACCTTCCCAGCCCCCAGAAGTACTTTATACTCTCTTTACTTCTGGTTTGAGTACTGGTACCTGGACTTGAACTCTCAGGTTTTTCTGCTCTGTCATTTAAGCCCTAAGTCCTAAGATTCCTTTAATCATTGTATATATGGTTTGTGTTGTAAGGGTAGAAGAAGAAGCTAAAAGGTAACTTCTCAAGGAGAACCATCATATCTGAAGACAAAAGCTTTCCTTGGAGTGGAAATACTAATAACCTCTCTATATTAGAGTAATTATACCTTGAGTGGGCTTTTTATTGACATTTTAGACTTCATACTGCTTTGTTACAGGGAGACTATCTAGTGCTTTTTTTTTTTTTTGGTCCGGTCGTGGGGCCTGAACTCTGGGCCTGGGCGCTGCTCTTCAGCTCAAGGCTAGTGCTCTACCACTTGAGCCATAGCGCCACTTCCAGCTTTTTCTGTTTATGTGGTGCTGAGGAATCGAACTCAGGGCCTCATGCATGTGAGGCAAGCACTCTGCCACTGAGCCACCTTCCCAGCCCACAATGCTTCTTAATCATTGATCATTGTCACCTCTTCCATCCTTCCCCCATGCCCACCCCCCGCATCACTCTCCAATGAAGTTTTTTCTTTTTAAATAAGAGATGAGAGAATAAACATCCACTCTAAAATACTTTTGTTTGTCATGGTTGTTGGAGAAAGAAAGACTGGAACAAGTTGTATGATAGGACCTGTTGTCTTTGACTGTAATTCTCAAAAGTGGCCAAAATGCTGTGCATCTCCTCCTTGTCCTCATGCAATTTTCTAAAAGCTTAGGGATCTAATCATCTCATTTCTTCTTCAGGGAAACAAAAGGACAAAGGGCCATATTACACACATTTGGGGGCAGGACCTGATGTTGCTGCTATCAGGACACTCATGGAGACTAGGTAAGGAAACATGATGCCCTCCCTGCTCATCCTGCCTCACTGAGTACCTGGCTCACTAAAGGTTAGTTCTCTTCAGGAATGGAGTGTGAGTTGAATGTTGTTTAGGGCCCAGGAAGTAAGAAAGCTGGCCAGGTGTCCTAACTTTCCCATGAGGTCTTGGGATTCATTCAACAAATTCCTCTCAAGGAAGGAAAGGCTCTTTGAGAAATTCAAGGGAACTTTCGTTCATATAACTGCTATGGTAGGAATAGTTCAAATGATCATTTCCAGCAAGCACTGTCTTCCTCTTTATGTTCTGTCCCTCGCTATTAAGGCCTTTAAGGATAAGGATAAGAACTGAATAACAAATTACCTGCCACACAAAAGCAAACTTTAATTTTTGATCTTTTTGTATGTGTGTGTGTGTGTGTGTGTGTGTGTGTGAGAGAGAGAGAGAGAGAGAGAGTGTGTGTGTGTGTGCGCGTGCAGATATTGGGGATTGTTGAACTTAGAGACCTGAGCATTGTCCCTTAGCTTTTTGCACTCCAGGTTGGTGCTCTACTACTTGAACCAGAGTTCTACTTCTGGCTTTTTGGTGGTTAATTGGAGATAAGAACCTCATGGACTTCTGCAGAGGCTGACTTTGAATCTCATCCTCAGATCTCAGTCTCTTTAATACTTAGGATTACAAGCATGAGCCACTATAGTCTGGCAAAAACAAATTTAACAAAAGTAAATTAGGAAGTTTTTGAACTTTTATTCATTTCTACTTTTGTATCTTAAATGTTGAAAGCTAAAGGTATCAGGTATATATTGCAATAATTTAGTACTTTTCTTCCACTGTACTTAGGTACGGCCAACAAGGAAAGGCAATAAGGCTAGAAAAAGTAGTATACACAGGCAAAGAAGGAAAGAGTTCTCAGGGGTGTCCAGTTGCTAAGTGGGTAAGTATTTGTAAAGGCTTGATTATCATTCTTTTCCTTTAAATCAATTTGTGAAGTAGCAATATACTCATGGAGAGATGATATAAAAGCAGACTTTCCTTGCTCTGGTTTTGCTTTTGGTGGTAGGCACACACTTTTACAATGTTTAAACATGCAATTTTTATCATAGACAATATGTTATAGTTTTTCCCAGTTGTCCTTCAGGGCTGTTTTTACCTTCTGTTTCTGTGGTTTCTCACATTTACTAAAAAAATTGTCCTCATAGATTACATGTCTCTTTATTTTTCTTGTATATCTGGTGGAATGAACTGCTGCTGCTGCTGATTCTTCATCTTCCTCTCCTCCTCCTCCTCCTCCTCCTCTGTCTTCTTCCTTCTTTTTTTGCCAGTCCTGGGGCTTGAACTCAGGGCCTGGGCAATGTCCCAGAGATTCTTTCACTCAAGGCTAGCTCTACCACTTGAGCCACAGCACCACTTCTGGCTTCTGTTGTTCTGAGGAATCGAACCCAGACTTCATGCATGCTAGGCAAGCACTCTACCACTAAGCCCCATTCCCAGCCTGGATTGAGTTTCTGAAAATACTGCTGCTAGTCCAATAGACCAACTCTGATTTTATGTTGTGTGGGAGCTAGGGGTCTTTTTCTTCCCTCTCTCTCTCTCTCTCTCTCTCACTCACTTTCCCCTTTTAAGCAACAATCATTCCATGGTTTTCTAATTAACAAGCTTGTCTTGGGATAAAACATTTAAGCTGAAAATTGAATCTTGGCATGGTGGTGTATGCCTGTAGTCTCTGATTCTCATGTATAACCTATCTCTTTGTGGCTGAGACAAGCGAATCACTTGAGTCCACAAGTTTAAGGCCAACCTTGGAGCCTAGAGAACTTGTATCACAAAGTAACAGATAGCCCAAGTGTGCAAATTAAAATACTCTCAAAGAATGAAAGGAGCAGAGGCTCTTTCTCAGCATTAAGTACAATGTCTGGGTTCAAGGAAAAGGGAACCTCTTTAAAAAAATAGTGTCACTGCTGGGTACTAGTGCCTCACACATGGAATCCCACCTGTTTAGAAAGGCAAACTAGTTCCAATTAACCAGCCAAAAAGCCAGACTGGAGGCATGACTTAAAGGGTAGAGTGCTAGCTATGACCTGAGCAAGAGCAGCCAGCTCTGAGTTCAGACTTCAGTACTGGTATACAAACAAACACACACCCATGCGCACACACACATGAACACACGCACACACGTCAGAAGAATTCAATGGAGTTAAAGCAGGAATGGAACTAGCTGAGGGCAAAAGAACAGGCAGAGATAATGGAATGGTTTTTCAGACCATAGAAAGGAACTCAAAATTCTTTTCTATGAGCAGCATGAAACCTTTGGGATGTTTGAGATAGGGACATGGTAGCTGGATTCTAAATCATATTCTATGGAATGAACTGATCAAATCTGTGTGCATAATCTGTTGAACCAGAGTACACCAAAATATAGCAACTTGGGACAAAAAATATTCCATCACACAGTTTTGTGGGTTTGGGATGCAGATCAGCTGAGTGGGTGCTTGTGACATAGGGTATCTGATGAGATGATCACTGTCTGGAGGAGGGAGCTCACTTACAGTGTCACTTCTAGGCTCCTTGTGCAAGGCCATAGGTATTTGGTCACTATTGCATGTAGACTTAATTCTATTTCAGTACTATTGGAATGTTTCCGTGACATAGTAGCTTGTTTTCCCCCAGAAGCAGTGAGTCACAAGGCCAAGAGGAGGATCACAAACTTGAAGCCAGTTCCTCAGTGTCATTTGGATCACTTCTGAGTTCAGTTATGCTGACTTTGGGAAATAGCCATGTTCAGTTTTTGCTAATAATTTTGTAAAATAACCACTTTTACAGTTCTTATATTCAATGTACAATATAAAGATTCTCCACATGTTTGCCAATCCTTGTTACTTAATACTTTTTAACTCCCTGGAGTAAAAAATAAATAGGAAAATTGCCATCCCAACCCTCGCTGCCCTTGGGGACTGAATTCAAGGCCTCTAGTATGCTAGATAAGTAAGCAGTCTACCACTAAGTCATGTGACATTCCCTTTCATCTTGACAATGGTTAAGATGTTTTTAGACACAGTTGGCATTAATGTTCAAAGTCTTATTGCTTGAGCCTCCTGAATCCTGGGTTTGCAGAATTGGGACCACCATGGTAACTTCATTAATTTTTCCATAATGATTGTACCATTTGGGGCTCCTATCAGCATCTGTAATACTATAAATTGTTTTTCTTTGTTGGGCAACTAATATTGTTGAACACATTTTTACATGTTTCTCATAGGTTTCTGTTGTGAAGTGCTTGTGGTTTTGTTTGGCTGATTTTCTATCTTGGAAATGTTTTACCTGCTCCAGGATGCTGGGCGCTGTACCAATGGCACCAAGCTTTTTTTTTTAAGCTGAGGTTAGTTATACAGGCAGGCTTCACTGCTACATTTTGTCTTTTTGTTTTGTTTTTGTTGGTTGTGGGGCTTGAACTCTGGGCTTTTGCGCTGTCCCTGTGCTCTTCAGTTCAAGGCGAGCGCTCTACCGCTTGAGCCACAGCACCACTTCTGCTTTTCTAGCGGTTTATTGGAGATAAGATTCTCACGAACTTTCCTGCCTTGTCTGGCTTTGAACTGCGATCCTCAGATCTCAGCCTCCTGAGTAGCTAGGATTATAGGTGTGAGCCACCAGCGCCCGGCTGCATTTGGGCTTTTTATTTTCCTTTATTTCCTTTATTTCTTACTGGAGCTTGAACTCAGAGTCTGGGTGCTGGCCCTTACCTTTTTTTTTTGTTTTTGCTCAAGGCTGGCACTTTTTTATTCCTGCTCCTCGATCTTGAACTCAGGGCCTACATGTTGCCCATGAGTTCTTTTGCCCAAGGCTAGTGCTCTACCACTTTGAGCTGTAGTGTCACTTGGAATTGTCTGGTGGTGAATTGGAGATAAGAGTCTCATGAATGTTCTTGCCCTGGTTGGCTTGGAACCCGAATCTTCAGATCTCAAGCCTCCTAAGCTGCTAGGATTGTAGGAGTGAGCCACCGGTGCCCAGCTAAGGCTGGCACTCTTTTTTTTTTTTAATTGTTGTTTTAGAGGTGATATACAGCATGTTACTTTTACATGGGTCAGGTACTAAATACATTTCCTTCCTTTTGCATAGTATTATCTGTTCCCTCATTCTCTCCCATTCCCTCTCTGTCTTCCATCTACGTCCATAAGTAGTATCATTTACTTTCAACAATGTCTAGTGGGCTCCACTGCTGCACTTAAGGCTGGCACTCTGGAACCACAGCTTCGCTTCTGAATTTTTGCTGATTGATTAGAGATAAGAGTTTCAGCAACCTTCCATTTCTGGACTGGCTTTCAACCACAACCTCAGCTCTCATCCTCCTGAGTAGTTAGGATTACAGGTGTGAGCCACAAAAACAGAACTAGAAACCCTTTTGAACACTAGGCACATGAAAAATAGAATTTCAAATTGTTATATTTTGCAATTCACTAAGTCAGCTATATCACCTTACATGTAATATGTCCTAGTGGTAACATGAAGAAGCCATGAAAATTTCAGGGAATTGCTTTCTGTATTATTTACATATCTACCCATCAACTGTCTATTTACTATGAGATTTCTTCGGTTTTTTATATCCAGTCCCATTTGTCATGTGACTTTGCAATCCTGCTAATGTCAGTTTTCCACTGAGTCCTCTTGTTCCTGTATAAACTTTTTCAAAAAGTACAAATCATAGATTTTTGCACTTCTTTTGTTAGTTATGAAAGTGAGTTGGGTAGACAGATCATATGATGGTGGCCATAGACTTCGACCCCTTGATGTGTTTAGTAGTTGTTTACAGAAAGTAGGCTTGTTTTGCATGGATGGATGCATTCTGCTTTTGCAGGTTATAAGAAGAAGCAGTAATGAAGAAAAAGTTCTTTGTTTGGTCCGGGAGCGCCCAGGCCACTATTGTCAAACAGCAGTGACAGTGGTGGTCATCATGCTATGGGAAGGCGTTCCTTGGCTGCTAGCTGACAGATTGTACGCGGAGATAACTCACAGTCTAAGGTCGTACAATGGTCATCCGACAGACCGAAGATGTACCCTCAACGAAAAGTAATCAAATCTGTTTTGTACTGCTTTGACATTCAGATCTCTATTATCTAATGGTAAATTGTTAATTAACTACCCACTAAGTGTATTGTATGGGAAAATCAGTTTTAACTATTGTGGATCTAAAATTAATGTACATTTTGTTTAAAAGAGATTAGTTTGGCTGTGAGTTAGGGTTACTTTGAATGTCACTTTTAGAATACTAGATTATCTTCTCTCTGTCTCTGTCTCTCTCTCTCTCTTTCTCTCTTTCTCCTCTTTCTTTCTCTGTGTGGGGAACAAAGTCAGAACTTCCTAATAATAATGCTCACTAAGCAAGCACTCCAACACTCCAGCCACTTTTTGTTTTGGTTTTGTGTAGGTGTGGGTGTATGGATGTGTGCGTGTGCGCTATGGTCCTGGGGCTTGGACTAAGGGCCTGAGCACAGTCCCTAAGCTTTTGGGTTCAAGACTACTGCTCAACCATAAAAGCCACAGCTCTACTTTTGGATTTTTTGCTGGTTCATTAGAGATAAGCATCTCACAGACTTTGCTGCCAGGGCTGATTTTGAATCTTAATCCTCAGGTCTCAGTTTACTAAGAACCTAGTATTACAGGTGTGAGCCACAGCAGCCAGTATATTTTTTATTTATTCATTATTATTATTATTTTTTTTTTTTTTTGCTAGTTCTGGGTCTTGCACTCCAGGCCTACATGCTGTCCCTTAGCTTCTTTTGCTCAAGGCTAGCGCTCTACCACTTGAGCCACAGTGCCACTTCCAGCTTTTTCTGTGTATGTGGTATTGAGGAATCGAACCCAGGACTTCATGCATGTGAGGCAAGCACTCTACCACTAAGCCACACTCCCAGCCCATTGCTTTTTTTTTTTTTTAATTGGCTGGTAGTGTTTCATCTGCACACGAGATTACATTGTAGTCTATTGTTAGTTTAGGGATTATAGAGCTTGAACTCAGAGATTAGGCTCTGTCCCTGAGCTCTTTTGCTCAAGGCTAGTAAAAGCTCTACTTCCAGTTTTCTGGTGGTTAATTGGTAACAAGAGTCTCACGGAGTTTTTCTGTTTGTTTTTGCCAGTCCTAGGCTTGAACTCAGGGCCTGGGCACTGTCCCTGAGCTTCTTTTGCTCAAGGCTAGCATTCTACCACTTGAACCACAGCCTCACATCTGGCTTTTTCTGTGTATTTGGTACTGAGATATCAAACCCAGGGCTTCATGCATGCTAGGGGAGCACTCTACCACTAAGCCACATTCCTAGCCTGACTTTTTCTGTTTGGTCTGGCTTTGAATCACAATTCTTAGATCTCAGCCTCCTGAATAGCTAGGATTACAGGTGTAAGCCACCAGCATCTAGCTGTTTGTACAAAGAGATTTTTTAAATTTTTTTTTTTTTTTTGTCTGTCGTGGGGCTTAAACTCTGGGCCGGGACGCTGTCTCTCAGCTCTTCAACTCAAGGTAAGCTCTCTACCACTTGAGTCACAGCGCCACTTCCGATTTTCTGGTGGTTAATTGGAGATAACAGTCTCAGACTTTTCTTGCCCAGGCTGGCTTTGAACCGCTATCCTCATATCTCAGTCACCTGAGTAGCTAGGATTTCTGGCGTCCAGCTAAGAGATTTCAATTTATTTATAAGTCAGGTTTCATAACCTGTAATGTAACTTGATCAATGTCACCCTGCTCACCTTCTCCCTGTTGGATATTTTTGAAGTGAGGTCTGGGCTAGATCCTTCCTGTTTCTACGGTTGACAAAGTCAGAAACCAGTGAATAAACAGAAATACACAACTGGCCCAGGTCATTGTTTATACACTTCCATCTTTGCCTCCCAATTAGTCAGGATTACAGGGTTGTTTGTGCCACTGATCATAGCTAAGTCTGTATGTTTAAAATAAATGTTATAGTAAATATATAGTAGATATATATTCCCTTCCTAACCCTTGCGAGATCAAAATCTTTTACAGACTAAAAGCTTTTTTTAATGGGTATACAACAATGAGTTCTAAAGATGATAACCTCATTTAGTCATCTCAATTAAAAATAAATATATTTCTTCATATGGACCCACTGTATTTAACTTAAGAGCTATGGATGTGGCAAAGTGGCAGACAGATTACCTAGCATTTAGAGACCTGTGTTTAGATCTTAGCAGTAAATATGAATACTATTTATATGCTATGTTGCTGATGTCTCCCCTCTTTTCAAAAGGCTGAGATGACTAGATAATTTTGGGTTGAAGCCAGACAGGTAGAAAAGTCTCCAACTGCTGGACTGGAGGTTGGGCTCAAGTGGTATAGTGCTCAAGTGATATAAGCAAGAAAGCTGGCAAGTTTAATTCCCTGACTTCAAGGTCTAGAACGAGCAAAATAAATTTCTCTCCCTTAGTATTTTTTCATGTCATGTAAATTATTTTTCAATTTCTTTGATAACTTCCATTTTGGGGGTGCTTACCTAGCTTATACAAGACAACTTCATTCCCCAGAACTATGAAAATGTTCGTAAATTTATAAATACATTAGAGTTGTATTTGTATCCAGAAATTACATCTATCAGATCAGAATTTTTAAGCATGCAAATTTAGAAACACTAGACGAATGAATGGTATTTCTTTGGGTTTATTTCTTTGTAAGTATGAACCATTGTCCAATTACTAATTGAAGTTTAAAATTATGGCTTCCAAATTTTAAGACCCAAGAGTTGAGGGGAATATAAACAGTTAATTGGTAATATATCCAAGTCTGTTTTATATTTTCCACCTCGAGTTTCTCCAAATCACACAAAACAATGGACATTTTAAGTGAATGATTACATAAAATAAGTAAATGATACAACCTTCTCACCAGCTTTTTGTGTGTGTAAAGTTTTGTGACTTATATATTATCCTGCTTTGTTCCCTCACTCTCTTGCAATTTCATCCACAGTCGTACCTGTACATGCCAAGGACTTAACCCAAAAACCTGCGGAGCCTCATTCTCTTTTGGCTGTTCATGGAGCATGTATTTAAATGGCTGCAAATTTGGTAGAAGCTGTGGACCCCAAAAATTTAAAATCGGTCGCAACTCTCTCTCACATGTAAGTGTCCTTTTGATTTTTTAAAAATTACACTGTACAGGTATTTCTTTAAATTTTTTGAAACACTAATGAAATAGAGATCTAAATGTAGCAATAACATATTAATATTTGTAAGATATTTTAACTTCCACTTTAGAGAAAGTAACAATCCCTGATTTTTATTTTTGGTAAGGGGGATAGATAAAGGAATAACTGGGGCTTGAACTCAAGGCATTGGGCCTGCTCAGTTTAGTCAGTTGTATGAGGCTCTATCATTTGAGCCATGACTCTAGTCCAGCATTTTTGCTGGTTTGGAGATAGGAGTCTTTTTGAGATGGACTTTTCTGTTTGTGCTGGCTTCAAACCTCCTAAAGATCCTGCTTAAGATTCTCTTTATCTCAGCCCACTGTGCAGCTAGGATAACAGATGTGAGCCATAGGGATCCAAAGCCTCAACATCAAATGTTGTGTCCTTGGCTATTGTTAAAAGCAAAGATTGTGTGTATGTGTGTGATTTCTTTTTTTAAACAACAACTGGAATTTTATACCCAGTCTAAAAATAAGCCAGTGTAAGCAAAAGCCATTTGTCAACATTTGAAAAACACAGCAAATTTACTACCCACAGACTTACTATCGAAGAATAAGAGGAGGTAACGTAAAAAGAAGTAAGAGACCTGTACGAAGTAAGAAACCAGTACGAATCAGTCCAGAACACCTGGCCATGGTGAGCAAAGAGATTAGTATTCATGAGTACTCAGACTTGTTTTGGGGATGGGTAGACTGAGGGAGGGGTGTCACTCCACAGGTTCTTTTTTTGGATGAAAGGAATTTACCTTTTAATTGCCTTGAAGATTTGTGTTTTCTAAACTTGGAAGTATCCAAAAGTAAAGTTAAAGTAAAATTGATAACTATACACAGATTTGTAGAAAGTTATCAAAAATTATATATTAATGCTGTGATAACATGTAATAAAAAGCAAAAGTGAAATGAAATTAATACTGTGTACTTATTCCTAATGTGCTTGCAATTTATTTG
This sequence comes from Dipodomys ordii, assembly GCF_000151885.1. Lineage (NCBI taxonomy): Eukaryota > Metazoa > Chordata > Mammalia > Rodentia > Heteromyidae > Dipodomys > Dipodomys ordii. The sequence continues at coordinate 14,546,011 of NW_012267250.1, forward strand.
CATTTCTTTTTTTTTTATTGGCATAGTATTCACAGTCATATGTAGAAAATTTACCTTTATTTCATTCTGTCATACACACACAGTTTGGGTTGAAAAAATGAGGTAAAAGGAATTTGTAAGTAGGAAGCAAAGAGATAGCTATTCAGGAGGATGAGATCTGAGGACAGAAGTTTGAAGCCAGCCAAGGCAGGAAAGTCCATGAGACTCCTTGAATTTCCTAACTCTAGTATCCATTGGTGGTACCCTACAGCTTATAAAACATTACTTATAAAATCTTCTAAAGGAAATATATTTGAAAAAGTTTAATGTGTGTTTAAACTTTTTTAATGAATACATGTAGAAATTATATATTTTAACTAAGTCTTGATAAATATATAGATATATATTTTTGCCAGTCCTGTGGCTTGAACTCAGGGCCTGGGCACTGTCCCAGAGATGCTTTTGCTCAAAGCTAGTGCGCTACCACTTGAGCCACAGCACCACTTCTGGCCTTTTCTGTTTATGTGGTGTTGAGGAATTGAACCCAGGGTTTCATGCATGCTAGGCAAGTACTCTATCACTAAGCCACACTCCCAGCCCCATAGAAGAACTTTTATGCTGGTACTGGGACTTGAGCTCAGGATCTCTTGCATAGCATTGTAGCTGGGGCTGGTGCTCTGTCACTTCAACAGGAAGCACAGAAGAGATGCATCCTGAAGAAGAGCCTATCTCATAATGAACTTTAAAAAAGTGAAAAAGTATATACCTGAGGTCAAGCCCCAATACTGCTAATAAAAAGGCGGGGAAATCAACTTCATCTTCCAGGCATGGCGAGATGCACTTATGTTTCAGGGTGAGGCAGGATGATTGCAGGGGAAACTTGGAAAAATGTGTTCTTAAACTTAATCTAGGTAGGTGTCATAGCTATCCAGGAGGCTGAGATGAGATCTGAGGATTGGAGTTCAAAGCCAACCTAAGCAGGAAAGCCCCTGACACGCTTATCTCCACTTAACTACCTAAAAAAGCCAGAAGTGCAGCTGTGGCTAAAGTGGTAGAACACCAACCTTGAGCAAAAAAAGCTCAGGTACAGTGCCCAGACCCTGAGTTCAAGCCCTAGGATCAGCATACACACAAAAATCTAATTTAGGAATGTACTTTATTTACACTGTTTTTGGGATTTGGGGGAGTGTCCATGGTTTTGTTTTGTTTCGTTTTGTCTTGCTTTGTTTTTGCTAATATTAGAGACTGAACTCAGGAAATCTTAGGTAGCCCTTTACTGCTTGAGCATGACTTCAGCCTTACATCAATTTCCCTCCCTCTCTCTTCTTTTTTAATACGCTGCTAGTAAGGCTTGAACTCAAACCTTATAGCTCTCTCACTTGACTTTTTTACTCAAGGTTGGTACTCTACCATTTGAGCCATACCTCTCTGCCCTGGCTGGCTTTGAACCTCCATCCTTAGATATCTCAGATCTCAGCTTCTTGAATAGCTAGGAAGCCCTACTTGTGTATCATTAACCCTATCACTAACTTTAGCCAAGGTGTTGCTTAAATTCTCCTGCCTTTGCCTCCCTGGTGCTGGGGTCCCAGATAGGCACAAAGTGGCATCCTGAGTCTTAGTCTCATATTATAAGTCCTCACTCCTACCAAATCTTAATTGTCTTTGTGATGTTAGATGGATGACAGCGGACATCCACTTGTGCAATTAGTCACCTTTGATCCAGAGGCCTTTACAAAAATCTCTTTCATCATTATCCCTGAAATACAGCCAGTATGTGTTTTACATGATGTATGGGGCTCTTTCTTTTCACATTGTATCACCCTGAATTCTTCAACATCTTCTCTTCCAGATGAGAATGTTCATTTATCACAAAGCCTGCTTCTCATTCTTAGCCACATGAGTAACATTTCTCAACACTGTTTGGATTGCTGGTTTAGAACAATTTTAATTAAAATGACAATTTCTTATAGTTTAGATTAAGAAAAAGAAGCAAAATATTGCCTGCAATGGAAACTGTGTACTGGAAAGTATTTCTTATGCTTTAGCCATACACAATTAGTTCATGGTATGTGATTATAAAATAACCAGATAAACTGTTTTTCCTTATAGGAGAAAATACTTGAAGATAATTTACAGGGTCTGGCTACATTTTTAGCTCCAGTTTATGAACAGTTTGCTCCGGAGGCTTACCAAAATCAGGTATGTTTTGGAACAGCAATCTGAAGCAAATTTATTTTGGGGTGGGTGCTATTATGGGATGGGTGGACAGGTTTAAGCTCTGGAACATCTAGGCTTTTTTTTTTTTTTGTCAGTCATGGGGCTTGAACTCTGGGCCTTGACACTGTCCCTCAGCTCTTCAGCTCAAGCAAGTGCTCTACCACTTGAGCCACAGCCCCATTTCTGGTTTTCTGGTGGTTTTATTGGGGATAAGAGTCTCAGGGACTTTCCTGCCTGGGATGGCTTTGAACTGCGATCCTCAGATCTCAGCCTCCTAAGTACCTAGGATTACAGGCATGAGCCACTGGCATCTGGCTGGAACTCCTAGGCTTTATTACCAGCTTTTTTTTTTTGCCAATTAGTCAGAGATGGAGTCTCAGACTCTGGTTATTACTATAATAATATATAATAATTATTATTATTCAAGGGAGAGTGTTATTGGAACATATCCACATTCCTATACAATGTATACTTCTCTCAGGGTTCCCTTATTCCCCTCCCCTTTTAAAGGGTTTCATTGTTCTATTTTGATCTCTTTTCTTTTTTTTTTTT
>NW_012267250.1:14549998-14554814 GCF_000151885.1 Dipodomys ordii
AGCTCCTCTATTCTTTTTTTTTAATCGCCCTTCCTAGCTTCTGCTGTTATGATGGAATAATTTACATGATTTTATCTTCAAATATGTTTTTTGTTTTTTTTATTTTTTTTATTTTTATTTTTTGTCAGTCCTGGGGCCTGAACTTTGTGCCTGAGTGCTGTCCCTCAGCTCTTTAGCTCAAGGTGAGCACTGTACCATTTGAGCCATAGCACCACTTCTGGCTTTTTCTGCTTATGAGGTGCTGAGGAATTGAACCCAGGGCCTCATGCATGCAAAGCAAAGCAAGCACTCTACCACTGAGCCACCTTCCCCAGTCCCTTTTTTTTTTTTTTTTGGGTTGGTGGTAGGGCTTGAACTCAGGACCTGGGCACTGTCCCTGAGCTCTTTTTCAAGGCTAGTGCTCTACCAGTTTGAGCTATAGCACCACTTCCAGTTTTCTGGTGGTTAGTTGGAGGTAAGAGTTTCACACACTTTCCTGCTCAGGCTGGCTCGGAACTGTAATCCTCCTATCTCAGCCTCCTGAGAAACTAGGATTTCTGCTATGAGCCACCAGCGCTCAGCCTCTTTTCTTTCTTTTTTTTAAGGTGGCATATGAAGATGTTGCTGGAGAGTGTCGTCTTGGTACCAAGAAAGGTCGTCCTTTTTCTGGGGTCACTTGCTGTCTGGACTTCTGTGCCCATTCTCACAGGGACATTCACAACATGCTTAATGGAAGCACTGTGGTACGTACTTGAGTTACTTAGGCTGGAGTTGGTAAGTAGATTGTTGCTGTGAGAAATTATTATCTGTGTGATGTTAAGTGTCTGATTATGTACAGGTTATCTTTTTTTTCTTTTTCTTTTTTTTTTTTTTTGTCCGTAGGGCAGCCCGATCTCTGGGCCTGGGCGCTGTCCCTCAGCTCTTCAGCTCAAGGCGAGCGCTCTACCACTTGAGCCACAGCGCCACTTTCAGCTTTTTCTACTTCTATGGTGCTAAGGAATCATGCAGGGCCTCATGCCTGCAAGGCAAGCATTCTATCACTGAGCCACCTTCCCAGCCCCAGGTTATCTTTTTGATATGTGGATTTAAGGACCTCACTAGTCATGTATTTTTCATGCCAATTGGTTGGATCATTTTTTGCGATAGATTATTGCTATGAAAATATTGGAATGAGCAGAACACACAATTTGTCAGAGAAATAGTTTATTTCAACTAGTTGTGCGTGTGTGTATAAACATATATATGCATTACACATATATTTTATAATAAGTCATACAAATTTATAAACTTTTTTTTTAAGTATTCAATTGTTAAACAGAAGCATGCTTACTGCTGTTGGTTTAAGACGGTCATCCTAGCTCCTTGGAGATACTGAGATCTGAGGATCTTGGACTGAAACCAGTCTGTGAAGTGGAGTGATGGCTCAAGTAATAGAGTGCCAGCCTTGAGTTTAAAAGCTGTTTTATTTTTTGTTTTTTTATTTTTAAATCAGAACTGAAAATTTTATAGGAAACATTAGCAAGTTAGAATTGTTCATAGTACACTTAAATATCCAAAAGTAATGTTCTATGGTAACTGAAATATCTTCTCATACTTAAGTAAGATGGAATATAGAGATTTATAGTATCAAAATATCATCTGGCCGGGAGCTGGGGGCTCACACCTATAATCCTATGTACTCAGGAGGCTGAGATCTGAGGATTGTGGTTCAAAACCAGCCTATGCAGGAACGTCTGTGAATCTCTTATCTCCAGTTAACCACCAGAAAACTGGAAGTGGTACTGTGGCTCAAGTGGTAGAGCACTACCTTGAGCTGAAGAGCTCAGGGACAGTGCCTAGACCTAGAGTTCAAGACCCACAACCAACCCCCCCACTCACCCCCTCCCCCCCAAAAAAATATATATATATAAGTGGAGTGGCTCAAGTGGTAGAGCATAGCCCTTGATTGAAAAATACAAATTAGGACTATAAACTGACTTCAGAGAAAACAAATATATACAAACACACACTCACACACATACACATATACAATGGATCTATATGCATAGCTATTTGATAGTGATCATTTATTTGTAGTTGTGAAGCTAATCGAATTGAGTCAGTATGCCTGCGTGATTAAAATATATTGACCCAAAATTAATGTGCTAGCAGCAATCAATTGAAAGTAAAATTTACGGGCTACTTCCATGAATGCGTCTGCTGTTTTCCCATCCTGTGTTCTTCTCTCAGGTCTGTACATTACTGGGAGAGAAAAACCGCGAGCCAGAGGGCATTCCTGAGGATGAGCAGTTCCATGTCCTCCCCCTGTACAAACTGGCAGACACTGATGAATTTGGTTCCCAGGAGGGGATAGAAGCCAAGATCAAGTCTGGGGCCATTCATGTCCTAAAGCCCTCCCTCACTAAAAGAACCCGTTTCGTTAATCCTGTGCCTCGTTGTGGAAAAACGAGGTCAAGGGCCTCCGCAGAGATCCTGGACGAGGTGGAGGAGGAGAAACCCCTGAAGAAAAAAGCAAGAGAAATCCACAGTAAGGGTTGGTCCCTATGTTATTAAAAGGTCTTGGGATCTGACCTTGCTCCTTCCTTACTTAAGGTTGAGGTATTATGAAGAAAAAAGTGCATATATGAATGAGTTTCTCTTGAATCTCATGGTATTGTAATGTAGTTTGTTTGGAATTGAGACATTGATATATTCCTACCTTTTTACCAGAACTAGTGGTCAACAAAATAGTTACCCAACACTTTTTTCCTCATAATTTTCTCTTTCCTTTTTAATTTTTCTTTCCCCTAATAATTTTCCCATGAATTCCTCATCCCTTTCTTCTCTTTGTTTTGATAGTGTTAATGGTGGTTGTTTTGGGGTTTTTGGTTATGTATGTATGTGTATTTTATTTTAGTTGATTGTTTTTTCACTTTTTGTGATAGTACTGGGGTTTAATCTATGGGCCTCTCACTTCAGCTATATTCTACTCCTTTTCTGATTTAGGTTTTTTAGGATAGTCTTTTGTCCTAACCTGTTGTTTTTTTTTAGGGCAGTCTCCCTATTTCCAGCTGATATTACATGCTCAGCTTGTTTCTTAGGATATCACTAACTCGTCTGATCTCTCAATTCTACCTGTCCTGTTTGTTTGGGAGGGAAGAAAGGCAATTGAGGCAAGATGTCTCCATGATGCTCTGGCTAGCCTTGACCTCTTTGAAAACACAGGAGATAATGATATGAAAGGCTTTCATTTACATTTAATTAAAAATGCTAATGAATGACAGGCACATATGGCTCATGCCAGAAATCATAGCTACTTAGGAGGCTGAGATCTGAGGGTCACAGTTCAAAGCCAGCGTGGGCAGGAAAGTCCAGGAGACTCTTACCTCCAATTAGCCACCAGAAAACCAGAAATGCTGCTGTGGCTCAAAATGGTAGAGCACTAGCCTTGAGCTGAAGAGCTCAGGGACAGAGCCCAGGCCCAGAATTCAATGCCCACGACCAACCAAAAAAAAAAAAAAAAAAACAATGGAAGTTGCTGAGACTACTGCATTTGAGTAAAGTCTAAAATCAAATGAAAGTCTGCAACATGGGCATTTGGGGGAATACTATTCCTGGCTGAAAAAACAGCAAGTACATGAAAATATCATATATTTTAAGCAAGAAAAGAGATCAGATTAGCTGTACCAGAGACTAAGATAAGAATGGTAGGAAATGTGGTCCATGAGATGAAGGCATTGCTGGGTATTCATCTTGGATTGCACAGGTCTTTGTGAAGTCTTCAGCTTAGCTGAGAACCAGAAAAATGTCACTTAATTTTAGGGAATACCAAAAAACATCTTGTACATAAATGTGGTTAAAACTAGAGGAAAAGGAATTTGGGAGATTGTTAAAAATAATAATAATCTAAAAACCTGTAATATGGACCTGAGCAAGCAGCTAGTGAGAAAATGAGAGATGACTAGTTCTAAGTGGCTCTGTGGCTCAAAGTGGTAGAGTGCCAGCTTTGAGCAAAAAGAGCCCAGGGACAGAGCACATGCCCTAAGTTGATGTCACATGATCAGGAACAAAAGAAAAAAAAAGTGTCTAAAATGCTGTCATTATCACCTGTAACTGAATGGGAAAGAAGAACAGGTAGGAGTAATAAGAGATGTGAATTAAAGGGCCAGTTGCTTGTACCTGTAATGATAGCTAGTCAGTAGGCTAAGCTCTGAGGATCTGATTCTAAGCCAACACTTGAAGACAAGTGGAGGATCTGGTGGTGTGGCTGAAGTAAGTAGCAAAGTGCCAGCAGCAAAAGCTCAAGTTGAAGCCACAACAGAAACTGCAGTTGAGTGAGTCCTGAACTCTGGGCCTGGCCGCTGTCCCTCAGCTCTTCAGCTCAAAGCTAGTGCTCTACCACTTGAGCCACAGTGCTACTTCCGGCTTTTTTCTTTTTGATTATGTGGTGCTGAAGAATCGAATCCAGGGCCTCTTGCATGCAAGGCAACCACTCTACCACTGTGTGAGACTCTTATCTCCAATTAACCACCAGAAAATGGGAAGTGGCGCTGTGGCTCAAGTGGTAGAGCACTAGCCTTGAGCTGAAGAGCTCAGGGACAGAGCCCAGGCCCCAGAGTTCAAACCCCACAACCGACAAAAAAAAGAAAAGAAAAGAAAAGGCTTTGAAGTATAAATGAAATGGTTAAAAAAAATTCAAGGGCAATTCCTAGGGATTTCTAATTTAATTTCAGAATTGAGTAGCAGCCTAAAAGAAATAGTAAGGGGCTGGGAAGGTGGCTCAGAGGTAGAGCTCTTGCCTTGCATGCATGAGGCCCTGGGTTCGATAAAAGCCGGAAGTGGTGCTGTGGCTCAAGTG
>NW_012267250.1:14555204-14570729 GCF_000151885.1 Dipodomys ordii
AAAAAAAAAAAAAAGATTGATAGAGTACCACCTAGCCTCGAGGTTCTGAGTTCAAACCCCAGTATCGAAATACCCAGACACACCAATTTATCATGATTAGGTATAAAAAATTAACTCTGACTCTTCTTGATTCATAATGGAAAGTAGATGAAGTGAATTAATGAAGGACTGGAAGAATGGATTTCTTTGGGTTGGTTCTAAAAGGATTAGTTCTAGAAATTATTTACTTATTTATTTATTTATAACTCATTTATTTCTTTTTCCTTCCTAGCCATGTAATTATAGCCATGCTGTAATAAACAAGTTTTCACTCATAATACTTAGAAAACAAGTATTTGCTCAAATAAGTTTTCATAGTCATAATACTTAGAAGAAGATAAATACCAACGTATCAAATGGGGGTTGTAATCCCAAATGTTCAAAAACTGTAGGACTAAGTAGTAGAGTACTCGGTGATGAAGCGCTTGTCTAGCATGCAGGAAGCCCTGGGTTTGATTCCCAATACCACACAACAATTGTCCTATTTTTTTTTTGGTCCAGTCGTGGGGCCTGAACTCTGGGCCTGGGCACTGTCCCTCAGCTCTTCAGCTCAAGGCTAGCGCTCTACCACTTGAGCCACAGCGCCACTTCCGGCTTTCTTCTTTTTGCTTATGTGGTGCTGAGGAATCGAACCCAGGGCCTTGAGCATGCAAGGCAAGCACTCTACCACTGAGCCACCTTCCCAGCCCTTGTCCTATTTTTCTGATAAGTATTTTTTATTTTAATTTTTGGAGCATCTTAAGAAAACCTCAGACATTATATTTAGTTATGTTTCTAACTTAAAACTCTCTAATCCCTTGTCTTGCCCCATTTGAACAATTGAAGAAATCATTGTCCTGGATTTCTTTCTGTCTGTTATTGGTTCTCTTCTGTTGTTGCTAGAGGAGAATTAATGTCATATTTTTAATACCAGAGAGGGACTAATACCTAATTTACACATTTCATGTCTAGTATCACCTAATGTCTGATTCTGCTTTGTGCTTATTTTTTGTGATGTTAATACTGATTCCTGGGTCAGGCGTTGTCAGTCTGATTCATTGATTATATATAAACACATCAACCCTTATGTAATGATTCAAGAAACATCTTACTCTCTATGTTGTTAATTTCATTACAACAAATTTTGTCATTTCTTTTGTCTGTTAGTGAATTGAACAATTTTTCTTTTCTCTTACATGCTTAATCATTTGTGCTTATTTTTCAGTTCTCAAAATACTAGTTAGTTTCTTAGCATCTTACTTTCTGAAATTTAGTATGATTTTAGTCTCAGAAATGTTCTCACATAGTGCATATTTACTTTTTTATGTATTGTCAGTGCGTATTTATTTTTGACCCCAATCTAAATTGTAGAAACCCCTTACACCTGGTTTCTTTTTTTATTGTCACAGTCCTAATTCTTTTAAACAGCAGAATGTTCTAGGCTTATATAATGCTGCCCCATATCTAAAATCATCCATTTCTCTGAGGAGTCTAAAGAAAAAAAAAGAATACATCATGGATTTATACTGATTTCCAAATTTAGAATTACAGGTTAGTACTGAGAATGTAGCTCAGGGATACAGTATGTGGTTAACACTTAAGAAGAATTCCCAATATTCAAAAAAAAAAAAGAAAAGAAATATGCCAGGTAGGCCTTAGTTCTTCTCACTTTTATACATATAAAGCAGTTTTTAGAAGAAGCAATAATTCAGGCATTTTGTGCCATTTCTAATTGATATCCTTATATGTATGCTAATTGTTCATTTTTAAAAATTTTTTATTTTTGGTCCTAGATATCAAACCCAGCACATTCAAGTTAATACGCTAGACAAGCTCCCTTCTACTGAACTACATCCCCTATCACTGGTTGTTGGTTTTTAGCTTCTTATATTATTTCACAGTCATCCTTATATATGATGCTTGATATTAGAAACTGTATGCATCATGTTTTTCCTACAGATTTAAAAGTTTACCCATAAAGTTGGGCACCAGTGGCTCATGCCTATAATCCTAGCTACTCAGGAGGCTGAGATCTGAGAATGGCAGTTCAAAACCAGTCTAGGCAGTAAAGTCCCTGTGAGACTCTTACCTCTAATTAACCACTCAAAAAACTGGAAGTGGAGCGATAGCTCAAAGTGGTAGAGTGCTAACCTTGATCAAAAGAGCTCAGGGACAGTGCCTAGGCCTTGAGTTCAAGCCCCACCACTGACAAAAGAAAAAAGTTTTTTTTTAAGTTTACCCATGAGACTTAAAAAATACATTCAGCAAGGTCAATCAAATTCATTGCTCTTTTAAAAAATATTGTTTTTTCTTTTTCTTTTTCTTTTTTGTTGGTTTGGGGCTTAAACTCTGGGTCTGGGTGCTGTCACTGAGCTCTTCTGCTCAAGGTGAGAGCTCTACCAATTGAGCCACTGTGCCACTTCCATTTTTCTGGTGGTTAATTGGAGATAAGAGTCTCAGGGATGGGGCTGGGAAGGTGGCTCAGTGGTAGAATGTTTGCCTTGCAAGCATGAAGCCCTGGGTTCGATTCCTTGGCACCACGTAAGCAGAAAAAGCTGGAAGTGGTGCTGTGGCTTAAGGGTTAGAGCGCTAGCCCTAAGCAGAAGAGTTGAAGGACAGCGCCCAGGCCCAGAGTTCAGGCCCCAATGACTGACACCCCCCCCCAAAAAAAAAAAAAAGTCTCAGGGTCTTCCCTGCCCTATCTGGCTTTGAATCATATCCTCAGATTTCAGCCTTCTGAGTAGCTAGGATTATAGGCGTGAGCTACTGAGGCTTGCCTTAGAAAATCTTATACTAAGACGCAGAGTTACATGCCTATGTCATTGCCAACCCAGGCACAGCTAATGAGACTCTGGTTAGAGTCATAGCTCAAGTACTTCAGTCCCCAGTAACAGGCATGTTTGTTGTTGTTTAACATCTTCCTTCCCTTTACTTATCTGTTTCAATTGGTCTCGTTACACGGTACACAGTGCTGTTCTCTTGAAGGTTTTTATAAAGTCATGTCCCCTGTTTGAGTCAGACTTGGAGCTACTGAAGCTTACTCAGATGGACTGTTGTCTCCTTTCCAAAGCTCACTCCTTTACTCTCTGCAATTTGTTGTTCTTATCTTATGTATCCTCCCTCCCCCAAATTTGGAACTTTTTGTTTTGTTTAAACTCAGGATTGCTAAGCATGTTTTCTAACACTTCAGTGAGTCTTCCAGTGTGTTGGTTGGTTTTGGGATCGTTCTGTAGGCCTAGGCCACCCTAGACTGTGATCTTCTTCTGTGTCACTATGATGACAGTCAACCATCGATTGAGATGCAGTCTTAAGTCTTAATGCCCAGCTTGCATAACTGCTATCCTGTCCCATAATCGTTGTCTCCAAAGAAGCCAGTTAGAATCCTGAGCCACCGTGTCCAGTTAACAAAGGAACTGTTTTTTCTTTTTCAAAATGAGATCATACAAGATCTAAATATCTTTAGATCACTTTTAGTATTTTGTTCTTTTAAGCAATGAACAATAATAATTTTATTTAAAACTTTGCATTGACTTCTGATTGCTTCCCAGGACAAGAATTCTTGAAGGGCTTAGGGTTGATAGTGTCACTAAATGGTAGAATACTTGCCTAACATGTGCTAGACCGTACATCCAGAGAGATTGTAAATGTTGTGGTCCTATTGGCCTCACTGCACCTTCCCTCATCTGGTGCCCTACCACTTGAGCCACATTTCCATTTGCAGCTTTTTGCTGATAGCTGGAGTTATTCAGACAACCCTAAAGGGTATTCTTCCATTCCATCCATTCCTCACCCAGTGAAAGAAGCTACTAGGGCTGCTGGGGGATGGACTGGAATCTCACAGCCTGGACAAGTGCTCCCCCCTCCTTTCCATAGCCAATACCCTTGCTTATTCTGAGCCTCCCACAGGTCCAGCTGAGCAGCTAACTTCTAGTCAACCCAACCAGCTGCTGCCATTAGTCACTTCCCGTCCTGTAGTAGAAGATGAGCTGCATTCTGAACCAGATGAGTCTCTCCTATCTGAAGACCTGTCAGCTGATGAAGAGAACCTGCCCGACATCGAGGAATATTGGTCAGACAATGAGCCCATCTTCTTGGATCCCAATATTGGGGGTGTGGCAATAGCACCCACACATGGCTCCATTTTGATTGAGTGTGCAAGGCGAGAGCTTCATGCCACCACTGCTTTGATCCACCCCAACCGACTTTTACCTTGTCGCCTCTCCCTTGTATATTACCAGCACAAAAATCTGAATTTGCCCTTACATGGTTATGAACACAACAAGATTAAGTTTGAGGCTAAAGAAGCTAAGAATAAGAGAATGAAGATTTCTCATCCAAGTGACCTGGCAGCTAACTGTATTGAACAGTCCCCTGAAAGTGAAGTAAATGAATTGAGCCTAATTCCTTCTCATAAAACAATAACATTGACCCATGACAACGTTGTCACTGTTTCCCCTTACGCTCTCACACAGGTGGCTGGGCCCTATAACCGTTGGGTCTGAAGGTATCTCCAACCCCCTTTTAAATAATGCCTTTGGTAGTGCAGTGTATTTTTTCAAGGTGCTGTTTAAAGAAAGTTATGTTGTGGTTTACTATATCTTCATCAACCCCATTTCAAGTCTGAGGTAAAAATTTTAAGAATGGGGTGGGTATTTAACTGTGACTATTTTTTGAAAATTAGTAGAAGGTGCACATTTTAAGTAAAAATAAAATTTTTATAGTTTTAAATACATTCAGAAATGTTTTGGTTAGGTGTTAACCTTGATAGAGTCACTCAGTTTGGTGCTTTAAATTAAGTCTGTTTACTATGAATCAAGTCATTTTTAGAGGATTTTAACAGGTTCTTGTTCTGTGATGTAAAATCAAGACACAGTGTTAACTCTACACAGCCTCTGGTGCTTAACCACATCAACACAGTTAAAAATAAGCTGAATTATTATTTCATGGTGCCATTTGTTCTGACATCTTCCAATCATTGCTAGAAAACTGGCATGCTCCTTTGAATAAACCAATGAAAAGCTTTCTTTCTTTTCTAAACTTTTTTCCTGCATAAGTTTATTTGTTATTGTTAGTAATGGTTGGAGGCTGTTCATAAACTGTAAATATATAAATATATATTTTAAAAGCACTTTCTATTTTTAAAAGTAACTTGAAATAGTATAGAAGAATCCTAATGTCTATTGTTTGTGCATATTTGCATACAAAAGAAATCATTTATTGCTGTGTAGAGTTCCATGTTGTTGACTGTCATATATATTGAAAGCATATATATGGTTTATGTTCTTTGAATGTGTTCTTTCACATTACATTTTAGCTACTTATACAAAATAGTCAATCTCAAAATTGGAGTTAGAGATCACCAATATTAGTGAGTGTTGGGATACTAAAATAGTGGTATCTTCTGATTTATTGAGGACCAGTGTCCCCAATAAATTATTTTCATCCCAGCCTTTTCAGTATATCCCATGAAAGATGTTTCCAGAAGGAGTTAGGACAAAATGGAGAGTCAAATGCTTCTACTGTTTCAAGTTGATTAAATGATAAAATGGATCCAGAAATCTACCTATTCAATTTGCCTCGTTTCTTCAGAACTCATTCTGAAACTTTTGAAAACATATGCTCCCTAGTTAAATGACAGGAATGATATTAGAGACCTGGCTTTGTCCACGAAAAGCCAATGTACTCAATGACCTTCGCTTATTGCCTTTGAGGAAATGGTAACTCAAATCAATTGCCTATGTTCTAGGTAATAGGAAAAATAGACATTCCCATTGGTTTATTGAAAAACAAAAAGGATTGCCCAAACAATCTTTAGAATACAAAGAACCTTCCATGAAATACTTGATTCTTTTAAAATGCAGAGGTGCTACAACACAAACTATCAGAATCTCTGGAGTATAGGAAAACCTGAAGGTGCTTTTCCTTTGGAAATGCCATACGAAGCCCACAACGGCTAACTCTCATCCTTTTTGGTGCAAAAGCAAATAGCTCCAACAAGCTCTCTAAAGAAAAATTCATTTGTAACTTATTGAAATAATATATGGTGCAAAATATCTATTTAAAGCTTTGGACAAAATTCAAGTAAAGGAATACGAAGGGATTGTAAATAACAAAATGTCCATTAATAGATCATCATCTTATACAAGTAGAATTCTGCTTCTTGAATATGTAAAATGGGGTGTTCGTTGAGTTTTAGGACTTTGTGTGCCTTAGATTTCCATTTAAAAATGTATTTTTTTTTTTAGCTTACACTTCTTATGTAAGTATATGAGTGATTGTTCAGCTGCTTCAATAAGATATTTACTGGTATTACACATCAGGAATTCACCCTTTTAGATTTTTAGGCCTTAGCTCCCCCTAGAAATTGTTTCCTTACCAGATTTAATGGATGAAATTGCCACCATGGCTTTGTCCATCCATCTTTCCATTCTTCCAGTGCATGAATGCCTGTGCAATTCAATTGTTGATTTTGTTTTCCCCTGAATTATCATCTATATCATAGTAAACCTTAAAATTTAAATCCTGAATAATTCCTTTGTGAAATACATATTTTAATAGCAAATTATCATGATCATAGATATATAGTAAGTTCAAATTTGTTTCTGACTTTAACTTTCTTAATGGCTAAACATTATACACCAATATTGATTAATAGGGCCATTATAATTTGTGAAGCTAGTTGCAGTTTACCAAAACAAGTATGGGAAAGTGCCGGTTTCAAGTAAAATGTTTTCATTCTGTTTCTGTAATTAACATGATGAGTGGACTGCTTCAATCAATAATCCAGCTTTGGGAAACACACACTTCCTACTCTGTTGGAATTTCAGTAGTTTACCATCCCATTCATTCTCTGCCCTGTGGTTTTGTTTTTGTTTTGTTTTGTTTTTCAGTGTCCTGTAGGATTTGTGATTGTATGCTGGATACACTGCTTTAAAAAATGCTGTTTCTCATGAAGCAAGAAAATAAATTGGTTTGAAATTACATTTTCACCCATAAGACTTGTCATCTAACATTATTTCTATACTATCGGTCTTACTGTAATGGTTACCTATTCTCTTACCTCTTATAGTACTCAAGTTGTATTTTGTTGAGTCTTATAACCTTATAAATTCTAATTATAGAATAACTTGTTACAGTCCCATTAGATATCAAATTCCTCAAAATTCCATTTCTAATGCTATTAGGGTTTTTTTTTTTCTGCTTCCGGTGCTTGTCAACCTTACCTACATTTTGTTTCTAATTCATCCACACAGTGCCCAATTACACCTTGTCAATTAAACCTAATTGAGCTATATGGTGCAAAGTGATGGTATCTGAAAATATATAGTTGTAGGTAAGTTTTTGTATTATGTTTACATTTTAAATAACTCCAACTGCTTTATTACTCATTCTGCATGTGGATGAAGTAATTTCATTTGTTAAAATAAATAGAAATGTAAGCTAGGTGCCAGTGGCTGTGTGCTTGTGGCTCACTCCTTTAATCCTAGCTACTCAAGAGGCTGAGATCTGAGGATCTAGGTTTGAAGCCAACCCCAAGCAAGAAAGTCCATGAGACTATCTCCAATTAACCACCAAAAAAGCTGAAATGGAGTTGTGATAGAGTGCTAGCCTTGAGCACAAGAGTTTTGGGATAGTGCCCAGGTCCTGAGTTAAAGCCCCAGTACTGAGTGGCACAAAAAATATACTTGTATGTGTGTGTGTATATATATATATATGTATATGTATATATATATTTAGAACTTTACTAGAAGAGATTCATAAGCAATTTACCTAAGACCTAACCCTGATTCATAATTAATTGAGTACATACCCTTGTGTAAATGAGCTACTGACTTCATTTATATGAAGTGACCTACTTTCTAATGTTTGTAGTCACCTAATTATCATTGCACAGTTGCATGTAACAAATTTACCCAAGCCTAGTCTTTAAACAAACTACAATAACCTATTACGTTGGATGAAGTTATAATACTGCATGACAACTTCAATCAGTTGGGCACATTTCCTTTGAGTGTGCCAACCCAATCAGCAGATGTATACAACCTTTTATGTATAGCTACCTTCAACTTCAGAAATTGATGCATGGAAAACTTTTTCTTTCTAGATTCAATATAACTGTGAAGTTTGTCAGTAGCAATTGCTAACAAAAGAGTGAGGAAACAAGGTAATCAAGTAATAAATTCTCAGTGGTAGGTATTCAGTTGGGGCCCACAGAGCAGATTTCAGTGTCAGTATGTAGTGAGATGTTAGACAGTTAAAGGCCATTTTGAGTTTAAGAGAACTTAAAACTACAAACATACAAAAAATAAATGTAGCAAAAAAAAGGGAAAAAGCATTTTGGGGGGGGAAACTATTTTGGTACAAAAAAAAAGCAATTACCTTTTAATTTTTTCTTTTCTTTTTTTTTCTGGAACTGGGGCTTGAACTCAGGACTTCATGGTGTCCCTTAGCTTTTTGCTCTAGGCTAGCACTCTACACTTGAGCTGTGGACAACTCTGCCACTGCCATGAATTTACTTTCTTTTTCTTTTTTCTTTTCCTCTCCCTTAGCACAGAGTTTCAGGGACTATTACAAAGGAATTTGAGTTGACATTTCCTTGCTGCCAGTTCCATGAGCTTTGTGTGGGAAATGAGCTTACTTTGACCTGTGAAATTGTCCTGTTAAACTCATCCTTTTGTGGCAAAAATACTGGGCCATTTTGATAAGGATGTACCAAATGCTTGTGTGGTAGACTTTCATTTTTCCCTGGAACATAGCATTCTATATACAGACTTTGAGATAATCAAGGGAAGGATATTTGCATTTTTTATATTCAGTATATTACCTAATGATGCTCATACAATACCTCCATTTCCCCCATGTCCCAGCAGTTGATGAGATGTGGCTTTCCACATAAATTGTGCCTATCTCCTCAACTTGTTAGTAAATATCTTGCTTCTTCACAAGTCAGCATAGCACACTCAAAGTAGAAGTAATAGAATCACTACTGATCGCAGAAAGGATCTGGAATTATCCAAAATCAAATCATGCTCCTTGTTGGGCTTTTCACAGCTTTGCAAAAACGATTTGTCATCCGAGGCTTTGGAAGGTAACTGAGCAAGTCAGCAGAAGCTGAATTGGTGTATTTTCTTAGGATGTGTTAAAATTCTTGGGCATGTATTCCTTTCTTCGATTTGTTGAATAGCAACTGAATCCATCTATTTCCTTAGATGGTTGAGCTGGCTTTTATGCAGGATATTTGGTTTGTCTGCATTGAACTCTACAAATTTTCACTTACTTCTTCATATTTGTTTTCCTGGAGACAAGGTCTCACTCAGTATATTGCCCAGGCTGGCCTAGAACTTTTCCTGGTTTTATGCCATCTACCTCCCATGCAGGTGAATGCTATAGGCATAGACCACTGTGCCCAGCTTGAATGAGTTTGTTTTGTTGTAGTTGTTGTTTTTTCTAAGTATCAACCAGTCGCTATTATTTGCCCTAAGGCATTTTTTATACCCTAAAGTATTTCAAAACTATCCCCTATTTTGCTTCTCTTTATTTCCCCATCTCTCTTAAGGGCCACATAGTATGGTTAATTTTATCTTATTGTTATATTCAAGTTAATTTTCCTAGCTTTAAGATGCCAGCATTAATCAATTCCTTATTTCCCTCCTCCTTCCCCAAATAATGCTTATCCTAGTTAGGTCTCTAGTTACCTTTCAGTTTGTTTAGCTGCAATTAGCCTTGAATGTTAAAACAGAACTTGGTCCAGCATAGACTGTTATAAAATAAAATTAGGTGTTATAACTCATCTCTGTTAGAATGAGTTTGAAAACTGTTAGTAAATAGTGTAGACCTAGTTCTAAAAAGAGAGTCTGCCCCTAGCAGCTTTTATGTAAGACATTCTCTCATATTTTGCAGCTGTCAGAAAGATTTTCATCTTAGGAGGACGAGTATAGGAAAGTATTCTCCATTTGGCAAAGTATAAACTTGACAAGAAACACAGCTTGTTATTTTTTTCTGTTTCTCATTTTACTGAAGCTGGAAAATCAGTAAGTAAAGTTTCATTCTGTTCACTTCCTTAATCTTTTCCTTGCATCTTCAGAATCTGTGGTGGGCTGGGGTATAGCCCAGTAGTACAATGCTTGAGACCTGGATTCAATCCCCTGATCTGGGGAGGGGAGGGGAAATGGCAGGGATGGAAAGAAACAGAAATTACTAAACCAAGTACTATGGTACATGCTTGTTACCCCAGTTTTTAGGGGGCAGGGAAAGGAGTTTGAGGCTGATGGGACTATATAACAAGACCCTATCTCCGAAAATCCAGTTTGTTGAATGTCAAATATAAATTTTCTGACTGTAGACTGAGTTGGTAATTAGATCTTATCTACAGATATAATTTCTTTGTGTTTGTTTGTTTTTTAGTTCCCAATCACATTTTTTTGGGGGGGAGGTTGCTTTTCCTAGGACTTTAACTCAAGGCCTGGGCACTGTACCTGAGATTTCGTGCTCAAGGCTAGCACTCTATCACTTTGAACTACAGCTCCATTTCTGGCTTTTTGGTGATTAACTGAAGATAGGAGTCTCACAGACTTTCTTGCTAAGGATGGCTTTGAACTGCAATCCTCATATCTCAGCCTCCTGATTAGCTAGGATTATAGACATGATCCACTGGCACATGACCTGTAAATGTAGTGATGTAAATTTGTTCCTTTGGAATTCTTTGGTAATACTGGTTATATTGAGAACTAGTTTGAGTCTCTCCATGACGTAGAACTTGCTTGATTGGCTTCAGATTCACAAAGTATCTATTTCTCAGGTTCACCTGAACTTAAGATCTTCCTGCCTTTGCCACTTAGGTACTGGGATCACAAATGCCATCACATCCAAATAGTAAGAGGAACTATTATTCTATAATCCAGATGAGAATGTCATTTACACAAACGAAAACTAAGGAAATAGAAGCTGCTTAAAGCACTGTAGGGAAGTCTGGATGGTAAGGAGGGAATGTGGTGCTTTTATTAGCAACTAAAGGTTCACACTGTACCCACTCAAAAGTAAGACATACTTTTAATAGGTCTTGTCTCCTATTTACACCAGTTGTCTGTAAGTTATGACTAATATGAAGAACTTAAAAGCAAGCTCAGTAATAATACAAATTGGCTACTGTGTTTTTTACTATGTAGGTTTTTAGGCTGTTTTTCTGCAAATGGTGAGACAGGGAACATCTTTTCCATTTTGAAGATGAGAAATATCCAGTAGCTATCCCAGGGCAGGCAGTAATTCAACCAATTCAGACTGCTAAGTGCATTTCTGTACCAGGAATTGAGTTGGCAGAGTGCTCCTGAATCCTGTCCCTTGATAAAAATGTCAGACCTGATCTAAAATAATATAAAACCATGTCATTTATAAAACATGCTTCTGAAATATTTAGTTTCCATTATTTAGCCATATGAAAAATGTTTCCTCAAATTCCCTAAAATTCTGCATTAGGGCTTATATTTATGATAATTGATATTTTTCCCATTTTTGAAAAGGCATATATATACACACACTCATAATACATATATTCCTTTACTAGTAAAACAGGAGATGTCTTCTAAATGATTTCTTCTAAATAGTTTTTTTTTAATATCACCCTAAAAATGACTAGGGGCAACACCTCATAATCAAAATTCAGTGTATTATTTTTCTTTCAGTGTAGGTTTCTTGAAGGAAATGGTGCTAGGTTAACAATTTAGTTCCCAGATCTTCGAAATAAAATGCAAGATGATTGCCATTTTTAGTAAAGTCTTTGGATTATTTGAATGTCTTTTTTGTTCTGCTTTCTTTTTAGCTACATAAAATCTGCTAGTCAAATGTTAAATATATGTTTGCTTAGAGAGTTAAGAGATATACTGAGATGTATTTGTAAAGTTTTTAGTTACCCATTAATCTAGGTTATTTTAGTAACCTATATAAAAAGGAAGGATATTTTGACTCTTCTATCAGTACATTTTGGGTCACAAGGGAAAAAAAAAAACCCTGGCCAAACAACCTTGAATATTCAAATAAGCCTCCTTTTTGATGACTTTTCTAAGTTTAGAAAATTCCTTTTCTCTATTTGTGTTATGACAGAATGGCTATTTGTGCTATGATAGAATGGCTGACTATATACAACTTTACAAAAACAGCTCTTTAAACAAAAAGATGAAATATTTTTATTGCAATGTATGGTCATATTTTTTTTAGCCTTTATGGAGATAATGTTGTGATAGATGCTTTAAGAGAAATATTTTTTCAGAAATGGTTTTATAGTATAAACAAAGGGCAGCTTTGAATCGTGATATGTGGGTGGATGGTGCTATTTGGGTTACTCAAAGAAAAAAAAAGCAAAAAGATGGAGTGTTCCCTATAGAAAAACATGTTAGAGTACTTGGCAAAGATCTAAGTGCCAATCTCTAGCTTGTTGACTTTCTCTCATGCTATATGGTGACCTACCTACCACAGAGCATATTAATGGCTTGGTTTAAAGGAGGAGCCAGAATGTTTATTATCTTTAGTCAGATTCTTTACATTGAAACATAGTAGTGTTGAATTCCCTACACAGAAATATCAATGTCAAGAGTTCATATTTGTGGTCTCTACCTAACTTCTCTCTTTGGAATATACTTACTATTTATTTTTGCCTTTGGATTTTTACTTTGGGAGATTGTTTTAACCTATTGCTGTCCTGCTGTATTATGTCTCATACATTGAAATGAATTCTTTTTATTTGCTTTCTAAACACAAAATATCTGATTGAGTTCCTAACATGAGAAAACAGTTAAAGAAAAAGCACTTCACCATGTACGGGGCCGGAGGGGGGGGCGGGGGAAGGATCATTTGTGATCATTTTACTATATGATTAATCTTTTAGTCCTCTGCAGACAAGGGAACACTTCCTTAAAGTACTTGAAGACTTGTGAGTTGGAATTGCATGTTACTTGAAAGATCTAATTAAGCTAAATTTTGGTGCACAGCAATTGTACATGAGTTCATGTTTATGTAGCAAAATGTACTGAAATGTACTTGTATTGAAATATACATGTAAAGATAGTTGTGAAAATTGTTTATTATATTTTCCTTGTGTGTCTCATTTGTCTAGAGCATAAAATTCCTTTTTTAAAAAATGTTCTAGTTAAATAAGGCAAAAGGAATTCTGTAATTGAAAATATATTTTAAATCTTTGTCATGAGTTTTTAAAAAGATAAACTATTACAAATTGTATCATTCCTGATGACACAGAACTTTGTGAGTGGTTTTAAATAAATTTTATACTTCTATTTTGTACTTTGTGGTCTTAATTTTTCTTTCATCTTCAAAACCACATTATAAAATGAAACATCCAATAAGATTTCTACATATTAATGATAGAGAACTTTGATTTGCAGGTGACAATGCTGTGTGTGTACATGTGTGGGTGTGGGTGTATACTGGGGCTTGAACTCAGGGCCTGGATGCTGGCCTTGAGTTTCTTTTGCTCAAGACTAAGGCTCTACTACTTGATCCATAGCTCTATCTCAAAAGTCCAAAAAAGTTAATTGATAGGGTATATTAAAGCCATTTGGTCAGGTACCTGTTGTTCATGACTATAATCTTAGCTACTTAAGTGATCTGAGATCTGGGCTGGGAAGTTGGCTCAGTGGTAGAGTGCTTGCCTCAAATGCATGAGGCCCTGGGTTCAATTCCTCCGTACCACATAAGCAGAAAAAAGTGGAAGTGTCTCTGTGGCTCAAGAGGAAGGTCTTGAAACATTTATCTCCAAATACCAAAAAAAACTGCAAGTAAAGCTATAGCTCAACTAGTAGAATGCCGGCCTTGAGAGCAAAAGCTAAGCCTCCAGACCATGAGTTGAGGTGTGTGCATGCACACACTCACAGATGTATACTCACACAAACACATACAAAGACATTAACTAAGATTGAGATCCTTTTCAGACTAATTCCTAATCATAGCTTCACTTCACAGCACCACTTCCTAATCTTTTCAGCGACTGGACTCTTGCAGGTTGGGAAGTTCAGAAGCTCACAGAAATGAAAGACGGGAAATGTAAAGATTGTGTAGTGATGTGCCCCTGCAAAATCATTTCACCTTTACCAATCCTACTTGTTTAGTTATAAGGAGGTCGCTGTCCTTCAGTGTATTTGGTTAAGTCAAATTGGAGGCATGGCTCAAGTGATAGAACACCACCCATGAGCAACAAAGCTGGTGAATATTTGAGGCCTAGTTCAATCCCCAGCACCAGGGTTTTTCATAAAAAATGCTGGGGGGTTGGGAAGGTGGGGGGCTCCTTACACCTTCAGAAAATCAAAGCAACCTCTTTGTTTTCTTTTTCTTCTTTCCAGACAGAAAAAAACAAAGGTAGAAAACATTGTTAGAATCACTAGCCTTTCTCCATTAGGGTTTTGTTTCCGTTTTTTGATCAGTTTCTTCCCCTCCCTACCCCACCTTGCTGTTTCTTCTTTCCTTCCTTCCTTTCCTTCTTCCCTTCTCTCTTTCACTGGTCAGGGCCTGGATGCTGTCTCAGCAGTTTTTGCTCCAGGCTAGTGCTCTACCACTTGAGCCACAGCTCCACTTCCAGGCTTTGGTGACACTGGAGATAAGAGTCATAGACTTTCCCGCCCATACCGGTTATACAGTGATCTTCAGATCTTAGCCTCCTGAGTAACTAAGGTTACAGGCATGAACCTCCAGGTGCCTGGATTTAGGTTGTGTTTCCAAAATGAGAATATCAGACAAGAGAGCTTAAGGGAAAAGAAATTAATTTATCATTGCGATATAAGAATTCCATCCGCAGTTCTGCCAACAAAACAACAAAACAGTGTTACTCGATGATGGAAAAAAATATTCCATAACTCTGAGATGTAGTTGAATGCTAGTCACTGATCCAGAATGTACAAAGCCCAGGGTTCAATCCAACATGGAGGGGGGCGGGGGCAGAATTCTGTGGCCTTTTGAAAACTTCGATTCAATTCCATGCTTGTCTCACATTTCAAGAATAAAACCTATTTCTCTGAAGTTTTTAGAGCAAAAGCAGAAACAGCCAAATTCACTAAAAATTGAGGGTTTTATTTCTATGCACCACTAAAGGATTTAAAATCAACTTCCTTCTTCCAGGAGGGACTTAACATTCAGCTAAAACACTGTCTATCACTTTCTTAGACTTAAGTTGGGCCTATGTTGTCTTGCTATCAATGTAGTAGCCTGTTTCTGTGGGGTGTGTGGAAGGTATTTGCTATATGCTAAAGCTATTAAATTTTCCACTTCCATAATATTTATTATTTGTTAATTTAGTGCTAGTACTGGGTCATGAACTCAGAGACTTGGGTTCTTTTTTTTTGGGGGGGGGGAGGTCCAGTCATGGGGCCTGAACTCTGGGCCTGGGTGCTGTCCCTCAGCTCTTCAGCTTAAGGCTAGCACTCTACCACTTGAGCCACAGTGCCACTTCCGGCTTTTTTCTTTTTGCTTATGTGGTGCTGAGGAATCGAACCCAGGGCCTCATGCTTG
>NW_012267250.1:14572669-14585571 GCF_000151885.1 Dipodomys ordii
CTACCACTTGAGCCACAGCGCCACTTCCGGCTTTTTTCTTTTTGCTTATGTGGTGCTGAGGAATCGAACCAGGGCCTCAAGCATGCAAGGCAAGCGCTCTACCACTGAGCCACCTTCCCAGCCCCCTCTAGAATTATTTTAGAATCCAGTTTAGTTTACAAAAGTAAGTGACCAGGGCTATAATTTGTTACTTTTGATAACTGCTAGGGTATTTCCTTTGAGACTTTGTGTGTATGCTGTGAGGCTTGTGCTCAGGACTTGGGCGCTGTCCCTGAGGGTTTTTTTGTTTTTTGTTTTTTTTGCTCTCGGCTAACACTACCACTTGAGCAGCAGCTCCATTTCTGGTTTTTGTTTTTGTTTTCGGTTAATTGGAGATAAGAGTCTCCCTGACTTTCCTGGCCCTATGAAAGACCTTAGTTTGAAGCCATCTAAGGGAAGAAAAGTCCATGAAACTCAGTCTCCAAAATAAACAGCAAAAAAGCCAGGCTGGAGGTGTGCCTCAAGTGCTTGCCAGAGTAAGAGCCTCTGAGTTCAAACTCTTGTACTACCACTAAGGAGATCTGGTCTGGCCAGCACCATCTTGGCCATATGGTGGATGGTAGGGTGTGACATCTTGTCTTCATGGCGAGGGCAGGTGACATCCCAGCCTCCCAGATGATAGGGGAGCCTGAATTCCTGGAGGCAGGGGCTAGGGCTTGGTTCATAGGTTACTAAACCTGTCAGTCCTGTGCCTGGGACTGGAGTTTCCTGTGACCCTGACCAGACCCTATTTAGGCCTGGAGCAGTTCAGGCACCTTGACACCATGCACATGTCTCTGTGATCCCGTCCTGTCTCCTGTCTCTTCTCCGCTCACCATTGGTGTTCCACTTCAGCTCTCCATCAGAGCTGATCCTAGCCCTGGAATTGGTTTGTTGGTATTGTTTTTGTTCTTTCTTTCCTTTCCGGCCTTCATGGTTCTATTTCCTAACAGTGTCAAGTGTATTTGTTGGCTTCTGGTCTTTGAGACATGCAGTGGCCAGCCTTTTAAAAAAGACTCCCGATTCCACCTTTCAAAATGTGGTTTCTCTGTTTTCTTGCTCTGCCCACTGCGACAAAGAAATTCCAGCCTGGTGCAGGTGCAGCGGACACAGACGTCCATAATCCCAGCTACTAAGGAAGGCTAAGGCGAAATGAGCCCAAGAGCCCAAGAGGTCGAGGCCTAGCAGCTCATCATGGTGAGGACACAAAACTCCCTTTACAAGCACAAAACAACATTTTAACAGAAACCAAAGTGATATATGGTGAACTGTGTGTTAAAATATATTATATCTCAATGTAAAAAGCAGCTGTCACCATATATTTTTTCAATTAATTGTAGCTGAAACAAAACAAAATGGCGACGGGCTGCCGAGGTCACGTGACCACCATTTTGTCTCCTTCCCAGGCTTTTTCCTCAGCGCGGGCTTCCAGGCACGTCGCCGCCCATTGTTCAGCGAAGCCAAGGTAACTTCTCAGGCGCGCTCCCATTCTAGCGGTGTAGTCCGAGGGACGAGTTTCAAGAGAGCGAGCCGGGGAGCGCGCACGTATGACGTCAGGCCGTAAGCGTCATTCCTTCAGCTGCTGGGGTGGGGGAACGGCGTGGAACGAGACGGGGAAGTTGGCGCATGCGCGCACGGCTGACGGGTTTGAAATGGCTTCGGTGTTAGCCGGGACCCGACTCAGGTGAAGGTTTGGTTAACGTGTGGTTAGAGCAACGGGTGGCGGAGCCAAGGTTTCTAACGTCTTAGCGGATGCTCAGAAGGGTTGGGGGTGCCGGTTTTGGTGACCCAGTAGCCGCAGGCCGGCGACGGCGGGGCTCTCGTGGGACCGAGGCGGGAGGGACGCGGTCCCTTTTGTGCGGGTCGGAGCAGGCCCCGCGCGGCCTCCCCTCCCCCGCCGCCGCGCTCCCGGCCCCGCGGCCGCCCGCGCCCCTTGGCCTCGCTCCCCGAAGGCCGATCCGTCTCGTCCGCACGGACAAGGTGTTCGCCCGGCGGCTTCCGGGGCGGGGGAGGGGTGAAGGGAGGCGCCGGGGTTTGGGGGGTGGCGGGGATGGAGGCGCTCCGTGAGGCCTGGCGTCTGCCAAGTCCCGGGCTGTGAGTATCCCGGGTTAGCGCTTCCCCCGGCGGGAAGCTGGGGCGGCCGATCCCGTCTTCCCGGGTCTGCGCCTGGCCCGCTTGCAGCTGGGGCCGGAGGAAGATGGATGGCCGCGCTCCTGCGCGTCGGTCGGAGGGAGTGGTGGCAAACACGCAGGGAGATGCGCGCACCGAGAGCGTCGCGGTTTCTGGGCTTGATTTCCTTCCTGGGGAGGAAGAGGGTCTTCTCCGAGGGTTCTGAAGGACGCATGCGTTATCCTTACCTCTCCTCGGTGGAGGAGGCGGGGGAACGAAGACCCTTAATGGTGACCCCCTCCCTCCCTCCCCTCTCCAGAAAGTAGAGATGATCCTTACTAAAATGGTTTTCTATTTTTATTTGGGGGTGGGTGTGTCTCATGCCAATTTCCCTTCATTGGTTTCATTTCGATTGGATGAGTTTCCATTCCCTCGCCCAGAGAAAAACACGCAGCCTATGTAAAACTCTAACCACCAGGTAGATAACGGCAGATAGTTTTCTGTCTAAATGTGATGGTTTGTAGTCATGGAGGGAAGTACCTTTCTTTGAAGTCTACCCTCTTAATACTTTTTTTTTTAAAGTACTTTTGGCGACTCAGTTGATGTAAGATTTTTTTTTTGCCTTATTTCAAATGTTATAGTTATTTCTATTGAGGAAGTCCTTGATACAGTATTCCAGATACCCTTTGGTGAGGTTGAACTTTGAAACATGGATCCTTTCTTAATAGATCACTGCTATAGAAGAGAAACAGTGAAGGTTTTTTTCCCCCTTGCATCATGGCTCAGTTTGGAGGACAGAAGAATCCGCCCTGGGCTACTCAGTTTACAGCCACTGCAGTATCACAGCCAGGTCAGCTACTGTAAACTCGTGGTAAGGGGGGGGGGCGCTGGGGAGCCCTCTCATGACTGTGTTGATTTAGGCTGTGCATGATAAGGCAAAATATTTACAAATGATGTGTCCCAAATGGTGTGCCCTTTATATGTGAAGATTTACTATGTTGTCCAGCCTGGCTTGGAAACATTACATATTCCAGTCTGGCCTCAAACTGGTGTCCTGCCTAGACCTCCTGAGTGCTTGTACCACACCCAGCTCAAAAGGAAGGGGTCAAGGGCAATGTATATATTTCAAGCTCTTAAAATAGTTTCACAGTTTTTTTAGTTATTTGGGGGAGGAGAAAGGGAGGCTTGGGGCTTTAACTCAGTGCCTGGGCACTGTCCTTGAGACTCTGTGCTCAATGCTAGCACCCTACCACTTGAGCCACAGTACCACTTCCAACTTTTTCTGTTAATGTGGTAGGTACTGAGGAATCAAATCCAGGGCTTCATGCATGCTAGGCAAGCCCTCTACCACTAAGCCACATTCCTTGTCCTTATAGTGTATTTAGTTACTCTTGAATAACATAAATCGTATTTCATTCAGATCTAATATTTCTCCATGTTAAATTATAAGAAACTTAGAATTGACTTGATTTGATGAAACAGGAACTGGAATTAACAACTTCTGTGCTTCCAGAAGCAAGTTTTATGTTGCCATGCTTTGATAAACTAAGCATGTTTAGCTCAACGGCATCATTTTGTTTTAAATTCATGTTTCTGTTGTATCAATAAAGTAGTTGTATGGTAGTATTCTATTATCTATAGCTCTTAACATTTATGTTGAAATTATTTGTATGTATGTTACAGACATTAGTTTTTAAGACTGAGCAAAAGAGACATCAAAGGTTTATTGATTTTGTCAAAAAATAGTAAACATGTCTCCCCTTTCTGAAATTTGTAGATATTCCAAATGTAAACATATAAATATATAAAATGCATTTTATTACTATCTTCTGGTGCTGTTTGAAATTACTTCTGGATAGTCTTGGACATACCATTAATCAGAATTCTTCAAAATCTGAGGTTTTGCTGACACACAGTTTTCTTCAGTGAGTAGGGAAGTATTTTTAGCATCCAGTCTTAGTTTTCTTTCTTTTTTTTTTTTTTTGGTCCGGACGTGGGGCCTGAACTCTGGGCCTGGGCGCTGTCCCTCAGCTCTTCAGCTCAAGGCTAGCGCTCTACCACTTGAGCCACAGCGCCACTTTCGGCTTTTTTCCTTTTTGCTTATGTGGTGCTCAAGGTGAGTGCTCTACAACTTGATCCACAGCACCATTTCTGGCTTTTTTGAGTAGTTTATTGGAGATAAGAATCTCACAGACTTTCCAGCCCAGGCTGGCTTCAAAGCACTGTCCTCAAATCTCAGCCTCCTGATTAGTTAGGGTTACAAGCATAAGCCACAGGCACAGGGTTTATTGATTGATTGTCAGTTGTGGGCCTTGAACTCTGGGCTTGGGAGCTGTCCCTGAGCTCTTAAGCTCAAGGCTAGCACTGTACCATTTGAGCCACAGCACCACTTTGGTTTTCTGGTGGTTAATTAGGGATAAGAATCTCATGGACTTTTCTGCCCAGGCTAGTTTTGAACCGAGATCCTCAGGTCTGAGCCTCCTGAGTAGCTAGGATTATAGGTGTGAGCCATCAGCGCCCAGCGTTAAATTTATTTTTGGTTTTTGAGCATTGTACCTGATTTTAAGAGATTTTTTTTTCTTTAGTTATTTTTCAAGTAGTGTCTTTCATTTTTGCCTGAGACAGTTCTCCAACCTGATACTCCTACATACAGCCTCTTTTGGAGCTGGGATCATAATAGGCATACCTCAGCCACATCCAACTAAGAGTATATTTTCACATGTGTGTTTATGTGTGTATGCTAGTACTATTGCTTGAACTTGGGGCCTGGAACTCTGCTTTTTTACGCACAGCTGGCACTGTATCACTTGAGCCATACCTCAAGCTACCTAAATACGATTTTTTTTCTTCTTTTTTGGGGAAGCTGGTCCTAGGACTTGTACTCAGGGCCTGAGTTCAAGGCTTTTCTGCTGGAGCTAGCTTCAAACTACCTCAGATCTCAGTGTGCTGTAGTTTAGGATTACTGATGTGTGCTAGCAGTACCTGGGAACATTTTAAGCTAAATGTAATTGCTAATTTTTTTGTTAACAGCTTCAAATATAATTTGAAGGGAAAAAAGTCAGCAAAACACATGAAAAATATTTCTTCAACCTGAGTATCCATCATCTTAGTTACTCAGAATGCTGAGGCCTGGAGGATTTTGATTCAAATCCAGCCCTGGCAGAATAATCTGTGAGATTTTATCTTCACTTTAAAAAGCAAAATGCCAGAGTAGAGGTATGGCTCACATGGTCGAATAGCTGGCTGTGAGCAAAAAAGTGGAGGAGGAGGACAAGGCCTTGAGTTCAGGCCTTGGTACTCCCCTATCCCCCATTTAAAGAAAAAAGTCATAGCTAAGTGCTGTAATCATTTCCACTTGGAAGGTTAAGTTTGGGAGGATGGCAGTTCAAGGCCAGTCTGAATATGCACTTAAGAGGCCTTCTTAGTCAATTGCTGTATGCAGTCATCCCAACTGCCTGGGTAGCTGAGATCGAGAGAATTGTGGTTCCATGTTAGACTGGACAGAAGAGTTACTGGTATTTCCATCAATGGAAGAAACTGGGTATGGTGACAGACACCTGTCATTCCACCTAGGATGAGAAGTGTCAAGCTAGTAGGTCAAAAGCAAAGCAAAACAAAAGAACAACCACAGGCACCTGGGTTGTAGTCAGGTTCCACCCTGATCAAAATGTGAGAGCATAGCTGGGAGACAGTGGCTCCCATCTATAATCCTAGTTACTCAGGGGGCTGAAATGTGGAGAATCTCCAATTACCTAGTAAAATGCTGAAAAAGCATGGCTCAAGTGGTAGAGTACCAGCTGTGGGGGAAAAAAGGCTAGAGAGAGTTTGAAGCTCTTCAAGTCCCTATATACTAGCACATACAAATAACCAGAGCAAGAAGAAAGGGCTGGCGTTATTGCTTAGTGCTAGAGCACCTGCCTAGAAAGTGCAAGGCCCTGAGTTAAAACCCCAGTACTGTCCTCCACCTTCCCCCTCCCCCACCTAAATAAAGATTTCGTCAAAATATTAACATAGGACTGATAGCATTCTCAAGTGGTAGAGTGCCAGGCATGAGCAAGAAAGTTAAGCAACAGCCACGTCCTGAGTTCTTGTCTGGGTACTAACACACATGCCCAAATGAATAATAGTTTAGGTGCCACTTTCACTTTTTTTTTTTAAAGCAACCACTGGAATACTCCAGATATATCAGTATTTGAGGAGACTTATAACATCGATCGATCATATAGTATAAAAAGTGTAACAGAGTTGTTCAACTCAGAGTACTTTTTTTTTCCTTTAGTGTTGCTGGGAATTGACACAGGACTTAGTACAAACAAGACAGGTGTTTTACCATACCACTGAACTGTACCCTCATCTCCCTTTAAATGATACTTTTGTTCTTTGTGCCTGTATTTCTGATTCTATTTCTTCTAAGAACGATACAGAAATTGCCATTCTTTTTTCTTTTTGCAATACTGGGGCTTGAACTCAGGGCCTCTTACTCTTGTTCACTTTTCTACTCAAGGCTAGCATTCTACCATAGTACTTCTAACTCTTTTTTTGGGGGGTCAGTCATGGGCTTGAACTCAGGTCCTGGGTGCTGTCCCTGAGCCTCTTTGTGCTCAAGCCTAGCACTCTTATCACTTGAACCACAGTGTCACTTTGGATTTGTGAGTGGTTTATTAGAGATGAGACTTTTCTGCCTGGGCTAGCTTCAAACTGCAATCCTCAGATCTCAGCCTCTCTTATTAGCTAGGATAATAGGCTTGAGCACAATTCTGGCTTTTTGGCTGGAGTCTTAGTGACTTTTCTGCCGCTACTAGCTTCAAACTTATCTTCCAGTTCTTTCTTACTCTCAGCTTCCTGGGTAGCTAAGATTATAGATGTGAGCCAGAGTCTTCCAACTTAATATTAAGTCAATGATAATAAATATTTTCAGTCATTGGGTTCTATCATATGGGCTTAGTTAGAACAGAATCTGGAGCAGGGTGCTGGTGCCTCACACCTGTAATCCTATCTACACAGAAGTCTTAGATCTGAGGATTAAAGTTCAGACTAGGCAGAAAACTCCTTGAAACTCAGCTCCAGTTAAACACCAAAAAGCCAGAAATACAGCTGTGCTCAAGTGGAGGAGTGCTAGCCTTTAGTATGAAAGCTCAGGGACAATGCCTAGGCTCTTAGTTCAAGCCCCAGCCCTGGCACTAAAAGAAAAAAATAATCTTGAAGGCTGCAGCAGATTGTCCAAGGAGGTGTTTGATTCTAAGAAAGTTATCTTTCAATAAGTGACACTGTAGATGCTTTGTACATAGTTGTATTCTTTTTTGTCGGTCATGGGGCTTGAACTCGGGGTCTGGACTCTGTCCCTAAACTCTTTAGGTCAAGGGTAGTGTTCTACCACTTGGAGCCACAGTGCCACTTCTGGTTTTCTGGTGGTTAATTGGAGTTAAGGGTTGCATGGGGACTGTCCTGCCTGGTCTGGCCTTGAACTTCAATCTTCATATCTCATCCTCATGAATAACTATGATTATAGGTGTGAGCCACCAGCACCTGGCTATACTTTATTCTTTTATTTTTTTTTAAATTTTTTTCTTTATCAGTAAATGTAATATTTGTTTGCTTTTCTAACTTTATTATTTTTTGGGGGGGGGTCCGGTCGTGGGGCCTGAACTCTGGGCCTGGGCGCTGTCCCTCAGCTCTTCAACTCAAGGCTAGCGTTCTACCACTTGAGCCACAGCGCCACTTCCGGCTTTTTTCTTTTTGCTTATGTGGTGCTGAGGAATCGAACCCAGGGCCTCGAGCATGCAAGGCAAGCGCTCTACCACTGAGCCACCTTCCCAGCCCCTATACTTTATTCTTATACAGAAAAAAGTTTGTACATATTCACTATAATAGACACAGTACTCTTGTTAAAAAATTTTGACCTGAGTTTGGTTCATACTGTTGATGCAGACTCTTTGAATATAGACTGTGCTGGTTTCACGTCTTTTGAATATCCATTGGTGAATTATATGGTAGTTCTATTTTTAATTTTTTGAGGTACTTCCATACTGTTTCCATGATACTAATAATCTACATTCCACCGAACAGTCTGCAAGTGTTCCACATCCTTATCAGCAGTTGTTAACCATTTGTTTTTATGCCTACATGCATGTCTGTTTAAATGCATGGGCTTACTCCCACTTGCTGCTGGGGATCAAACTCAGAGTATTGCTTATGCTAGGCAAGCATTGCACCACTGAACACTAATAACTAGTCTGTGTTTGCCTTTTTTTTGGGTCAGTTGTGGGCCTTGAACTCTAGGCCTGGGTGCTCTCTGAGCTCTTCAGCTCAAGGCAAGCACTCTACCACTTGAGCCACAGCGCCACTTCTGGTTTTCTGGTGGTTAATTAGAGATAAGAGTTTCATGGACTTTCCTGCCCAGGCTGACTTTGAATTGTAATCCTTAGATCTGAGCCTCCTGAGTAGCTAGGATTACAGGTGTGAACTACCGGTACCCGGCTATTATATCACTTTTGAGGAATACTTATTCAGGTCCTTTGTCTAGGTACTAATAAGGTTCTTTATCTTTGTACTGTTGAATTATTTTTTATGTATGTTTTGTTTTTTGTGCCAGTTTTGGGGCTTGAACTCAGGGCCTGTGTACTATCCCTGTGCTTCTTTTTGGTCAAAGTTAGTATTGTTTTTTTTTTTTTTTGTCATCAGTCCTGGGGTTTGAACTGTACCACTTGAGCCACAGTCCCACTTCCCGTTTTCTGAGTGGTTTATTGGAGATGAGAGTCTCACGGACTTTCCTGCCCAGGCTGGCTTTGAACTGCATTCCTCAGATCTCAGTCTCCTGAGTAGCTAGGATTACAGGCCCATCTCAAAGCTAGTATTCTACCACTTGAGCCACAGCTCCACTTCTGGCTTTTTTTGAGCAGTTTATTGGAAATAAGAGTCTTACAGACTTTCCTGCCCAGGTTGGCTTCTAACCTTGATCCTTAGATGTCAACCTCCAGAATATCTGGGATTATAGGTGTGAGTTACCAGCACCTGACTGTTTTTTTTTTGTTGTTGTTTTGTTGGTTGTGGGGCTTCAACTCTTGGGTTTGGGCGCTGTCCTTCAGTTCTTCAGCTCAAGGTTAGCACTCTACCACTTGAGCCATAGCGCCACTTCTTGTGGTTTATTGGAGGGAAGAGTCTCACGGACTTTCCTGCCCTGGCTGGCTTTGAGCCATGATCCTTAGAGCTCAGCTTCGTGAGTAGCTAGGATTACAGGCGTGAGCCACTGGCACCCAGGTTGTTTTGTGTTTGTTTTTTTTTTTTTTTTTATGAGTGATGGACTCCCTGTGTAGCTAGCTAGTCTCAGTTGAATTCAGCAGCACCACTGAAATTCCGTAGTAATTGACTCTCATGGAAAATTGATGGAAGGAAGCAAAATAATCTTGATTTCTCCTCACCCCCTTTAATGTCATTTTAGCTGCACTAGGTGTTCAGCAGCCATCACTTCTTGGAGCATCTCCTACCATTTATACCCAGCAGACTGCCTTGGCAGCAGCAGGCCTGACCACACAAACACCAGCAAACTATCAGTTAACACAAACTGCAGCATTACAGCAACAAGCTGCTGCTGCTGCAGCTGCATTGCAACAGGTGGGCTTTTAATAAGTTAATGTGTGACATAAACTAAATCTGAGTAGCTAGAACAAGGAATATGTGACTATCTTAATGCTTTTTTTCATGGTAAAAGTTAACATGTAAGAAAAAATACTGTATATGCCTAGCATATATGGGAAAGTAGAATTACATACTGAAAATTCACATATTATTATTTGAAAAAAATTCAACTTTAGCTATTCTAAAAAGTTTGTTTTTGACTATATTTTAATGTAAGAATGTTACTTTTGAGAATGTATAAAACTAGCACATTTTTCATTGAATAACCTGATTTTTTCATCTTTCAGCAATATTCACAACCTCAGCAGGCCTTGTATAGTGTGCAGCAACAGGTTAGTTTATATTTCCCATGCCAAATTTTTATTTATTTATTTTTTTTCTGCTAATCCTGGGCCATGAACTCAGGACCTGGGCACTGCTGCTGAGCTTTTCTTGCTCAAGGCTGGCACTGTACCACTTGAGTTACAGTTTCACTTCTGGCTTAATTGGGAAAAGAGTTTCATAGACTTTCCCACCTGGGTTGGCTTGAAACTGTGATCTTCATATCAGCTTCTGGAGTTGCTTGAATGGTGTGAGCCACTTGTCCCTGGTTAAAACTATTTTGAGCCAGGCGTTGGTGGCTCAGGCCTATAAGCCTAGTTACTCAGGAGGCTGAGATCTGCGCAGTTCCAAGCCAGCCCTGGCAAGAAAGTCTGTGAGACTCTTATCTCCAATAAACCACTCAGAAAATCGGAAGTAGTGCTGTGGCTCAAGTGATAGAGCTCTAGAGCTGAAGAGCTGTGGGACAGTGCCCAGGCCAAGTTCAAGTCCCATGACCGACCTCCTCCACCCAAAAAAAATTGTTTTGAATTAGAACTGCATATAGATTGTTATGCTTATATTTGTATTCTGTAGTTTATTTTTCATCCTTCACATCAGTTTGTTTTCTTTCTAGTAAACAAAAGGTCTTACTGTTGCCATGAAGGTTATATCTCAATGTGGATATACTCATATACCTAGGTAACTGCCTAGGGCAAATCTGACCACTTAATATGAATGTGTCTCATTTCAGACATATATATATGAACTTGATGGCCAGGACTTTCTGGTTTTTTTTTTTTTTTATTATTTTTTTTTTCCTTCCTTTTTTTGATCAGTCGTGGGCCTGGGCACTATCCGTGAGCTCTTTCTTTTCTACCACTTTGAGCCATAGCACCGCTT
This sequence comes from Dipodomys ordii, assembly GCF_000151885.1. Taxonomy (NCBI): domain Eukaryota; kingdom Metazoa; phylum Chordata; class Mammalia; order Rodentia; family Heteromyidae; genus Dipodomys; species Dipodomys ordii. The sequence continues at coordinate 14,583,632 of NW_012267250.1, forward strand.
CTGGTTTTCTGGTGGTTAATTAGAGAGGAGAGTCTCATGGTCTTTCCTGTCCAAGCTGGCTTTGAACTAGGATCCTCAGAAATCAGGTGTGAAACTTAATTAAATTTACCTGTTTGCTTTGGAACAAATTACTTCTATGTATCAGATTTGCAGATGCTTAAAAAGTTGTAGCTAGTCTTATAACAAATGGTATGTTATTTTTCATACATTAAAAAAAATAATGTAGTGTTTAAGAGGCAGTTTTCTGCTAGGCCTGATAGTACAGAACTGTAATCATAGCTCTTGCCAAGAATAAGACAGGAGGATGGTAAATTCAAGGCTGGCTTGGGCTTTATCATAAAAGACAATAGGGCTGGGAAGTTGGCTCAGTGGTAGAGTGCTTGCCTCGCATGCATGAGGCCCTGGGTTTGATTCCTAAGCACCACATAAGCAGAAAAAAGCTGGAAGTGGTGCTGTGGCTCAAGTGGTAGGTGCTAGCCTTGAGCCTTGATCTGAAGAGCTGAGAGCCAGCACCCAGGCCCAGAGTTCAGCCCCCACGACCACCACCACCAACAACAACAACAAAAAAAGGCTCAATAAAATTAAAAGGTATGGCCTGGGAAGGTGGTAGAGTGCTTGCCTTGCATGCATGAGGCCCTGGGTTTGATTTCTCAGCACCACATAAGCAGAAAAAGTCGGAAGTGGCACCATGGCTCAAGTGGTAATGCTGTAGCCTTGAGCTGAAGAGCTGAGGGACAGCGCCCAGGCCCAGAGTCCAGGCCCCACAACTAATCAAAAACAAAGAAAAAAAAGCAAAAGGTATATTTTCTTCTTTTCTTTTTTTTCTTCTTTCTTTTTTCTTTTTTGCCAATCCTGGGGCTTGGATTCAGGGCCTGGGCACTGTAACTGAGTTTCTTTTGTTCAAGGCTAGCCACAGTGCCACAGTGCCACTTCTAGCTTTTCTATTTATGTGGTGCTGAGGAATCAAACCCAGGACTTCATGGATATTAGGCATTCTACCACTAAGCCACATTTCCGACCCTAAAAGGTATTTTTCTGTGAAGCAGTTCTGATTGATTCTTTTTTATTTTTATTTCTTTCAGTTACAGCAGCCTCAGCAGACCATTTTAACACAGGTTAGTTTCCTGGGTTTTTGATTATTCATTTATTTTGATATCTGAATAAAGAGGACAACTGAAGTTTTAATTCTATCCTATATCTTCATTCAAATTTCTGTGATTTTATATTGCTAAGTAAATATAGGAATGTGTTATGGTAGTTTGAGAGTTTTGCATACATGCCAAGCTATTATAAAGTATGAAATCTTACTATAACTTAAAACTTTTTTTTTGGCTTTTTCTGTAGTATTTGGGGTTGTACTTAGGGATTTGTGCTTCTTTCACATTATCTTTTTCCTTTTTTATTTTATTTTCTTTTTTAGTATTGGGGTATGAAATATAGATTGCTCTCTAGGCAAGTGTCCTACTATTTGAGTTATGCAACCTGTCTCATATTTTCTTTATAGGAAATAAAAGAATTTTTTATTTTTTGCATGTGTGGACTAGAGTTTTGAAGTGGGTCTCATGCTTGCTAGCCAGGCACCTCTAGCTTCTTTCCTGTATTTTTTTTGTTTGTTTTTGTTTTTTTGGTCAGTTATGGAGCTTGAACTCTAGGCGTGGGCACTGTCCCTCAGCTCAAGGCTAGCCCTCTACCACTTGAGCTACAGCACCACTTACAATTTTCTGGTGGTTTATTGGAGATAAGAGTCTCATGGACCTGGGTGCCGGTGGCTCACGCCTGTAATCCTAGCTACTCAGGAGGCTGAGATCTGAGGATCTTGGTTCAAAGCCAGCCTGGGCAGGAAAATCTGTGAAATTCTTTTTTTTTTTGGGGGGGGGTTAGTCATGGGGCCTGAACTCTGGGCCTGGGCGCTGTCCCTCAGCTCTTCAGCTCAAGGCTAG
>NW_012267250.1:14585621-14595430 GCF_000151885.1 Dipodomys ordii
GCTCTACCACTTGAGCCACAGTGCCACTTCTAGCTTTTTACTTTTTGCTTATGTGGTGCTGTGGAATGGAACCCAGGGCCTCAGGCATGCAAGGCAAGCACTCTACCACTGAGGCACCTTCCCAGCCCCTGAAATTCTTATCTCCAATAAATCACACAGAAAACTGGAAGTGGTGCAGTGGCTCAAGTGGTAGAGCGCTAGCCTTAAGCTGAGGTTCAACTTGCAGGCCCAGAGTTTAAGTCCCATGACCAACAATAATAAAAAATTGGCATGTTAGTGATTGAAGATATAGTGCAGAAGGAGAGACAATGCTTAACATTTACGAGGACCGGAAGTTTGTTGTTTTTTATTTTGTTTTTTGTTTTTTTGCCAGTGCTGGAGCTTGAACTAAGGGCCTGGGCACTGTCCCTCAGCTCTTCAGCTCAAGGCTAATGTTCTACCATTTGAGCTTCAGCACCACTTGAGGCTTTTTCTTTGTATGTGCTACTGAGGAACCAAACCAGGACTTCATGCATGCTAGGGGCAAGCACTCTACCACTAAACCACATTCTCAGCTCCTTGGTTTGTTTTTGATTTTTTGGTTCTTCTCTTTGCACTAGTGTTTTAGTGCAGGGCTTTGTGCTTACTATTCCTGGTGCTCTACTGCTTGAGCCACATTAATAGCCCTTTTATTTCCTTTTGTTGTTATTGATTGTGGGGTTTGAAATCTGGGCCTGAGCTCTGTCCCTCAGCTCTTCAGCTCAAGGCTAATATTCTACCACTTGAGCTTCAGTACCACTTCCGGTTTTCTGTTGGTTAATTGGAAGTAAGGGTCTCCTGGACTTTCTTGCTGGTGCTGGCTGTGAACCGTGATTCTCAGATCTCAGCCTTCTGAGTAGCTAGGATTACAGGTTTGAGCCACCAGTGCTCACAATTTTGCTGATTACTATTATTTTCTGCCAGTCCTGGGGCTTGAACTCAGGGCCTGGGTGCTGTCCCTGAATTCTTTCACTCAAGGCTAGTGCCCTATGTCTTGAACCACAGCTCTACCTCAGGCTTTTTTAGTATTTAATTGGAGTTAAGAATCTTATGTAGGGCTGGGAAGGTGGCTCAGTGATAGAGCGCTTGCCTTGCATGCCTGAGGCCCTGGGTTCGATTCCTCAGCACCACATAAGCAAAAAAAAAAAAAGAAAAAAAAGAATCTTATGTATTTTCCTGCCCAGCATCCTCATATCTCAGTCTCCTGAGTTGCTAGTATTATAGACAGGAGCCACTAGGCACTAATGATTTTTATTTTGGCAGGGGGTGGTAGGGTCATGGAGCCTGAACTCTGGATCTGGGCACTGTCTCTCAGCTCTTCAGGTCCAGCTAGCGCTCTACCACTTGATCCACAGCGCCACTTCCAGTTTCCTGCTGGGGCTGGCTTTAAGCCACAATCTCCAGATCTCAGCCTCCTGAGTAGCTAGGATTACAGGCGTGAGCCACCTGCACCTGGCTTGGCCCTAGATTTTAATGTATAGCATTACCATATGTTTGTGCACCCAACAGAATTTTGTCACATATTCTTTTAAGCCATTTTCTGCTTGTTAACTGTATAAAGACAAGATATGGGCTATATTTGGCCTAGAGACCATAGTTTCCTGACCTGGAATGTTTTCATGTTATGAAATTGTAATGAAATCTACTAGGCAGTTTTAAAAAGGAAATGACTTCCTCGCCCCCTCCCTCCCCTTGCCAGTACTGGGGCTTGAGCTCAGTACCTGGGTATTGTCCCTTAGCTTTTTCACCCAAGATTGCTACTCTGCCACTTGAACTACACTTCTACTCTGGTGTGTATGTGTGCGCATGCACGCGTGTGCGTGTGTTCTTTTCTTTTGGTGCCAGTACCAAGACTTGGTCTCAGAGCCTCACACTCTCTTTGCTAATGACTGGTACTCTTCTGCTTAAGCTTTGAGTCCAGTTCTGTATTTAGCTGATTAATTGGAGATTGAACCTTAAGGACTTTTCTGTCCAGGCTGACTTCATATTAAGATCCTCAGATCTTAGCCTCCTGAGTAGCTGGCATTACAGAGTGCCAGCGGCACCCAGTTGCTAGAGTGGATTTTGAATTTCTACTCAATAACTAAAATAATGTTTTTGAAACTTAGTATACCTTTTTTCTTGGTATGGACTATTAAAACACTTAAAACTTGATGAAATAGGTTGAAAATAATTTAGTTTTTCAGATTTGATTCTAAACAGTTATTTTAGTTTTTTACAAATTGTTATGTTAGTGTTTTAATGTGATAATTGATTTTGTTTGCTAGCCAGCGGTTGCACTGCCTACGAGCCTTAGCCTGTCTACTCCTCAGCCTGCAGCACAGATAACTGTATCATATCCAACACCACGGTCCAGTCAGCAACAAACTCAGCCTCAGAAACAGCGAGTTTTCACAGGAGTGGTTACAAAGCTACATGATACCTTTGGATTTGTGGATGAAGATGTATTCTTTCAGCTTAGGTAAACTTTATTTGATGTTGGAAGATAGCTTCCTTTTTTAAAAAATTAAATTTATTTTTTAAAATTACCTTTACAAAGGAGTATCAATTTTTAACACGTCAGTTTATTAGTAAAATGTATCTTTATCAGTGTCATCCTTTCTATCGGTCTCCTGACAGATTCATGTATTTGGTATAGAATAGTCAATTGTGGTGAGGATTTATAGTTTAACTGTAATTTGTGCATATGCACTGGTCTTGGGGCTTGAACTACTGGTCCTGCCCACTGCCTCTCGGCTTTTGTGCTCATAGTTTCATAGGCAGCTGGGCTTTGGTGTCTGTAATCCTAGTTATTCAGGAGGCTGAGATCTAAGGGTCATGGTTTAAAATCAGCCTGGGCAGGAAGGTCCCTGAGACACTTACCTTCAGTTAACCACCAGAAAAGCAGAAGTGGAGCTGTGGTAGAGCACTAGCCTTGTGCAAGAAAACTCACGGACAGTACCTAGACCCTGAATTGAAGCCCCATGACAAAAAAAAATGTCTTACAGGTTTTACTTTCTGGGCTAGTTTCAAACCATGATCTTCAGATCTCAGCCTCCTAAGTAGCTAAGATTACTAGCATGACCTACTGGTGCTAGCTTGTACTTCTTTTTTAATCATTTAGTTTGCCTTATGTTTTTATCTCTGCCTTTGTTTGAGTATTAAATAACTGATGATGGTGAATTCCTTATAAATGTTTTATGAGAGTTAAGTGACATTTCTGTTGATACTCATGGAGTTGGATGGGGGTTGAAATAGTATTAGGCTTTTGAAAATCTGACCTTGTGTTTGACTTATCTTATGAGACAGATTGTTAACTTTTTTTTAGGCTAGTGCTCTACCACTTGAGCCACAGCGCCACTTCCGGCTTTTTTTCTTTTTGCTTATGTGGTGCTGAGGAATCGAACCCAGGGCCTCAGTCATGCAAGGCAAGCGCTCTACCACTGAGCCACCTTCCCAGCCCCAGATTAACTTTTTTTTTTTTTTGTCGGTCGTGGGGCTTGAACTCTGGGCCTGGGCGCTGTCCTTGAGCTCAGCTCAAGGCAAGCGCTCTACCACTTGAGCTACAGCGCCACTTCCGGTTTTCTGGTGATTTATTGGAGATAGGAGTCTCACGGTCTCTCCTGCCCAGGCTGGCTTTGAACCGTGATCCTCAGATCTCAGCCTTCTGAGTAGCTAGGATTACAGGCGTGAGCTACCAGCGCCCGGCTTAGATTGCTAACTTTTTAATTGCATAATATTATGATCAAAAGATTGATGGAATAACATTCACAGTAGTACTTAAGTAGCTTAGTGGTGTAGCAAGAAACTTGAACTTCCTTAGATACTTCAAGTCTGTTTCTGTTGATGTGCCTTAGGATTATGATATATTTGGGAAATATAATACTGTGCAAGATTTTTCTCTAGTTGGACTTCCTATTTTTCAAATCTCTGTCTTATTCAAAGCAAATCACACTCTAGGATTAGAAAAGTACTATAAGGGCTGGGAAGGTAGCTCAGTGGTATAGTGCTTGCCTTGCATGTATGAAGTCCTGGGTTCCATTCCTCAGCACCACATAAGCAGAAAAAGCCAGAAGAGGTGGTGTGGCTCAAGTGGTAGAGTGATAGCATTTAGCTAAAGAGCTGAGGGACATCCGGGCGCCCCGGTGGCTCACACCTGTAACTAGCTACTCAGGAGGCTGAGATCTGAGGATCACGGTTCAAAGCCAGCCTGGGCAGGAAAGTCAGTGAGACTCTTATCTCCAATAAAACCACTAGAAAACTGGAAGTGGTGCTGTGGCTCAAGTGGTACAGCGCTTGCCTTGAGCTAAAGAGCACAGGGATAGCGCCCAAGCCCAGAGTTCAAGCCCCACGACTGACCCCCCCAAAAAAAGAGCTGAGAGACAGTGCCCAGGTCCAGAGTTCAGGCCCCATGACCGAAAAAAAAGAAAAGTACTGTAGACTGGGGGACATAATACTGTTTGTTTATAGAAGATAAAATTTGCCAGGCGCCACTGGCTCATGCCTGTAATCCTAGTTACTAAGAAGGCTGAGATCTGAGGATCATGGTTCAAAGCCCACCCAGACAGGAAAGTCCATGAGACTCTTATCTCCAATTAACCACCAGAAAACCACTATGGCTCAAGTGGTAGAGCACTCACCTGGAGCTGAAGAGCTTAGGGACAGTGTCCAGGCCCAGAGTTCAAGCCCCCCCAAACACAAAAAAGAAAAAAAAAGGTAAAACATTAGTTTTGATATTTTTTTGTTTTTGTTTTTTATTTGTATTGGGCTAGTCCTGGGGCATGAAGTCAGGGCCTGGGTACTGTCCCTAAACTTTCCTGCTCAAGGCTAGCACTCTATTCCTTGAGCCACAAGTCTACTTCTGTTTTTTGGGGGGTCCTTAATTGGAAATGAGTCTCACAGACTTTCCTCCCTAAAGTGGCTTTGGACACTATTCCCCAGATTTCAGCTTCGTGAGTAGCTAAAATGGCAGGTACAAGCCCTGTGCCCAGCTCAGTTTTGAAGATTTTTCAAGCCTCTTGTTTTGGGGGTGGAGGGTAGAGTGTAGGGAGAGGTGGAGACAGTTGTGGGGTTTGAAATCTGGGCATTCCATGTGATAGGCAGTCACTACACTACTTGATCCAAGACCTCAGCCAATAATGTACTTTCTTAGAAAGCTTGCTAGGAAGCCAGGCACCAGCAGCTCACACCTGTAATCCTAGCTACTCAGGAGGCTGAGATATGAGGATTGCAGTTCAAAGCCAGCTCAGGAAGGAATGTCCTTGAGACTCTTATCTCTAATTAACCATCAAAAAATGGGAAGTGGAGCTGTGGCTCATGTGGTAGAGCACTTGCCTTGAGCTGAAGAGCTGAGGGCCCCAGGCCCAGAGTTTAAGTCCCATGATTGACCAAAAAAAACTTGCTAGGCTTTCATTTCAGGTATATACTTTAAATACTATGCATATAGTATTATAGATGCTTGCTGTTTTGTATAAATTTTTGTATATGTGGGAACTTCTTTTAATTGAGTTTCTATTTTTTTTCTAGCGCTGTCAAAGGGAAAACCCCCCAAGTGGGTGACAGAGTATTGGTTGAAGCTACTTATAATCCTAATATGCCTTTTAAGTGGAATGCACAAAGAATACAAACACTACCAAATCAGGTACATGAAACAATCATGTTAGTATAAAAACTTGATAATTGAGGGGCTGGGAAGGTGGCTCAGTGGTAGAGCGCTTGCCTTGCATGCATGAGGCTCTGGGTTCGATTCCTCAGCACCACATAAGCAAAAAGAAAAAAGCCGGAAGTGGCGCTGTAGCTCAAGTGGTAGAACGCTAGCCTTGAGCTGAAGAGCTAAGGGACAGCGTCCAGGCCCAGAGTTTAGGCCCCACGACTGGACCCAAAAAAAAAAAAAACAACAAAACTTGATAATTGAGTCTTCTGATTACAAGGGAGTTTATTTTTTCTTTTCTTTCTTTTTTTAATTTTTTTCCCCCTTAAGAATCAGTCCCAAACTCAGCCTTTACTGAAGACTCCTCCTGCTGTACTTCAGCCAATTGCACCACAGACAACATTTGGTGTTCAGGCTCAGCCCCAGCCTCAATCACTTCTACAGGCCCAGATTTCAGCAGCTTCTATTACACCACTGTTGCAGACTCAGCCACAGCCTCTCTTACAGCAGCCACAGCAAAAAGGTATTGTATTCAGTGTGTCTTTTCTTTTTGTTTCTGCCTAACATAAAATGATACAAGTTATAATGATTATATACTTTTAGTTACAGAAATAACAGAGATTTTAAGAAAACCTGAAAGGAAGCTTAAGTGTCCTTAATGTATTTCAGAAGTGTGTTTTACTTTACTTACAGTGATGAGAACTACTTCAGGGATATAGAAATCTAAAGATAACACTTTATAGACTTGATTCCTTTTTTCCCCACTTCCATCAGAAATTTGTTGTGATCCTTCTACTTCAGCTTCCCCAGTTCTGGGATTATGTATCACCACTATCACCACTCCTAACTTGAAAGGTCAATGTGAGAGAGACAGAGAGAGAGAGAGAGAGTGTGTGTGCGTGCGTGCGTGCGTGCGTGTGTGTGTGTGTGTGTGCGCGCGCGTGTGTGTGCATGGCAGTATTAGAGCTTGAACTCATGTCTAGAACACTCTTAGTTTTTCACTCAAGGCTGATGTTCTACCACATGAGCCTACACTTCTGGCTTTTTTTCTGGTCAATTGGAGATGTGTCTTATAGACACATCTCAGATTTTAGTCTCGTAAGTAGTTAGGCTTATAGGCATAAATCATCAGTGCCCAGCTTTCCATTGATTTCTTTTACAGTTAGTCCCAGGGAACATGTTACTAAATTGAAAACTGCTTGTATGTTTCCAGGGTAACATTTTGTTTTTTTAGGAGACAGGTAATTGAGTTTTTCCTGACACAAATTGCCAAGCAGTACATCAAATGAGCACTGTAGAGTTGGGGCATGGCTCAAGTGGTATGCCCCATGATCCAACCCTAGTGACCTCTCCCCCCAAAAAAGAGAAGAAAGAACACAATAGTGCATTACATACAAGGAATTAATATCTTCATCATAAAGTAGTAACAGAATAATAGTCTTATCTATAGAATGGTGAATGTCATATGTTAATGGGAAGAATGAATTTATGCTTCATGTTTCTTACTTTGTGAAATGTAGTACTTCTGTTTACCTTAGAGACCTTTAAAGACTTTTAAACCTTTAAAATAATGAGATTAATCATATTTTAAAGAAAAATATCTTCATTCCTTGCACAACGATGAAATGTTGAAAGTGAACATTTTAAATCTTTGATTATGAAGGACTCATATTTGTCCATAATTATTTTAAATGTGTACTGTACCTAGGAAGTAGAAAATAAAACATAAGATTTTAAAATGAATTTTTAAACTTTCAATTTTGGGAAATACTCATGAAGTAGTACATTGTCAGCTTCAATAATAGTAAATTTTCCTAACTTTAGTTAAACAGTTTTAGTGATTCCAGTTATTTGGTTGGCTCTGTAATTCAACCATGTAATTAATGCTATTGAACTTTTTTTAACAAGTTAAATTTTTTTCTGTATCTTTCAAAGCTGGTTTATTGCAGCCTCCTGTTCGCATAGTTTCACAGCCCCAACCAACACGAAGGTTAGATCCACCTTCTAGATTTTCAGGAAGGAATGACAGAGGGGATCAAGTACCTAACAGGAAAGATGACCGAAGGTATGTTGTAAAAATGCCCTAGGATGGTGGAGAGGACTGCACAAAAATGTGAAGTACTAGTATCACTGAACTGTACACTTAGAAATGGTAAAGATGGTAAATTGTATAACATATATTGCCACAATTTAAGAGTTTTCTGTGAAATTTTGTTTACATTACCTAGTAAATGTATCTCATTAAAGAACTCTTCCATAATACTAAAAGTATTACTAATTTAAAAATAATTTGCTTTAAGTCGTGAAAGGGAGAGAGAAAGACGTAGATCCAGAGAAAGATCACCTCAGAGGAAACGTTCCCGGGAGAGATCTCCTCGGAGAGAGAGAGAGCGATCACCTCGGAGAGTTCGACGTGTTGTTCCGCGTTACACAGTGCAATTTTCCAAGTTTTCTCTAGATTGGTAGGTTCTTTTTCTTCCAGTTATTTATTAAATTATTAGTCACATAGCTTAACTTGGTATATATACAGTGTGGTATTAGCTTTTCTTCAAAATTCACTTACTGATATTTAGTGTGTTTGCTTAAGGGCACAAATGTAATTTGAAATTATTTTCTCGACAGAGCATTATTTTTCTATACCACTAATAATACCAGTTATTAGTTTGGTGCTGATGGCTCATGCTTATAATCCTAGCTATAGCTACTCAGGAGGATGAGATTTGAGGATCGCAGTTTGAAATCAGCCCTAGTGGGAAAGTCCATGAGACTCTGATCTCCAGTTAATCACCAAAAAGCTGGAAGTAGAGCTGTGGCTCAAGTAGTGGAGTGCTACTCTTAGCAAAACAGCTCAGGGATAGCACCCAGAAAACAAATTCAAGCCCCAGATCAGGCATGGGGAAAAAAAACAATGCCAGCTACTTCAGAAGGAGGCTTCTAGAGGAAATTCTTTCATAATAACATTGTTCCTTAAAGTTAATATCATTTAAGATCCAGGTCTATTGATTAATGTTAAATTTTTGAATAATCTTTTGTGGTAAAATAATAAACCAATTGGTCTTTAGCTATGGCAGTATACTGTAATATAGAAACAGACATATAATGTGTGTTTGTGTGTATCATATAAATAACATTATTCAGACTTTGAAATGAAACATTGGAGCAGGTTACTAAGAAGTTCTGACCATATGCATAATTTCATATCAACTTGGAGAATTACTGCTAGTAAGTTGCATTCATAATCTAAAGCACTTAATACCCAGCATGTGGCAATTACAGATTTTCCATAAAATAATGATAGTGGATGTCTTGGCAGCTATGAATAGATTGATTGTTGGAAAAAAAATTGCCAGTATAATAAGAAAAATTTTAAAACAGTGGTCAATGCATTTTATTGGTTTTTGGAGGTAGAGATCAGAAGGTTTGTAGTTCAACACCAGTCCTGGCAAAATGTTAATGAGATCCCCAGCTTAACAAGAAGTTGGGGATGAGGACTCCTGCCTTTAAGTCAGCCTTTTGAGTGGCTGTAAACTTAATTTTCAGCCTACTGAATGTTGGATTATAGTTGTGTACCGTCATGCTCAGCTATGAGAAATTGAGCTTTAACCCACTGTTACCAATATTAAGTGCTATTCTGAGAAGAGTAGGTACAAAGGATATGAAATTGAATAGTTTTCTAGCTTTTTAAAAAGTTAGACCTTCATAGTTCATTTAACTCCTTTTAAGTAATTCCTATCCAGCTAATCCCCATTTTAAACTTTCATCTCTAGTTGTGGAAATGAAAGTTTTCTTATATGATTTTTATAGATGGCATTGTATTTTTGAAGAAATATTATAATGACAATATAGTTAGCTTTTCATCAATGGTTGTTTTCTACTTTATTTCTTAAGCTTTTATTTGTTTGTTTATTTTTTTGTTGGTCATGGGCCTTGAACTCTGGGCCTGAGAGCTGTCCCTCATCTGTTCAGCTCAAGTCTAGCGTTCTACCACTTGAGCTACAGCGCCACTTCCTGTTTTCTGGTGGCTTATTGGAGATAAGAGTTTCATGAGCTTTCCTGCCTGGGCTGGCTTCGAACCACGATCCTCAGATCTCAGCGTCCGGAGTAGCTAGGATTACAGGCGTGAGCCACTGGTGCCTGGCTTCTTGAGTTTTTTTTTTTTTTT
>NW_012267250.1:14599220-14607152 GCF_000151885.1 Dipodomys ordii
TGAGTACCTAGCATTCAGTTGTGAGCCACCAGTGCCTGGCTGATTTTGTTTTTTGTTTGTTTTTGGAACATTTTGTTATATACCTTATAGCTAATCTGGAATTCATGATTCTCCTGCCTAAACCTGCATAGTAGTAGATTACAGCATTGATCTAAAAGTCATGTTTTGAAAAGTTAAAGCTTTATAAGGTATCTAATGCCATTTTAAAATAGCATTATATTCCATTTTAGTTTTTAAAAACAATCTAATATGTAAGTTAATAAGTTTAGTAGTACTTCTCATTCTTTTACATTGCTTTAGACTTTTGACAGGATTGAATTGTTTGACTATAATAGGTAATGCTGATGGCTAGCCCTAGTATGGACGATTTGTATCATAAGTCATGTGCTCTTGCTGAAGACCCACAAGAACTTCGAGACGGATTTCAGCATCCTGCTAGACTTGTTAAGGTATAATGAAACATTTATCTTAATTTTAGGTGTATATTCATTTATCTTAGTTTTTTGGTTTTTTTTTTATGTGTGTGTATGTGTACATAATTTTAAAACTTCATTTTTTTAACGATTTTAAATATTCTTAAAGCAACGTGTTTTTGATTTTATGAAAAGTTTTAATATTAAGGTACAGTGCTAGTCTTGAGCACAGAGAGGCTCAGGGACAATGCCCAGGCCCTGAGTTCAAGCTCCAGGACTAACAAAAACAAAATAAAATATTATGAAGGTACAAGTAAGTCAGTCATGTAGCTGTTTTTTTTATTGCTGATTATGACCAGATCTTATTTTACATAACTAATTTGTTATTTTGATGTGTTTGTAGTAAAGTGTTAATGATAATGGGATTCAGTTTTTTTGGATGCTGTTCAAGTTCAAATTATAGCTTGTTTTTTTTAAATAGCTCTTTATTATGAAGTATTTTAAGGATGAGTTATGATGTGTAAATCCTATTCCATTGCTGAAATGCAGTGTGGAAAACAATGACTCTGAACTCTTCCTTGACTAACAGATACCAGAGGTAGTAAAAATGATATTGGGAAAGTTTGTACCTTTCCTTTTCAAGTATTTATTTGTAATGTAATAGATATGTAATATATGTAAATGATTATTTGTTTTGACTTAGTTTTTAGTGGGCATGAAAGGCAAGGATGAAGCCATGGCCATTGGAGGCCACTGGTCTCCTTCGTTGGATGGACCAGACCCAGAAAAGGATCCCTCTGTGTTGATTAAGACTGCTATTCGTTGTTGTAAGGCCCTGACAGGCATTGATCTAAGTGTATGCACACAATGGTAAGTATTGATTCATTTCTGTATTAGAAATGTTTTTGTAATAGTTTACGTAGAGGTTCTTTTCAATCAGCCTTTTCCCCTTCCTTATTTTAGCAACATTCATCATGCAGGTAATCTCAAAAGAAAATCCCCACTTATAGCAAAAATTTACTTGGTGCCAAAAAATGTTTTTTGGGGGGAAAGGATTAAGAACTAATCAAATAAACTGAAAGTTTAAATGTTTCATTTTGCTGTACTATTAAAGTTGGATGTATGTTGAAAATACTTTTCATTTCATGTATAGCTGGAGAAGATCGTCAAGAGAGAACTTCATTTCATTTTAATTCTTTTGTTACAAAATGGTGTAGTTGCTGGTTATTTTTGTTCAGCCATATTTTCTCTTGAGGCTTATTTGTCGTGTGTATTTTGGTATATTTCTTGACTTAATTGAGCATATTCTTTTTTAGCACATGAAATCTGAATGGCTATCCAGCTTCTTCAGGTATTCTCTAAAATATGGGTAGCTGTGTCATCAAACTTGAAAATGCCTTGTGGGAGCATATTCTTTTACCTAATAAAATATTGTACAAATGTACCAAAAGAGGAACTATGGCTTCTATAATTTTTTTTTTCTTTAGACCAACTTCAAGTTCTTGCAGCAAAATTTCTTTACTTGATGTGCTACAAGTGAACTAGGGTCTTTAAAATGTATATTAGAATTTTTTTTCCAACATGCTTCTTCCCTTGCAACAGGTACCGTTTTGCAGAGATTCGCTACCATCGCCCTGAGGAGACCCACAAGGGGCGTACAGTTCCAGCTCATGTGGAGACAGTGGTTTTATTTTTCCCGGATGTTTGGCATTGCCTTCCCACCCGCTCAGAGTGGGAAACCCTCTCCCGAGGATACAAGCAGCAGCTGGTCGAGAAGCTTCAGGGTGAACGCAAGGAGGCTGATGGAGAACAGGCACTGAACGCTAATCCCTTTTTCTATTTCCGCTTCTCACAGGCACAGGAACACAGGCACAAATGCACATCACACACTACATAACAAACACACATGGAGGAACATAACTGGTAACAACGACTGGTAATCCAGCTTTCAGTAGTATAGTTGTATATTCTTTTCTCTGAAAATTCTGTCTGTTATGCTAACTTTAAAGTGCTGAGACCTCAAAAGAAAATAAGTTGTGCTTAAGTTGCACAGAATTTTGTTTTTATCTTAGGTCTAGTTGCTGGAATCTGGGACCAGTTGTTGAGCAAGATTCAGTATTAAGCCATTTTAAACATTTTGCCATTTTCTAAAATTTAAAAAATTTTCTCTTTCACGGTCATCAGTTCTAGTCATGGATATTTGAAATTGGACAACCACAAGTCTGAGAGATTTGAAATTTCAGGCTATGTGGCAACGTCTTTGGTATATTTCAAAGGTCTCACTAAATCAATCTTTGGGTGGCTTGAAAATTGGGGCAAAATCACACACTGTGTGGTTAGTGGAGACCGGCAGTGTTTGTGCATCCCTGATATCCTTTGTGTTGTAATTTATCACCCTTTTGTGTTTCACAGATCTGGCTTTGATTGGCTGATGAGTGTCTTTGTGATCAGTTAAAAGTGGTAGAATGTATGTACGTGGACTTGCCTAAATAATAACTTTAGGAGAAGACAATCTGAAACATTTGTGACCTTGCACAGATCAGCAACAGACTTTTAAAAATAAATTACCTGTATTTTAAAGTTTTAGAATAGTAATTATGTTCTTAACTTTGTATGATAGGATGAAGAAGAAAAGGATGATGGTGAAGCTAAAGAAATTTCCACTCCTACCCATTGGTCTAAACTCGATCCAAAGACGATGAAGGTATCTTGAAAAACTTTTGTTGTTGTTGTTGGTTATGGGGCTTGAACTCTGGGCCTGAGCGCTGTCCCTCATCTCTTCAGCTCAAGGCGAGCACTCTACCACTTGAGCTACAGCGCCACTTCTGGTTTTCTGAGTGTTTATTGGAGATAAGAGTTTCATGGACTTTCCTGCCTGGCTTGGCTTTGACCCGAGATCCTCAGATCTCAGCCTCCAGAGTAGCTAGGATTACAGGCGTGAGCCACTGGCACCCGGCCTTGAAAAACTTTTTTTTTTCTTTTTTTCTATTTTTGGTCAGTCCTGGGGCCTGAACTCTGGGCCTGGACGCTGTCCCTCAACTCTTCAGCTGAAGGCTAGCACTCTACCACTTGAGCATCAGCCCCATTTCTGCCTTTTTCTGCTTATGTGATGCTGAGGAATCGAACCCAGGGCCTCATGCATGCAAGGCAAGCACTCTACCACTGAGCAACCTTCCCAGCCCCTTTGAAAAACATTTTTAACTTTTATTTTAAAATATCTGAATAGGAATGAGCAATGTTAATTAGACTGAGGACTGTGTGTGTTTGTGCACATGCATGTGTGCCTTAGTACTGAGGTTTGAACTTAGATCATTGTGCTCTCAGCTTTTTGACTCAAGACTGACCCTAACTTGAGCCAAGCCTTTACTTGTGGCTATCTGCTGGTAACAGGAAATAAAGGTCTCCTAGATTTGTCTGTCCTGATTGGCTTTGAACCTTGATCTTCAAATCTCTCAGTCTCCTGAGATTATAGGTGTGAGTTACCAGTGCCTGGCTTTAGGGTATTTTTTTTCAAGGAGGAAAATGCTAAATTTATATAACTACTATATTTTTTATATTTGTACATATGTGTGTGTATGTGTAAGTTGAAAGGTAACTATATATCAGTTCACTAGCTGGGATGCCTGTGATATACACATGCCTGTGTTATTAGTAATGCTGATTTTTGGTTTGGGAACTGACAGAGAAGGCAGAATTTTTGTGCCTAAAGTAACTTAAACTCAAGGAGATAGATGGAAAAATGTATTTTTTCTTTTTCTTTTTTCTTTTTATACTGTATCAATAGAAATACCAGGTTTATCATGGATAAAGCCAAAAAAACCAACGATGCCAGATATTGAATTTCTATTGCACTGTCCTTTGAACGAAAAATGTATTTTTTAAACAAAGGAAAAATGACGTTTAAATTTAAAACAAAAGACATGTATGTAAACTAGAGTTAAACATTTTAGAAACCTTTTTTTGGGGGTGTGTGTGCAGATCTTGGGGTTTGAACTCAGGACCTGGGCACTGTCTCTGATCTTCTTTTGCTTAAGGCTAGTACGCTTAACTACTTGAGCCACAGCACCACTTCTAGGTTTTTTGGTAGTTTAGTGGAGATAAGAGTTTCAGGGCTGGGAAGGTGGCTCAGTGGTAAAGTGCTTGCCTTGCATGCCTGAGGTCCTGGGTTTGATTCCTCAGCACCACATAAGAAAAAAGAAAAAAGCCGCAAGTGGCACTGTGGCTTAAGTGGTGGAGTGCTAGCCTTGAGCTGAAGAACTGAGGGACAGGACCCAGGCCCAGAGTTCAGGCCCCACGACTAGACCAAAAAAAAGAGTTTCACAGACTTTTCTGCCCAGGCTGGTTAGAACTATGATCCTCACATCTCACCTTCCTGAGTAGCTAGGATTACAGGTGTGAGCCACAAGTGCCTGGCTTAAAAACTTTCTTTAACCTTCATTAGTTCTACTTTCCAATGTATCTGCACCATTTGTCTCTTTTCACTTTTGTATCTCTTTGCCTATAATGTGACTAATACATCTGAGCCTGTAGATGAATATTACTTTCTACTAGAGTTTGTTACTTAGCATAGAAAAATTGACTTTGGTTTTCAGTTTTGGATTCTTTTATGATTCTTGGAGTGTGGCCTATCCCTTAGCTTTTTAATTCAATTTTGGTACTCTACCACATGAGCCACAGTTCTGCTTTGGACTTTTTGGCTGAGATCTACGGATCAGGTTCCCTGCTAGCCTGGGAAGGAAAGTCCATTGAGACTGTTTTTCTTCTTCGTTCTTTTTGCCAGTCCTGAGGCTTGAATTCTAGGCTTGGGAAGTATCCCTGAGTTCCTTTTGCTCAAGGCTAGCAATCTACTAGCCACAAAACCACTTCTAGGTTTTTCTGTGGTTTAGTTAGAGATGAGGCTCATGACTTTCCTGCTCCACTGGCTTCTAACGGCGGTCCTCAGATTTCAGCCTCCTGAGTAGCTAGGGTTACAGGTATGAGCCACTAGCACCTGCTCCTTTTTCTTTTTTCTTTTTTTTGTCAGTCGTGGGGCTTGAACTCTGGGCCTGAGCGCTGTCCATCAGCTCTTCAGCTCAAGGCTAGTGCTCTACCACTTGAGCTACAGCGCCACTTCCAGTTTTCTGGTGTTTTATTGGAGATAAGAGTTTCACAGACTTTCCTGCCCAGGCTGGCTTTGAACGAAGATCCACAGATCTCAGCCTCCTGCGTAGCTAGGATTACAGGCGTGAGCCTCCGGCGCCTGGCAGCACCCGCTCCTTGAGACTCCAGTTAACCACCAAAAAGCCAGAAGTGGAGCTATGGCTCAAGTGGTAGAGCACCAGCCTTGAGTGAAAAAGTGCAGTGATAATGCCCAGGCCTGAGTTTTAAGTCCCAGTACTAGCACAAAAAATAATATACATCAGGCAGAATGTAATTACAATTTGGAGATATCCCATTTTTCTTTTGTGTTTTTTCACACTGCATATAATTAGGTAAATGACCTCCGAAAAGAATTAGAAAGTCGAGCTCTTAGTTCCAAAGGATTAAAATCCCAATTAATAGCTCGACTGACAAAACAACTGAAAGTAGAAGAACAAAAAGAAGAACAGAAGGAGTTAGAGAAATCTGAAAAAGAGGAGGAGGAAGAGGATGATAGGAAATCTGAAGATGATAAAGAGGTATGTAATTAACATTTAAGTATACAATAATGCTACTTATTGGTCTTTATGGGGTTCTTAAGTCAATATATATGACTTAAGTTGTATTTGTGTATATAGTTATAGTGAAGTATAATTTACTTGTAGTAAAAACAGACTCTTTGTGTGGTGGTACTAAAGATTGAACTCAGGATCTCACACTTGGTAGGCAGGTATTTACACCTCTGATGTTTTTTGTTTGTAATTTTGCTGGTCCTAAGGCTTCAACTCAAGGCCTGGGTACTGACCCTGAGCGTCTTTTGTCCAAGACTTTGCTCTAGCACAGTACCCCTTGAACCACAGCTCCACTTTCAGGTTTTTTGGTAGTTCATTGGAGATAAGAGCCTTAATTGGAGATAAGATCCTTGCATACTTTCTTGCCCCAGCTGGCTTTGAATTGTGATTCTCAGATCTTAGCCTCCTGAGTAGCTAAGATTACAAGTATGAGCCATTGGCTCCTGGGTTTTTTGGTGGGGGGAAAGAAGGGGAGGGGAGGAGTGTGCAGGGTCGGGGGAGAGTGTTGAACTCAGGGCCTGGGTACTCCCCCTGAGCTCTTTCACTCAGGACTAGAGATCTACCACTTTGAGCCACAGCTCTACTTCTGATTGTCTGGAGATAAGAGTCTCCATGGTTTTTGGTTTGGATATGTGTGTTACTTTAGGTGTCAGAATTCAGGAAGATCCAAAGACTATATAACAACTCTATTTTCTCAAAATTCTCTAGTTTATGTGTAATCTCGGTGTAGGTTAGAAATTTTTTCCTTCTTGGTAGGTAGTTTCTTATAATTGAAAATATAAAAGAGAATTAGCCATAAAAGCTATTACTACCTTTAGGAAGCTTGGCTTTTATTTGTTTTTCAATCCTTTATGCTAAACTTAATTACCTTAAAAGGTCATGAGGATTTTGCCTTTTTCCTTAATACACATGTTTTATATACATATGTGTTATACATGGAGATTTAATCATGACTTATAATTTCAAACAATAGGAGGAAGAAAGAAAACGTCAAGAGGAAATGGAACGTCAGCGTCGAGAAAGAAGATACATTTTACCGGATGAACCAGCCATCATTGTTCATCCAAATTGGGCTGCAAAAAGTGGCAAATTTGATTGTAGCATCATGTCTTTGAGTGTCCTATTGGACTACAGATTAGAGGATAACAAAGAACATTCATTTGAGGTAATGTTTTAAGTTTAACTTAAGGAATGGCCACAATTGCAGCTGGTTAATATATCTTAAATTTATTTATTTTTTTGAAAAATTATTTATCGCTTTTATTATCTTCAAATAGTTATACAAAGGCGTTTCAGGTGAACATGTAAATTTATGGTACATGCATGTTGATCAGTATCTTCCCCGTTATTTTTGTTGCTGTTGTTCTCACTGGGAAAAAACCAACTGGTTTGTTACTCAAGAGTTTCCTACAGATTCACCTTTATTAATTTTATTCTTACATCTATGTCCTGTCTATGTGTCTGTAAATATCAGGAGAGAGAGAGAGAGAGAGAGTGTGTGTGTGTGTGTGTGTGTGTGTGCGCGTGTGCGTGTGTGTGTGTGTGTGCACGCATGCACGCACTGGGGTTTAAACCTCACACTGACTAGGTTGGCATTCCATCACTTTATTCATGCCTCTAATAAGGCTTTTTGCTATTTATTCTCAAGATAGAATCTAGTGAACTTTTTTTTTTGGGTGGGGGGGTCCAGTCATGGGGCCTGAACTCTGGGCCTGGGGGCTGTCCCTCAGCTCTTCAGCTCAAGGCTAATGCTCTACCACTTGAGCCACAGCACCACTTCCGGCTTTTTTCTTTTTGCTTATGTGGGGCTGAGGAATCGAACCCAGGGC
>NW_012267250.1:14607202-14608293 GCF_000151885.1 Dipodomys ordii
TGAACTCTGGGCCTGGGCACTGTCCCTCAGCTCTTCAGCTTAAGGTTAGCGCTCTACCACTTGAGCCACAGTGCCACTTCCAGCTTTTTTCTTATGTGGTGCTGAGGAATCAAACCCAGGGCCTCATGCAAGCAAGGCAAGCACTCTACCACTGAGCCACCTTCCTAGCCCTTCTTAAGCTTTAAATTGGTACCTCTCCACCTTTTCTCAGATGGATTTACCTTTGTCTATCCTTTGAAAGTTGTGCTTCTTAGTAAAATGGAAGTCATCTTTAAAAATACCTGCCAGATTTTTAAAAGGCAAAAACTTTACCCTCTTTATTAGTAAGCAAGTATATGTCATAATCTTTCACATAGTAAGGGCCATGAGGAATGTGGATATTCCAAATAACATTTAGGTTTTGCTTTCACATGGATTTATTTACTTTATTTATTTATTGAATGTTTGTATGAGCTTACTATAGAGTAAAAAAAAAATTTTTTTTCCCCAGCTGTGGGGCTTAAACTCAGGGCCTGGGCACTATCCCTAAGCTTCTTTTTGCTCAAGGCTAGCACTCTACCACCAGCCACAGAGCCACTTCGGGCTTTTTCTGTTAATGTGGTACTGAGGAACTGAATGAACCCAGGGTTTCATGCATCCTAGGCGAGCACTCTTCCACTAAGCCACATTCCCAGCTCCCAATATTGTATTTTTTATTCATTGTATAAATTTGATTGAGGGGCACTCAGATACTCACTGGGTACGTACTGTTATCCTTATATGCATTTTGTTGGTGGTGGTGGTGGTTGTGGGGCAAGAATGCTGGGACTGGGTACAGCCCCTGAGCTCTTCAGCTCAAGGCTAATGCTCTACCACTTGAGCCACAGCACCACTTTGGTTTTCTGGTGGTTTTATTAGAGATACGAATCTCACAGACTTTCCTGCCCAGTCTGGCTTTGAACTGAGATTCTCAGATCTCAGCCTCTTAAGTAGCTAGGATTATAGGCATGAGCCACAGATGCCCAACTGCATTTCTTTTTTTTTTTTTGGGTCTGGTCGTGGGGCCTGAACTCTGGGCCTGGGCGCTGTCCCTCAGCTCTTCAGCTCAAGGC
>NW_012267250.1:14620328-14626794 GCF_000151885.1 Dipodomys ordii
TCATGCATGCAAGGCAAGCGCTCTACCACTGAGCCACCTTCCCAGCCCTCTAGTGAACTTTTTTAAGATCCTCCAGATCTAGGATTACAGATGGTGAGCCACCAACATGCTGTTGAATCTAATTTTTTTTTTTTTTTTTTCCATTCCTGAGTCTTGAAGTCAGGGCCTGCACACCGTCCCTGAGCTTCTGCCCAAGACTAGCATTCTACCACCTGAGCCAAAGAGCCACTTCTGGCTTTTTCTGTGTATGTGGTACTGAGGAATGGAACCCAGGGCTTCATGCATGCTAGGCAAGCACTCTATCACTGAGCTACCTTCCAGGCCCAATTTTTTTTTTCCTAAGAAAACCCCCCAAAACTTTGTTTCCATTTCCTGGAATTAATTTCAATAAATATTATTTTGTATGATTAGAGGCACAGAGGAATCCTGCCTTTGTATTCCTCTTCTTCTTTTTTTTGGGGGGGGGTCCGGTCATGGGCCTGAACAGAAAAAAGCCGGAAGTGGCACTGTGGCTCAAGTGGTAGAGAGTAGCCTTGAGCTGAAGAGCTGAGGGACAGCACCCAGGCCCAGAGTTCAGGCCCCACGACCGGAGGGCCCCCCCCCAAAAAAAAAAAGAATCTGCCTGATCTCACTATGTATGCATGTCTAGAGTTCCGTATAATTTATCATGTCCCTATGTTTTTAGATCTTGCTTCCACATATGAGAGAAAACATAAGCTGTTTGTCTCTGACCTTGGCTTACCTCACTTACCATAATTTGTTCTAGGTCTATCTTTTTCCCTGCAAATGGCATAATATTCTTTCTAATGGCTGTGTAAAAATCCATTGTAAATAGGTACCACATTTTGTTTTTGTTGGTTGTGGGGCTTGAACTCTGGGCCAAAGCACTGTCCCTCAGCTCTTCAGCTCAAGGTGAGCACTCTACCACTTGCCACAGCACCACTTCCAGTTTTCTAGTGGTTTGTTGGTGATTAGAGCCTCGGGGACTTTCCTGCCCGGGCTTGCTTTGAAACGTGATCCTCAAATCTCAGCCTCCTGAGTAGGTAGGATCACAGGCATGAGCCACCTGCACCCAGCTGGCTGGTACCACATTTTTTGATCCACTCATCTGTTGTAGGGCATTTACACTATGTCCATGACTTGGCTATTGTGAATAGTGGAACACTGAACATGGATAGTGGCAGCAACAAACAGGATGTTGTGTCCTGGCTTGTGATGTTCTGGGTAGATGGCCAAGAGTGGTATGGCTGGATTGTAGGGAAAATCCATGTTTAGTTCCCCCTTCCTTCATCACCTGTCTTTTATTGCTATTATAAAAGCGATGTACAGAGCATATTTAGAGCACTGTCCAGAGTGGGTATCCTAGTTGACATTTGGATCTAAATTCTTTTTTTTTTCTCTTTTGTTTGGCCAGTCCTGGGGCTTGAACTAAGGGCCTGGTCACTGTCCCTGAGAGCTACTTTTGCTCAAGGCACTACCACTTGAGCCACAGTGCCACTTACAGCATTCTCTGTTTATGTGGTATTGAGGAATTGAACTCAGGACTTCATGCATGCTATGCAAGCACTCTACCACTAAGCTACATTCCCAGCCCCTAAATTTTTGTGTTTTTTTTTGGGGTCGGTCTTAGGGCTTGAATTCTGGGCCTGGGCCCTGGCCCTGAGCTCTTCAGCTCAAGGCAAGCTCTCTACTTTTATTGTTGTTGTTAGTTGTGGGGCTTGAACTCTAGGCTTGGGCGCTGTCCCTCCGCTCTACAGCTCAAGGCTACTCTACCACTTGAGCCACAACGCATTATCCAGTTTTCTAGAGGTTTATTGGAGATAAGAATCTCACAGATCTTCTTGCTCAGGCTGGCTTTGAACTGAGCCTATCTCAGCCTCCTGAGTAGCTAGGATTACGGCCATGAACCACCAGCGCCCAGCTCCAGTCCCTAAATTCTTTTTTTTTTTTTTCTTCTTTTTTTGGGTCCAGTTGTGGGGCCTGAACTCTAGGCCTGGGCACTGTCCCTCAGCCCTTCAGCTCAAGGCTAGCGCTCTACCACTTGAGTCACAGTGCCACTTTTGCTTTTTTTTTCTTTTTGCTTATGTGCTGCTGAGGAATGGAACCCAGGGCCTCATGCATGCAAGGCAAGCGCTCTACCACTGAGCCACCTTCCGAGCCCCGAGTCCCTAAATTCTTAATCCAAGGTTAGGTTTCATTCTTTTTTTTTCTAAGGCTATTTCTTTTTTATTTGTTTTTTTTCAGTCATGGGACTTAAACTCAAGGCCTGGGTACTGTCTCTGAGCTCTTTAGAGCCATAGCTCCATTTACTTCTAAAGCTATTTCTTGGGAAATGTGTTCTTTTATTAGCATGTCAAGAAATGCAGAATAAGCCTGGCCCTGGTGGCTCATGCCTGTACTTAGCTATTAAGGAGGCCTGAGATCTAATGATCATGTTTCAAAGCCAGCCCAAGCAGAAAATTCCCAAAGACTTATTGACAGCTGACTAGCAAACAGCCAGAAGTGTGGAAGTAGTTGTAAGGCTCAAGTAATGAGTGTTAGCATTAGCTTTGTCAGCACCTAGCACACATGAGGCCTTGTGTTTAGACTCTAGTGCTACAAAAACAAAAATCACAGTTGCCTAAGTTTTTATTAGCTTATATTAGTTTTGTTTTTTATTTGTCTATTTATATTTCTTTTGTGCCAATGCTGGGGCTTGAACTCAGAGCCGGGTACTGTCCTTTAGCTTTTGTTTTAAATCAAGACTAGTGCTCTACCACTTGAGTCACAGCTCCTCTTACAGCTTTTTGGGTGCTTAATTGGAGATAAGAGTCTCACAGACTTTCTTGCCCTAGCTGACTTTGAACTGTGACCCCCAGATCTCAGCCTGCTGTCTAGCTAGGATTATAGGCATGAGGCACACACCTGGCTTGGTGATTTAATTTTTTCTGGTACCTGAATTTGTACTCAGAGTTCATATTATTAGGCTCCTTCACTCACAATTGATGCTCTAGTGCTTGGGCCATACCTCCAAAGCAGCTTTTGGTAATTAATTGAAGATGGAATCTCATGGATTTTTTTTTTTTTGGTCAGACATGGGACTTGAACTCAGGGTTGGGTGCTATCCCTGAGCTTTTTGGTTCAAGGCTAGCAGTCTACCAGTTTGAGCCACAGAGTCATCTTCCAGTTTTCTTGAGGTTAATTGAAGATAATAGGCTCACAGACTTTCCTGCCTGGACTGGCTTTACACTGTGATCCTCAGATCTCAGCCTCCTGAGTAGCTAGGGTTGCAGGTGTGAGCCATTGGTGCCCAATTCTCATGGACTTTTATTTCCCTGGCTGCTTTCAAACCTGGAATCTCCAGGACTCAGCTTCCTGAGTAGTTAGAATTGCAGGTATGAGCTATAAGCACCTAACTACATCTTGGGTTTTTGACATGTAGCTCAGGCTGGCCTGAAAATCTAGATCTTCTTGCCTTTGCCTCCCAATATAGCAATTATCTGCCACCATTCAGTGTATTGTTATTCCTTATAATAAGTAAAATAGTTTTACCATAGATTACACATCTGATAGCTGTGGTCAATCATTTCACATTTGTAGGTTTGTTTGTTTTTTTGTCAGTTGTGGGCCTGAACTCTGGGCCTGGGCACTGTCCCTCAGCTCTTCAGCTCAAGGTTAGCCCTCTACCACTTGAGCCACAGCTCCACTTCCGGCTTTTTCTGCTTATGTGGTGCTGAAGAATCGAACCCGGGGCCTCATGCATGCAAGGCAAGCACTCTTCCACTGAGCCACCTTCCCAGCCCCATTTGTAGGTTTTTTTGTTTTTGTTGGTTGTGGGGCTTAAACTCAGGGCCTGGGTACTGTCCTTGAGTTTTCTTGATCAAAACTAGTACTCTACCACTTTGAGCACAGTGCCATTTCCAGTTTTCTGGGGGTTAATTGCAGATAGGAGTCTCAGACTTTCCTACCTGGGCTAAAGTAGATAGGATTACAGGTGTGAGCCACTGGCACCCAGCAAGTTTGTAGATGTTTTATAATCATATTTGTTGACAGCCTTACATAGAAATTGTTTATAATTTTAGGGTCATGAGTATCTTCTATCTCTTCTATTCACCCTGCATAGTAATAATGCACATTCCTTACTTAGGGTTTAAAATTTTTTACCTAAAATATTCTATCATTTATTTCTTTGCTGTGTTCTGATAGTTTTTAGATCTCACCTGATGAGAGATTATTATGTGACTACTCTTTTCTATAATTTAATACTAGCTTATTCTTCTCTTTGCTAAATTTCTTAGATAAAGTAGATATTTCTGATTAGTTTACTTAATATTGTATCCCCAGTGCCTACGAGCACAACTTCTGGTAATTGGTAGGTATTTTATTAAAAACTTGAATGAATAGAGTATATTTGACATGAGGATTCATGCTATATTAGTTTGTCTTTAATTTCCACATATACCCCTGCTGAGGTTTGAACTCAGTGCGTGGTGCTCTTTCTTGGCCTTTGTGATCACAGCAGGCTATCTACCACTTGATTCCTGCCTCCACTTTTTTACTGGTTAATTAGAGATAAATGTCTGAAATATTTGTCTATTTTGGCTGGCTTTGCATTTAAGTCCTTTGATCTCAGCATCCTAAGTAGTTATGATTATAGGCATGAGCCTTCCTATACCTAGCTAATGTAAATGTTACTTGTTTCAAGGTACGATCTCAAAGTGGAGATCTTCCTACCTTGTTCTTCATCTATTCCCCTCCCCCCAGTTGTGATTATAAGCATTGCCATGATACCTAGCCAAAATCTGTGCATTTTTACTGGTTGTAGTAATCTCATCTTTTCTACTGTTAAATTTTCTATATAAGGGTTATTTTTGATACTATGTAACTTAAATTTCACTATAAATATTTATGTCTTTGAAACGTTCTTTGAGCTGGGTCATACTCTTGTATACTAGGAGGAGAGCTGAGGCAGGAAGACCATGATTTTGAGACTAGACTGGGCTCTATTGCAAGTGAATACAGACTTTTTAAATATGTTCTTTTTATTTTTTGGATCCGGTCGTGGGCCTGAACTCTGGGCCTGAGCGCTGTCTCTCAGCTCTTCAGCTCAAGGCTAGCACTCTACCACTTGAGCCACAGCGCCACTTCCAGCTTTTTTTCTTTTTGCTTATGTGGTGCTGAGGAATCAAACCCAGGGCCTTAAGCATGCAAGGCAAGCACTCTACCACTGAGCCACCTTCCCAGCCCTTAAATATGTTCTTTTGAAAATTTGAGTCTCATTTTACATCAATGACTTAAAAAAAAAACTACATAATTGTTAGCTATGGTCAAGTTTTCATTTATTTATTTATATTTATTTTTGGTCAGTCATGAGGCTTGAACTGTGAGCCTGGGCGCTGTCCCTCAGCTCTTCAGCTTAAAGGCTAGCCCTTTACCACTTGAGCCACGGCGTCACCTCTGGTTTTCTGAGTGGTTTATTGGAGATAGGAGTCTCATGGAGTTTCCTGCCCAGGCTGGCTTTGAACTGTGATCTTCAGATCTCAGCCCTCCTAAGTAGCTAGGATTACAGGGTGAGCCACCAATGCCCAGCTTGATAAATTATTAACTGCTGGGTTTATTCAGTATTTGTTCTGAATTTGTCTGGGTTAATGTTTATATCTTTTTGTAGGTTTCATTGTTTGCAGAACTTTTCAATGAAATGCTTCAAAGGGATTTTGGTGTCAGGATATACAAGTCATTACTCTCTCTTCCTGAAAAAGAGGACAAAAAAGAAAAAGATAAGAAAAATAAAAAAGATGAGAGGAAAGATAAAAAAGAAGAGAGAGATGATGAAAATGATGAGCCAAAACCCAAAAGGAGAAAATCAGGTGATGATAAAGACAAAAAAGAAGACAGAGATGAAAGGAAGGTCTGTAATTATTTTCACCATTTGCAATGTACTTTAAAAGGGTGTTTCTGCTTGTTTTTGTGTGTATCCTAGGGCTTAAACTCTGGTCCTGTAGTGCTGTTACTGAGAGCTTCTTTTGCTCAAGGCTTAGCCCTCTACCACTTCTGGCTTTTTTTTGAGTAGCTTAATGAAGATAAGTGTCTTAAGGATTTTTCTGCCTAGGCTGGCTTCCAACCATAATCTCCTGGATTTCACCCTCCTGAGTAGCTAAAATTACAGGTGTGAGCCACCAAGGCCTAGCCAGAAGTTTTTTATTGCAATCCTCACAAGTTGTAAGAAAGTGTTGTTGTTGTTGTTTTCTATTAATTTCGTAGAAATGTAAAAGATAAGCTGAAAGATTTTAAGAAATTATGTCTTTCAATTACCCCTACATTAATATCTACAGCTAATTACATGATCGTTTATTCTATTCTTAGTGTTATAAGAAATTTATGTTTTGAAATTGTTCAAGTAAATAAATTGAATATTCTTAATGTTTTCATTTGGTTTGGTATCGTGTGTGTGTGTGTGTGTGTGTGTGTGTGTGTGTGTGTGTGTGTG
>NW_012267250.1:14627174-14644665 GCF_000151885.1 Dipodomys ordii
GTGTGTGTGTGTGTGTGTGTGTGTGTGTGTGTGTGTGTGTGATGGAGCTTGAACTCTGGGCCTGGGCACTGTCTGCTCTTCAGCTGAAGTCAAGCACTCTACCACTTAAGCCACAGTGCTACTTCCTGTTTTCTGGTGGTTTAGTGGAGATAAGAGTCTCAGGGACTTTCCTGCCTGGACAGGCTTTGAACAACTATCCTCAGATCTCAGCCTCCTGAGTAGCTAGTATTACAGGTGTGAACCACTGGTGCCCAGCTTGTATCTTTCTTAAATTCAGACCATTTTAAATTGTAGAAAGAAGATAAAAGAAAAGATGATTCTAAAGATGATGATGAAACAGAAGAAGATAATAATCAAGATGAATATGACCCAATGGAGGCAGAAGAAGCTGAGGATGAAGAAGATGGTATGTTTCTATTTTAATTCCTTCTTAGGTTTGGGGGGCGGGTGTGGGGCAGGGGGAGTTTCACTGTGTTCTATCCTTTTGTTGAGACAGTCTCACTGTGTAGCCCAGGCCAACCTAAAACTCAGATTTTGCCTCACCTTCTCATCTCCCATGTGCTTGGATTACAGTGCCCCTCTTCTACCCCCTCCCCTCTGGAAACATGGTATTATTATGTGGCCCAAGTTCACCTGAAATTCAAAATTCTTTTTCTACAACACACATATATATCATCTTGACTAACTTGAAAAAACATTTCTTTGGTGATTGTATTATTGAAATGGATGCCTTTTTGCCCAAGCTAGCTTCAAACTCCATGTTCCTGCTGGGGCTGGTTGAACCATGATCCTCAGATCTCAGCCTCCTGAGCTAGGATTATGGGTGTGAGCCACCAATGCCCTGCTCCTTCCTTCCTTTTAAAATGTGGAATGCTTCATTCCATCATCTTTGCACTGAGGCAATGCTAATCTGCTCTGTACTATTCCAGAGTTACTATATGTACTGCTAAAGTGAGCTTTATCAATTCTTCCCCCCCCCCGCCCCCCAGTTGTGGGTCTTGGGCACTGTCTCTGAGCTCTTCAGCACAAGGCTAATGCTCTGCCACTTGAGCTACAGTGCCATGTCCAGTTTTCTGGTGGTTTATTGGAGATAAAGAGTCTCACAGACTTTCCTGCCCATGTTGGCTTTGAACTGTGATCCTCAGATTTCAGCCTCCTGAGTAGCCAGGATTATAGGCATGAGCCACCAGTGCTGGCTATCAATTCTTTTACATTTATACTTTTACTGCTTTGGTGGTCTTGTCCATTTTAGTGTTTATGCCATCTACATATATTTATATCATACTTATCTCTGAGCTTTCTATATTCATTGATCTCCTTAACATCTTCATCTCTAGATATCAAACACTTCAAAATAAACATGTCTAAAACTGAAATCCTATCCACTTTCTCCAAAAATTTTATAAAAGCCAAAAAAAAAATGCTTAGTCTTACTCAGTTCTTTTTATCTATATTTTTAATAATTTTTGTTAGCATATATTAGCTATACCAGGGGGGGTTCATTGTTTCCCCAGTTCATTTGATCACAATTTCATCTTTCTAGTTTCTCAGGATAACACCCAAGAATCATCTTTTTCACTTTTTTATAATACTTTACATTCATTTTATCAAGAAGTCACATCAGCTCTTAATTTCAAAATATTTCCAGAATCTGATGACTCTTCTTAGCTAACACTAGTTCAAGCCACATTATACAGTAGGTTGATTACAGATGTGAGCCACAGGCACCCGGATTACAGTAGACATTTGGTATCCACAAGTATAGTGTTTGTTCTAAGGAGAAGCTGTTGAAGAAAAACTGAGGAAGTTCAGTTTGCATAGAGTTCAATACTGCACTGTAGATCCTTGACTCATTTTTCTCTAATACTACCCAGCTTACACTAAGTATACATGTTGCCTTTTAATCAACTTACAATTTTCACTTTATCATATTAACATATGAACTTTTACTTTGCTTTTTGGGTATCATTTTCATTGTGGAAGTTACATTTTCATGATACTGATATGTATTAATGAATTCTGGCTGCTGTTACTTGTTTTACAGATCGGGATGAAGAGGAAATAAACAAAAGAGATGACAAAAGAGATATCAACAGATATTGCAAGGAGAGACCATCTAAAGATAAGGTAGTTATTGAACATTGTATTCTTTTATTTCTTTTTATTCATTATTTTGTTGTTGTTGTTGTTGGTCGTGGGGCTTGAACTCTGGGCCTAGGTGCTGTCCCTCAGCTCTTCAGCTCTAGGAGAGTGCTCTACCACTTGAGCCAGAGCGCCACTTCCAGCGTTTTCACTTATGTGGTACTAAGGAATTGAACCCAGGACGTCATGCATGTGAGGCAAGCACTCTACCACTGAGCCACCTTCCCAGCCCCTCATTTATTATTTTTATGCCAGTTCTAGGGCTTGTATTTGAAACCCTGGGTACTATCTTTGATCTTTTGTGTTCAAGGCTTCCTGCTTTACCACTTGAGCCACAGCTCCGCTTCCAGCTTTTTGGTGGTTAATTGGAGTAAGAGTCTCATGGATTTTCCTGCCTGGGCTGGCTTTGAACTACAATATCCTTAGATCTCAGCCTCCTAACTAGCTAGGATTACAGGTATGAGCCACCTGCTCCAGATTGTCAAAAAAAATTTTCTTTTTAAGAAAAGTACTACAAAAAGGTGCTGTGGCTTAAGTGGTAGAGCGTTAACCTTGAGCTAAAGAGCTGCGGGACAGCACCCAGGCCCAGAGTTCAAGCTCTATGACTGACCTACTCCCCCCACCCCCCCAAAAAAAAATGTTAAGCTGGGTCCTGGTGGCTTATGACTGTAAATCCTAGCTACTTAGGAGACTGAGATCTAATGAACGCAGTTCAAAGCCAGCCTGCACAGGAAAGTCCTTGAGATTCTTATCTCAAATTAACCACCAGAACACCGGAAGTGGCACTGTGGTTCAAGTGGTAGAACAATGGCCTTGAGCTGAAGAGCTCAAGGACAGAGCCCAGGCCCAGAATTCAAGCCCCATGACTACTACCAACAAAAAAAAACAACAAAATGCAATAAATGTGTGCCAACAGCTCATGCCAATAAACCTAGTTATTCAGGAGATTAAAATCTGAGGATTGATGTTCATATCCAGCTAGGCAGAAAAGTCAAGTCTAAGTCACTCATCTCCATTTAACCAGCAAAAAGCAGAGCTAAAGATGTGATTCAAGTCATAGAGTACCATAGAGAGCTTGAGGGCCTGAGTTCAAGACTCGGGGCAGGCACCATTAAAAATAAAAGGTTAAATTTAGTGCTATTATATGGACATAGTCTCACTTTTGTGTGTGTGTATGTGTGTGTGTGTCTGTCTGTTGGTTGGGGTTTTGAACTCTGGGCTGGGCGCTATCCTTGAGCTCTTCAGCTCAAGGCAAGTTTGAGTCACAGCACCACTTCTGGTTTTCTGGTGGTTAATTGGAGGTAAGAGTCTCAGGAACTTTCCTGCCCAGACTGGCTTTGAACCACAATCCTCAGATCTCACTCTCCTGAGTAGCTAGGATTACAGGCATGAGCCACTGGCACCTGGCTAGTCTCATATATTTTTATAGTAATAAATGATGCAATATATCATCTTTTGCATTTTCTATAGGAAAAAGAAAAGACTCAGATGGTCACAATTAACAGGGATCTATTAATGGCCTTTGTTTACTTTGATCAAAGCCATTGTGGTTACCTTCTTGAAAAGGATTTAGAAGAAATACTATATACTCTTGGACTACATCTTTCTCGAGCTCAGGTAATGTATCCTATGAGTTTAAAATGAAATCCTTTTTTGGCAAGTTTTCTTTTTTCCCCTCCTTACACACTTTTGGAGAATATAACCTAGGGACTCATTCCTGCTACACAAGTGCTATGCCACTGAGAAACACCAGTGGCCTTAGTCAGTAAATTTTTTTCTTCCCTGCAATACTGAGGCTTAAACTCAGGGCCTCATGTTCTCTTTCACTCATGCCTAAAATTTTACTTGAGCCAGATTTTGTAGTCCAAATCCCAGTAACTCTTAAGAATTTGCTATCCAAAAGAAGAATATATCATCGTATAGATTGTTTTTCTTTTTCTATTTTGGTCATGGGGCTTGAACTCTGGGCCTGGGCTCTGTCCCTGAGCTTCTTTTGCACAAGGCTACCATTCTACCATTTGAGCCACAGTGCCACTTCTGGCTTTTTCTGTTTATGTGGTACTCAGGAATGGCTTCATGCAGGCTAGACAAGCACTCTACCACTAAGCCATACTCCCAGACCTTTTTTTTTTGCCGGTCATGGGGCCTGAACTCTGGGTCTGGGCGCTGTCCCTCAGCTCTTAAGCTCAAGGCTAGTGCTCTACCACTGGAGCCACAGCGCCACTTCCGGCTTTTTCTATATATGTGGTGCTGAGGAATCTAACCCAGGACCGCATGCTTGCAAGGCATGCACTCTACGCTCTACTGCTGAGCTACCTTCCCAGCCCCTTTTTTTTTTTTTAAGGCCTTTAGCTCTCTTTTTGTCAGGCTCTCCTTAGACTAGAGTTTTATTTTGTTTTGAAGGGAAGAAGGGGACCTGCAATATAACTATAATTTATGCTAGTGTGAAACTCGTGGTCTTCCTGTTTCAACTTTCTGAGTACTGGGATTAGATAAATGTACCACCAGGGCTGGGAAGGTGGCTCAGTGGTAGAGCGCTTGCCTTGCATGCCTGAGGCCCTGGGTTCGATTCCCCAGCACCACATAAGCAAAAAGAAAAAAAGCTGGAAGTGGCACTGTGGCTCAAGAGGTAGAGCGCTAGCCTTGAGCAAAATAGCTGAGGGGACAGCGCCCAGGCCCAGAGTTCAGGCCCCACGACCGGACCCAAAAAAAGAAAAAGAAAATGTACCACCAAATGCTGTATACCTGCATCTTTTATAGTTTTTTTCAAGTCTGGCCCTCTACTTTTTTATATATATTTATTTATTTATTTTAATTTTATTTTTTTTAGTCTTTTTGGCCAGTCCTGGGGCTTGAATTCAGGGCCTGGGCACTGTCCCTGGGCTTCTTTTGCTCAAGGTTAGTGCTCTACCACTTTGAGCCACAGTGCTACTTCCAGCTTTTTCTGTTTATGTGGTACTGAGGAATCGAACCCAGGCCTTCATACATGCTAGGTAAGCACACTAAGCCACATTCCCAGCCCTTTTTTTCTTTAGTTATTATTAAGTAGTTGTACAAAGGGTTTATAAGTTGTAAGTACAGTTCTTTCCCCCTCCCATTCCTACCTTCAAGTTATATACTTTTTTATTTTTTTATATTTTATGAAAATAGGAAGTGGCCCTGTAGCGCAAGTGATAGAACGCTAGCCTTGAGCTGAAGAGCTGAGGGACAGTGCTCAGGCCCAGAGTTCAAGCCCCACGACCACCAAAAAAAAACCAAGAAAGAAAGAAAGAAAAGAAAATCTGTATATTTTATGAAAATAGGTCATTCTTTATAGTTGCATAGTATTTTATTATAGCTATAACATAATTAATTTACTCCCATCTGCTGGTAATTCTTATTTTGTGAAATTATAAACCGTACTGTAATCAACATCCTTCTACTTTTTTTGTTTGTTTTTTTGGTCGCTTATGGGGCTTGAACTCTGGGCTTGGGCGCTGTCCCTGCACTCTTCAGCTCAAGGTGAGCACTCTACCGCTTGAGCCACAGCACCACTTCCAGTTTTCTAGTTGATTTATTGGAGATAAGAGTCTCTTGGACTTTCCTGCCTGGGCTGGCTTTGAACCATGATCCTCAGATCTCAGCCTCCTGATTATTAGGATTACATGTGTGAGCCACCGGCTCACCACTTCTACATTTTTTTGTATGTTGGTATTTTTGTCAATATGAGGCTCTTTTATTTATTTTTTCTTTTCTGTCGGTCATGGGGCCTCAACTCTGGGCCTGGGCACTGTCCCTGAGCATTTCATCTCAAGGCTAGCAGTCTACCACTTGAGCCAACACGCAACTTCCAGCTTTTTCTGTTTATGTGGTGCTGAGGAATCGAACCCAGGGCCTGAGGAATCGAACCCAGGGCCTCATGCACTCAAGGCAAGCACTCTACCCAGGAGCCACCTTCCCAGCCCCAGTGTGATACTTTTTAACAACTAAATGTTTTTTGTTTTTGTTTTTGTTTTGTCGGCCGTGGGGCTTGAACTCTGGGCCTAGGCGCTGTCCCTCAGCTCTTCAGCTCAAGGCAAGCGCTCTACCACTTGAACTACAGCGCCACTTCCGGTTTTCTGGTGGTTTTATTGGAGATAGGAGTCTCACTGTCTCTCCTGCCCGGGCTGGCTTTGAACTGCGATCCTCAGATCTCAGCCTCCTGAGTAGCTAGGATTACAGGCGTGAGCCACCAGCGCCCGGCCAACTAAATGTTTTTTGAAAGAATAAACTTGGGTCTCCAATTATAAAGAAAATACTAAAAATCTTAATTTCCCTAATTAGTTATCCAAGAAATTACTATCCAAGGAAACAGTTTCTATAGACATTAATCGTTTGTAAAAATCAAAACACAGTTGTTGTAGGAGAAGCAAAGGTTGTGTTTTCAGGCTGAAAATGTCACAGCCTGGAGAACATTTATCTGGGTTTTTTTTTTTTTTTCCATCCTGGAGCTTGAACTCTGGGCCTGGCACTGCCCTTCAGCTCTTCAGCTCAAGGCTAGTACTCTACCAGTACTAGAGTACTAGCCATAGTGCCACTTCTGGCTCTTACTGTGTATGTGGTGCTGAGGAATCGAACCCAGGGGCTCATGCATGTGAGGCAGACACTCTACCACTGAGCCACCTTCCCGGCCCCCAGAACATTTATCTACTATGCTAAGTTTCCCAGGTTCACTCCCCAGTTCTACCACAAAAAAGTACATCCTATTAATTTCTTCTTAACTTGTTTATATATAATAGGTAAAGAAGCTTCTTAATAAAGTAGTCCTCCGTGAATCGTGCTTTTATCGGAAATTAACTGATACCTCAAAAGATGAAGAAAACCATGAAGAGTCTGAATCACTGCAAGAGGATATGCTAGGTTTGAGTACATTAACATTCTTTTGCTTTTACTTTGCTCTGCCTTGTTCTTTGAGAGAGAGGTTTCACTGTGTTGCCAGGTTATCCTTGATCTTTAGATCTTTGCGCCTCAACCTCCCAGGTGTCTTCTTTTAAATATATTTCCAATAAATAAATATATTTATTAATATGTAACAAACAAAATACAATAATTGAAAGTATGTTCTATTAAATTTATTATCCCTACTTAATACCCATACTAAGATACAGTATCTTTCATATTATAGGAAATAGGTTGTTACTTCCAACACCAACAGTTAAACAGGAACTTAAGGATGTAGAGGAAAATGTAGGACTCATTGTGTACAATGGTGCAATGGTTGATGTAGGAAGCCTCTTGCAAAAATTGGAGAAGAGTGAAAAAGTAAGAGCTGAAGTAGAACAGAAGCTACAGCTACTAGAAGAAAAAACAGGTGAGAGACAGCATTGTTCTTATTAATACTTTTCAAACCGTTTTGAGATATTTCATGCATACATTTCTATTATCTAGGCTTGACACTTACCTTGTAGCCTTTGTTTTTTTTTGGTTGGTCCTGGGGTTTGAACTCTGGTCCTGGGCGCTGTCCCTTGAGCCACAGCACCACTTCTGGTTTTCTGGTGGTTTATAAGAATCTCTCGGAGTTTCCTGCCCACACTGGCTTTGAACTGCAATCCTCAGATCTCAGCCTCCTGGGTAGCTAGAATTACAGGCATGAGCCACCAGCGCCTGGCTCCTTGTAGCCTTTTGTATTACAGTTTGTAAAAATTACTTATTTAAGAATCTTAACTATTTGTGTACAGTCTCAAGTATATTTTAGCTTTTTTTTTTTTTTTTTTGGTCAGTCGTGGGGCTTGAGCTCTGGGCTTGGGCACTGTCCCTGTGCTCTTCAGCTCAAGGCAAGCGCTCTACAGCTTGAGCCACAGCACCACTTTCGGTTTTCTGGTGGTTTATTGGAGATAAGAGTCTCATGGACCTGGCCTGGCTGGCTTTGAACTGCCATCCTCAAATCTCAGCCTCTTAAGTAGCTAGGATTACAGGTGTGAGCCACTGTCTCAGAGGTTTAATATTTTTAATTTCAGCCTTATATTGGAAATTTAGAGGTTAAAATGATTTTTTTTTAACAGATGAAGATGAAAAAACCATATTAAATTTGGAGATTTCTAACAAAAGCCTCTCTGGTGAACTCAAAGAAGTTAAAAAGGACCTTAGTCAATTACAAGAAAATTTAAAGGTTTCAGAAAACATGAATTTGCAATTTGAAAACCAGCTGAGCAAGACAATCAGAAACCTGTCCACAGTAATGGATGAAATACATACTGTTCTCAAGAAGGTTAGAAATTTTGTACTTTGAACATTTTTGTGTTTTTTTTTTTTTTTTCCAGTCATGGAGCTTGAACCCTGGGCCTAAGTACTATCCCTGAGCTCTCCTTGCTCAGGGCTACCGCTCTACCACTTTGACCCATAGATCCATTTCTGGTTTTCTGGTGATTAATTGGAGATAACTTTCTTGCCCCAGCTGGCTTCAAACCAGAAACCTCAGATCTCAGCTTTCTGAATAGCTAGGATTACAGGCGTGAGCCACCAGCACTCTCCTTATTTTTGTCCATTTTAAAAATTGATTTCCTAATTTGGGGCAGGGAAGGGAAAAACAAATTGTTTAAATAGGGATACAGGTGGACCCATTGCAACAATGAGATGTACAAGATGTTATGTTGAAAAAAGTACTCCAGGGCTCCAAATTTGATCTTCATTAATGTACACCCAAAATTGATCAGTATCATCCACAATGTAAAAAAATAAATGCAGGGGGCGGGGAGGGGGGTGGATGGGAAGGGATGGTAAGGGGAAACAAAGGAGGAGGCAACAATGCTTGATAAGAAATGTGCTTATTACCTTGCTCATGTAATTGTAGCCCCTCTGTATGGTATTTTCACAATAAAAAACGAAAATAAAAAATTGATTTCCTATATTTTTAATGTATTTTAATATTACTATGCTCTTGTAGTTTTTCCTAGAAGCAAATAATGATAATGACCGCATTCCATCTTTCATGAAACTTATAAAAAGTAATTCCCAAAAGATTATGTTCCCTAAAACTTAGGTACCATTCTGCATAATTTATATGTGTCTCTTTTTTTTTTTTTTGGTGGTCTTGGGCCTTGAACTCTGGGCCTAAGCGCTGTCCCCCTCAGCTCTTCAGCTCAAGGCTAGCGCTCTACCACTTGAGCTACAGTGCCACTTCCAGTTTTCTGGTGGTTTATTGGAGATAAGAGTTTCATGGACTTTCCTGCCCAGGCTGGCTTTGAACCGAGATCCTCAGATCTCAGCCTCCTGAATAGCTAGGATTACAGGCGTGAGCCACCGGCACCCATATGTGTCTCTTAAAGCCGACTTTGGGTTGGCGTTGCTGTAGTTCAGTCAGTGGAAGAATTAAGAATGTGTGTAAGCACGTACTTGTAATGGATTATTCCTGGATTAAATGCCCAGAATGACAAATGAAATAGTTTTAAACATAGCATTGAGGAAATTTTTGGCACCAAACTATTAAAATTAATTCATTAATATTTATCAATAAAAACATTTTGTAACAATACCATTATAAGATGGCTTCAATTCAATTAAGAGAATCTAATGTACTTTTTCTTTATCCTGTTTTGCAGGATAACATAAAGAATGAAGACAAAGATCAAAAATCCAAGGAGAATGGTGCAAGTGTATGATAATATTTGTGTTGTGATGTGGAATGTTGTTAAATAATGTACATATAAAATCATGATACAAGAATGTTTGAAGGTGATGCATGTTTGATTTTAGTAGTATAAATATGTTAGTTCAAATGATGTATAAAGTTTTATGAATGTGAGTCTGCTTTTGAAAATTGCTTGTAATTTCTAGCATTCAAATTATTAAACACTCCTTGAGTGTAATAATTTTGCATTGCAAAATGTTTTAGGATGAACTTTGTTATGGTTTTAAGCTCAATAAAGTTCATCAATTTAATTGACAGTATTTAATTACCAAATGCCTTTTATTGAAATGTCTGGAATATTTTATTTATAGAATTATTGTTATTAGCATTTTGTTTTGTTTTAATTTTTGTGCTGGTCTTGTGGCTTGCTTGACCTCAGGGCCTGGGTACTGTTGTTGAACTTTTTATTTTTTTTCCTCAAGGCTAGTGTTCTACCACTGGAGCCACAGCTCCATTGTCAGCTTTTTGCTGGTTACTATCCTGCCTGAGCTGGCTTCAAACATCAGATCTCAACCTCCTAAATAGGTAGCTAGGGTTACAGGTATGAGCAACACATGCCTGGCTGTTACTAGTTTTTTAATATTTAAAATTTTCAGCACAAATCATAAAATAGCATACTACTTAATTTCTTCAAGTTTTTCAACCAGAAATATTTTTATTCTCCACCCGAAAAATATCTCCTTGTTAGTTTATAAAGCACTTATTAAAAATCAGTCCATATGAAAGGTGATAGTATATTAAACACTTAGAAAACAATATACAACTAGTGTGATTATATTTGTTGGGGCGTATATAAAATCAATAGCCTAATGGTAATAGTACTGCATTCAACTAATTGTTCAAACTTCCTAGAGTAGAACAATTTGCTTTTAATTTAAAAGGATTTTTTTTTCAAGAAACTGTTACATCAAATGTACAGTTCAGGGGCTGGGAAGGTGGCTCAGTGGTAGAGTGCTTGCCTTGCATGCCTAAGGCCCTGGGTTCGATTCCTCAGCACCACATAAGCAAAAAGAATAAAAGCCTGAAGTGGCGCTGTGGCTGGAAAAAAGAAAAAAGTACAGTTCAGTAACAAGCCAGTAGAGGTCAGTATGCTGCCTTAAGTCCTCAATTATTATTATTATTTTACTTTTTTAATCTTCCTTCAGAATTTCAGTAGATGTTGAGTTTAAAAGAAAGGAAATGCCTTGTTAGTGGTTTTCACCAGCAGATGAAGTTACCTTTCAGAGTATATTTAGCAATGACTATAGATAGAAATGCTATTAGGTATACTATTATGTAAGAGCTGCTGACATAATTGGTAAAAGCTAAGGATGGTCCTAACACCCTAAGCTATATAAAACACATACCTCTACCAGGAATTTTTCAGCCCTAAATGCCAGTTTGAGAAACCCTATTATAATGAAACATAGGGTTAAATGATACTTGGTTTTCAAGTTTTACTCATGAAAACTTAGTAAGTCTAGTGGATGATTAAATGTTTTGTATTTTTAAAGTTCTTAGTGGATATTTTGCTTTTCCTAAAAATATATGCTATATTAGAGTATATCTTGTTTTGTTTTACTTTATTTTATTTTGATAGAGTAATGGCCAAGTATTCCAAATAGGTGAAATATGAGAATATATAGCTCCCTGTTACACGTGACTTAATAGGATCAACATTGCTAAAGATAGGATTAAAATACCTCAAATATTTGCAGACCACTTTTGTGTTAAACTGGTGTTTCAGTTTGTAGGGATTGTTTAACCTCTCTTAAAACCAGATTGCTGATTGATAATTATATTGCTATTGTGTAAATGTTTCTCTATCTTTTATGTAAAATGAAATATTAAAGTGATTTTGAAAGTTTTCTGAACAGAAAATATTGAAGATAAACTTTTGTTTACTTTTTGGGCCAGTCCCTGAGCTTCATCTCAGGCCTGCCTGGGTGCTGTCCCTAAGCTTTTGTGCTCAAGGCTAGCACTCTACTGCTTAAGCTATAGCTCCACTTCTGACACTTTGGTGGTTAATTAGAGATAAGAATCCCATGGACTCCAGGTTCACACCTATACTCCTAGCTGCTCGGGAGGCTGAGATCTAAGCATCGCTGTTCAGAGCAAGCCCAGGGAGGAAAGTCCGTGAGACTTATCTCCAATAAACTACTAGAAAACCAGAAGTGGCACTGTGGCTCAAGTGGTAGAGCACTCTCCTTGAGCTGAAGAGCACAAGGAGAGCACCCAAGCCCAAGTTCAAGCCCCATGATCGACCAAAAGAAAAAAAAAAATCCCACGGGCTTTACTGCCCCAGCTGGCTTGAAATTGCAGTCTTCAGATTTCAGCCTCTTGATTACAGGAGTAAGCCACTAGCACCTAGTACTAGAGATGAACTTTTAACTAAAAGAAAGTAGTGAAGCCTAGTGCCCGTGGCTCACATCTGTAATCCTAGCTACTCAGGAGGCTGAGATCTGAGGATTGTGGTTCAAAGCCAGCCTGGGCAGGAAAGTCCATGAGATTCTTATCTCCAATTAACCACCAGAAAATGGGAACTGGCGCTGTGGCTCAAGTGGTAGAACGCTAGCCTTGAGCTGAAGAGCTGAGGGACAGCGCCCAGGCCCAGAGTTCAAGGCTACAGCTGACCCCCCAAAAAAAAAATTAGTGAAGGGCACTCATAGCTTAAAACTGTAGTCCTAAGCTATTAGGATGCTGAAATAGGGAGGATCTGTGTTCAAGGCCAGGGCAGGCAGAAAAATTCATAAGACCCCCTTCTCAACTGAGAAATAGGCCCAGTGGCAGATGCCTGTTATCCTAGGTACAATAGGAAGTCTAAAATTGGCAGATCACAGCCCAGGCTTACAATCAAGCAGGAAATGAGGACCTATCTCAAAAATAACCACCACAGAAAAAGTATAGGGCCATGGCTCAGCCATAAGAGCAAGCACTTGCCTAGCACAAGGTCCTGAGTTCAAATCCCAAACCACCACCGATAATAATAAGAACAAAGCTCCTTTAAGAAAGAGTATCTTCTAGCTGGGCACTTGCCTATAATCCTAGCTACTCAGAAGACTGAGATACAAGGAATATGGTTCAAAGCCATTCCAGGTAGTAAAGAGAGAGAGAGAGAGAGTGTGTGTGTGTGTGTGTGTGTGTGTGTGTATGCAAAGCCATTCCAGGTAGGAGCGAGAGAGTGTGTGTGTGTGTGTGTGTGTGTGTCCTGGGGCTTGAATTTAGGGCCTGGGCACTATCCCTGAGCTGCTTTTTACTCAAGGATAGCACTACACCACCTGAGCCACAGTGCCACTTCTGGCTTTTTCTGTTGATGTGGTACTAAGGAATGGAACCCAGGGCTTCATGCATGCTAGGCAAGCACTCTACCACTAAGCAACATTCTCAGCTCTGTGTGTGAAACTCTTATCTCCAGCTAACCACAGAAAAACTGGATGTAAGCTGTGGGTCAAAGTGGTAGAGTGCTAGCTTTGAACAAAAAAACTCAGGGAGAGTTCTCAGGCCCTGAGTTCAAGCCCCATGACCTACCAAAAAAAAACCTTGGATGTGTATCATTGGTAGAAGCTTGCCTAAGCTTATGTAAAGTCCTGAATTCCTTGTCCAGATCTGCAGAAAGAAAGGCTTATTTTCACCTCTGATCATGTTACGTTAGAATAAAGTTGGGATAATAGAGGGAGGAAATAATATTGTTGTTTTTGATTAAATAATTTCATAGAAGAAGAAACGATGAATTAACTATTTTAGTGCTGGGGATTAAAACTAGGGCTTTATTGCTCCACTACTGACTGAGCTACATCCTCAGCCCTGGTTCTGGGAACAAGTGCACACTTTATGCATAGGTGGACAAGTGTTCCACCACTGAGTTACATTCCTAGCTCCAAATTGTTTCTGTGAAGGAGCAAAAATAGTGAGTTATTGAGAATATTTCAGGTAATACATTATCCAATAATTTATTGGCTAAATTAGGAGCCTTTTGAGAGAAAAGGTACCAATAATAATAATAATATAGACATAAACCAAGAATAGACAAAGGCAAACTGGAATATATGGTTTTAGTGTTTTTTTTTTTTTTTTTTTGGTCAGTTCTAGGGCTTGAACTCTGGGCCTGGGCGCTGTCCCTCAGCTCTTCAGCTCAAGGCGAGCACTCTGCCGCTTGAGCTACAGTGCCACTTCCGGTTTTCTGCTGGTTTATTGGAGATAAGAGACGCATGGACTTTCCTGCCTAGGCTGGCTTTGACCTGTGATCCTCAGATCTCAGCCTCCTGAGTAGCTAGGATTACAGCCGAGTCACCGGCACCCAGCTGCATTTATTTATTTTTAAATTTTTTTATTGTGAAAATACTGTACAGAGGGGATACAATTACATGGGTAAAGTAATGAGTGCATTTCTCATCAAGCACTGTTGCCTCCTTTGTTTCTTCTTCTCATCCCTTCTCAACTCCCCCCCTTCTCCCCTTCTCCCACTCCCCCCCCCTCCCCGCATTTACTTTTTTACATTGTGGATGATACTGATCAATTTTGGGTGTTCACTAGTTGAAAACAAGCTTTAG
The DNA here is from genome assembly GCF_000151885.1 of Dipodomys ordii. Taxonomy (NCBI): domain Eukaryota; kingdom Metazoa; phylum Chordata; class Mammalia; order Rodentia; family Heteromyidae; genus Dipodomys; species Dipodomys ordii. The sequence goes on from NW_012267250.1 coordinate 14,641,491, forward strand.
GTTTGTACATTAATGAAGACCAAATTTGGAGCCCTGGAGTACTTTTGACAAAAATATCATGTATTTTTAAGTTTCCTGTGTGTCAAAGGGATATTTGATAAGAGCACTGCTTAACTTACTGAATCTTCTTTTTATTCATCCTTGTTAAAGGTAGAGTCTGAATATATTCATACCTTTGGAAAGCATACTAGTTTCCAAACTAGTAGGCATCTGAATCACATCGAAGCCTTGTTAAAACAGATTGCTGTGGCCTCCTAGCCCCAGACTTTGGTTCAGGTTAGAGCCTAAGAATTGCATTTCTAACACATTTGGAGAAGCTCCAAACTAAGGTATGTTACAGGCATGAGTCACCAGTGTCCAGCTTAATGTTTTGTTCATGTATACTCACCTAACTAAAAGTTGAATAAAATCAAATCCAGTGTTAAGTGCATTTGGAATAAAATAAACCCAACAATTCTAAAGTTAAACCTTCAATTCCACAGTTTATTCCCATTTTAAAGCTTTGTCGTGTTAACTTAGTTACTTGGGCCCTCCATACCTCCATAAGTCTGCAGATAAAGATCACCTTAGTATTCTGAGGCTCAAAACCAGCCCAGGCAGGAAAATCTGTAAGACACTTATCTCCAGTAAACCACTAGAAAACCGGAAGTGGCACTGTAGCTCAAGTGGTAGAGCGCTAGCCTTGAGCTGAAGAGCTGAGAGACAGCACCCAGACCCAGAGTTCAAGCCCCATGACCGACGAAAACAAAAAAAAAATCTGTTCCTTTTTTCTTTTCTTTTTTTTTTTGTTGGGCCTGGGCACTGACCCTGAGCTTTTTCTGCTCAAAGTTAGCACTCTACCACTTTGAGCCCAGAGCCAGTTCTGGCTTTCTGGTGGGTAAAAAGTGGTGTCATGGACTTTATTGCCTGGGCTGGCTTCCTACTGTTATCCTCAGATCTCAGCCTCCTGAGTAGCTAAGTTACAAAAGTGAGCTACCAGCGCATCTGTTCATTTTGAAGGTATTTAAACTTAACAGCTATTTGGGGTGGAGGAGTTCATGTGTGGTTCAGTGGTTGAATAAGCAGCATGTGCTTTACTTAGCTGTGTTAACTCTGGATTCCATCTCTATTACCAAAAAAGTCTATAAATTTTTGGAATTACTTTTTTGTATTGTGCTCTTGACATTGGTCCATTTCACCAGCCTTAGAGTCCTTCATGCCCTAAAGGGAGTATCAAAGAATGTCATATAATCACTTAAGTTTTTTCACCTTTATTGCATTAGCACTACAGTTTCATTACCATAAAGAGGGTGAATGTTTATATGAGTTTGTCCTAATTTATAAATTTAGAAACCTGATTTAACACTTTTTTTTTTTAATATTCTTTTGGGGGCTGGGAAGGTGGCTCAGTGGTAGAGTGCTTGCCTTGAATGCATGAGGCCCTTGGTTTGATTCTTCAGCACCACATAAGCAGAAAAAGTCAGAAGTGGGACTGATGTTCAAGTGGTAGAGCTCTAGTCTACAGCTGAAAAGCTGAGGGAGAGCGCCCAGGTCCAGAGTTCAGGCCCCACGACCAACAAAAAAAAGAAAAGAAAAATGTTCTTTTGAGTTCCAAAATCTGATGCAAATTTTGTCTTTGGCTACTGTTTTGGTTCTAACCATAGTAAACTGATACCTTAGTGTTGCTGGCAAATGAAAATATAAAAGCACAGAGAATAATTTTAAATGTGATATGTTAAAGGCCATTTATTTTTAGCTTTAAGTAGTTGTAAGAGGGGTTTCAGTTCAACATGTCAGTTTATGACAGGGCTTAAAGTATGGCTTAAGTAGTGTGCCTATCAAATGTGAGGCCCAGAATTCAAACCCCAGAATTGACAAAGGAAAGGAAGTGGAAGGGACAAAAAGGAAAAAAATCCCAAGTTTTATTAAAACCCAAACTTTATTAAACTTTATTAAAACACTGACCTTGGAGTTAAAAATGTTAAAATATCTTAATCTACAGAGACCAAGGGACAGGGTATCTACTGGAAGTGCTTCCCTCAGATAGATAAGGCCCTGCTGTTAGCTCCCCAGTACCTCAAAACAGACTAAATAGGACAAATTTGAAACTGTGAATCATGATCATTTAAAATTTTCCACCTCAAGATTAATCAGAAGCAAATCAGTCTTCAATAACAAATTCTTTAGAAGATTATGTTAGAGTTTGAAATTTTGATACAGCAGGGGAAACTGTCATATTCTCTATTCTAAAAATGAGAAAATGTAGCCCCTAAAAAATGTTTGCTTTCTTCATAGTCCCCAGGTAAATGGTAAAAGACTCAATATGTTGGGGCTGGGAAGGTGGCTCAGTGGTAGAGTGCTTGCCTCGCATGCATGAGGCTCTGGGTTTTATTCCTCAGTACCACATAAACAGAAAAAGCCAGAAGTGGTGCTGTGGCTCAAGTGGTAGAGCACTTGCCTTGAGCTAAAGAGCTGAAGGACAGTGCCCAGGCCCAGAGTTCAAGCCCCACTACTGACCAAAAAAAAAAGATTCAATATTTCACATCATCTGGCCTCAGTAAAGCTCCAAATTTGTTTTGTAGTTGAACCTTGCTTTCCATTCTTTTTATAATGTTGGCTTTCTAGTTGTACCTTGCTGGTTATCTCTGGCCTACCCTTTTTATTTTCTTTTAGGCAGGGAAAACCAAATCTATTTCCAACATGTAAAATTAATATTTAATGGTCATTCATTTTCTTTCTTAGACTCAGGCTCTGGCTATACAAAGACCATGTACTGTATTCTGGCTATAACATAAATGTTTAATTAATGGAAAATCTACTTTGAACTATTTTTCCATAAAGCAAAAAGAACTTTAGCCTTTGTCTATACTTAAGCCATTTTCCAAAGCCATCTGTTATTTATCCCAGTGAGGTGTTTTTTAGAAGAGAAAGTTATACAAACTCTGGATGTATTCATCTTGCCTAGCTATTGAAATGTTTCTAGAAGCCAGGCACCAGTGGCTCATGCCTAATCCTAGCTACTCAACAGGCTTTGAACCCAAAGCCTGTTGAGCAGACCTATCTGCAAGCCTCTTCCCAATTATCCAGCAGAAAGCCTAATGGAGCTGTGGTTCAAGTTGTAAAATGCCAGAGAACTGAGGCTCTGAGCTCTAGCACAAAGAGAAAACAAAAATATTTCTTTGCTTTTCTTTTTTTT
>NW_012267250.1:14644784-14656087 GCF_000151885.1 Dipodomys ordii
GCTCAAGGCGAGCGCTCTACCACTTGAGCTACAGCGCCACTTCCGGTTTTCTGGTGGTTTATTGGAGATAGGAGTCTCACCGTCTCTCCTGCCCGGACTGGCTTTGAACCGGGATCCTCAGATCTCAGCTTCCTGAGTAGCTAGGATTACAGGCATGAGCCACCAACGCCCGGCTCACTTCCGTCTTTTTTCTTTTTGCTTATGTGATGCTGAGGAATCAAACCCAGGGCCTCAAACATGCAAGGCAAGCGCTCTACCACTGAACCACCTTCCCAGCCCCAACAAAAATATTTCTATAAAGTGAATATATAGCCAAATGCTGGTGGGTCACACCTGTAATCCTAGCTGCTCAGGAAGTTGAGATCTGAGGATTGCAGTTCAAAGCCAGCCTGATCAAGAAAGACTGTGAGACACTCATCTCCAGAAAACGAAGTGGAGTTGTGGCTCAAAGTGATAGAGCACTAGTCTTGAGCAAAAGAAGCTCAGGTTCAGTGCCCAGGCCCTGAGTTCAAGCCCCAGGACTGGCCAAAAAAAACAGCAGTGGAGCTAAGGCTCAACTGGTAGAGTGCTGGTATTGAGCAAACGAATCTCAGGGCTAGCACCCAGGACTGGAGTTCACGCCCCAGCATACATACCAAAAAAAAAAGAATATTAAAAGAACAAAACAAAACATAAAAGCTATCCTAATTCCCTCCTCTTTCATGATAAAGGAACACTATCTGAAGTTCAAATATACTCACATTTTTTTTTCTAAAGTTTGAATTCAACCTCACAATCTCATTCCCCTTCTTTGCTTTGCTTTGCTTTTGCACATGGGCTTAGTATCTCAGGGTATCCTCAAATTGGTGGTCTTCCTACATTAACTTCCCAAATATTGGGATTACAGGAATGTATCAACAACAAGCTATGTGTTCTCAAATTTAAAACAAAATATTCTTTGTGAAATGATTTACCAAAGATTTTTGTCCAACTGTTTCATCTTGTTAGAATATTCCAGTATATACATACACATACATATAAAAATTGTCTTCATTAGCTAGTTGTAGGTTAGCTCACAGTTGTAATCCTACCTACTTAAGAGGCTGAGAACTGAGCATCATGTTTGAAGCCAACACAGGCAGAAAAATCTGAGAGACCTATTTCCAGTTAAGCAACAAAAAGCTGGGCTGGAGGTGTGACTCAGATGGTAGAGTACTAGTTGTGAGAACAGAAAGTGATCAAGAAGAGCTCAAGACTAAGTTTGGTATTCAGTATTAAAAAAAATAATAATAGTCAAGGTGGCTCAGTGGTAGAGTGCTTGCCTTGCATGCATGAGGCTCTGGTTCAATTCCTCAGCAACACATAAGCAGAAAAAGCTGGAAGTGGCATTGTGGCTCAAGTGGTAGAGCACTAGCCTTGAGGTGAAGAGCTGTGGGACAGCGCCCAGGCCCAGAGTTCAAGCCCTATGGCTGACAAAAAAAAGCTGGAAGCAGAGCTGTGGCTCAAATGGTAAGTGCCAACCTTGAGTGAAAAAAGTAAAGGGACAGTGCCCAGGCCTTGAGTTCAAGCACCAGTGCAGCACAAATGCATGCATCTGAGGATTGCAGTTCAAAGCCAACACTGGCAAGAAGGTCCATGAGACTTACTCTGATAACTACTCAGAAAAACCCAGAAGTGGAGCTATGGTTCAAGTGGTAGAGCTGTAGCCTTGAGCAAAAGAAGTTTAGGGACAGAGCCCAGGGCCAGAGTTTAAGCCCCAGGACCTGAAAAAAAAATACTGAGGAAGGTCATTGTGGTACACACAAGGCCTGTTGTCCAAGCACTCATCAAGTTCCAGGCCAGCCTGGGGCTACATAGGGAAACCCCATCTCCAAAGAAAACACTGAGCCAGGCACTGGTGGCTCATACCTATAATCCAAGCTATTTAGAAGGCTTGGATCTGAGGATTATGGTTCAAAGCCAGCCCAGCCAGCAAAAAATTGCTCAGGGACTGTGCCCAGGCCTTAAGTTCAAGCCCCATGATCGATGAAGGGGGGGGGGGAGACACAAAAATACAGTGAAATTTGAATTTTATGTTATTTTTTTTTTCCTGTTAAGATTGGGCTTGGTGAAGTATGCCTGTAATCCCAGTAGTTAAGTAGTTGGTTGGTCGTGGGGCCTGGGTGCTGTCCCTCAGCTTTTTAGTTCACAGCAAGCTCTCTACCACTTGAGCCACAGAGCCACTTCCAGCTTTTTCTGCTTATGTGGTGCTGAGGAACTGAACCCAGGGCCTCATGCATGCAATGTAAGCACTCTACCACTCAGCTACCGTCCCACCCCCCCCAAAAAAAGGATTTATTACACAGCACAGGTAGCTGTTGCAGAAGAGTTGAAGTAAACACTTCAGCCAATCTTTGGCCATCTTCAGGATACAAACACAAGCTGTAGGTTTGCACAGACAACTAGGGGCAGAAGGCAGAAAGGTATGAGTCTGCCTGGTCATTATGTCAGTGCTGGTTCTCTCAGCTTCTAGAGACATCATCACTGTCATCACTTGAGGGGTAAAATCTAATGTCAGTGAGCTGAGTCCTGCTCCTGGGCCCTCATCATTACAGGTAATTGTACTCATTTGGGGGTAGACTGCCCTGCAAGGCTCTCCTCTTCCTTAGGGGTATTTTAGTCCCTTGTTATAAAGATGTTATCATTAGTCCTGTCTTTCCTGGGTGACTGTGAAATGACTGGCTTATAACAAGGACAGATGTAAAATGCAGACTGGGATGGCAAGCTTTTTGCCTGCTTTTTGTTCCTCTGTAGCCCCATGCAACAAGTTAGGGCTTTTCGGGAAAAGGAGCTTTGTACCTGTTTCAGAATCATGAATTTGAGGCTAGTAAAAGGTAAAAGCAAGACCCTGTCTCCAAAAACCAAATAAGAAAATTTTATTCTCCCCTATTCCCCATTCAAAAATGCTTTTTAAAAAAGTAAAAAAAAAAAAAAATATTCCTAGCCAGGTGCTGGTGGCTCATGCCCAGCTACTCCAGAGGCTGAGATCTGAAGATCCTGGGCAGGAAAGTCCAGTAGACTCTTATCAGAAAACCAGAAGTGGTGCTCTGGATCTAGTGGTAGAGTGCTTGCCTTGAGCTGAAGAGCTCAGAACAGCACCTAGGCCCAGAGTTCAAACCCCTTGACTGGGGGAAAAAAAAAAACAAAAAACACCAAACAAAATGGAAAGTTGAGTCAGGAGTCAGTGGCTCATACCTGTATCATAGCTACTCAGGAGGCTGAGATCTGAGGATGATGGTTCAAAACCAGCCCAGGCAGGAAAGTCCATCAGACTCATAGCCAATTAAACACCAAAAAAGCCAAAGTGGAGCTGTGGCTCAAGTGGTAGAACTCTATAGCCATGAGCACAAAAGCTCAGAGCCCTCAGGCCATGAGTTCAAGCCCAGGACCAGTTCCAACACAAACATACAAACAAAAACTGGAAAGACAAAGGAGGAGGCAACAATGCTGGATAAGAAATGTACTCATTACCTTGCTCATGTAACTGTAACCCCTTTGTACAGTACTTTCACAATAAAACAATTTTAAAAATTAACATAAACCCAAAAAAACCCTGGAAGGTGAGAATAAGGGGAAAGCAAGTTTCCCCAAAGTGCAAGGAGTTGATGTCTTAGCATTTTTCCTCCCCCCTAAAAAAAGACTAGGAGGCAGGGACTTCACTACAAATAGAGTTCCTTTGAAATCTAGGCACTTGGAATGAGGCTCATTTTTGGTGGGATTTGCAAGTATACAGTGGATGGGAGGCTGAGCTTTACACCCTCTGTTGTAGTGAAACTGACTGAAAAAAAAACACCAGTTGCTCCTTTAAAATTCTGAAGCTGGGTTTGGAAACTTGCTTCAGGCCTCCATACTTTATTCATTCGCCCCACCCCCTAATTTCTGTTTTATATAAGAACTTTGCAGACTTACTCAGACTTCAGGGCACTTGCTTCTGACCTTCTTGACAGGCTTTTCTTCAGGAAGTAGTATATTTTTAGGGTCTAAGACATGCCCTCTGACCCTGTTTAATGGGGTAGTAGGATGATGAAGTCTCCCCTTGTTGGTTAGACAGGCTATTAGTTTTAATGGCTCCAGAGTGCAGAAAGGCCAGCTACCTTTCTGCTCCAATTGTATTCCTAGAGTCAGAATTGAGCACAGTTTTTTTCCTATCTTTTTCAGTGGGTCCTAAACCCACTGTCAGGGCTGCCTAGAATAGTCTTTATTACTATCTTCAGCTAGTGTAATTTTTTTTCTTTAGCAACCCATCTCCCTAATGTCCTTCTCTTCCCTTTGATTCAACATCATCACAAAATTAGTAAAGCCTCACATTTCCTGTTAAAAAATAAATCGTTACTTGTTTGCTTTTTAGGTGGTTCTGGGATTTGAACTTATAACATCATGCTTTCTATCCAGGATCTTCAGTCAGCCTGCCAGCACTTTTTGCTTTAGTTACTTTGGGGATAAGATAGAATGTTTTTGCCCACCCCAGCTTACACCACAATTCTATATATAGTTAGCATGTAGTTGGGATGACAAATAAGAACCACTATAGCCAGATTGTTTTGTTTTGTTTTTTGTTTTATGGGTCATAGCTTGAACTCGGCCTAGGCACTGTCGCTGAGCTCTTCAGCTCAAGGCAAGCTCTACCACCTGAGCCACAGCGCCACTTCTGGTTTTCTGGTCGTTTATTGGAGTCTCATGGACTTTCCTCTCTGGGCTGGCTTTGAACCGCCATCCTCAGATCCCAGCCTCCAGAGTAGCTAGGATTACAGGTGTGAGCTACCAGTGCCCGGCTACAGCTAGATAGTAATATGGAGTCTTGTGAATTTTCTGCATGAGCTAGCCTCAAACTGTGTTTCTCCTGTCTTTGCCTCTTGAGTAGCAGAGTGAAAGATGTTAAAAACAACAACAACAACAAAAGCCTAGTCTATTATTATTTTATTTTTTGCTGGTCTTGTGGCTTGCATTCAGAGCCTGGCCATTGTCCCTGAGTTGGGTTTTTTTGTTTTGTTCAACACTAGCATTCTGCCACTTGAGCCACAGTTCCACTTCTGGCTTTTTGGTGGTTAATTGAAGATAAGAGTCTCACAGAGGCTGGGTGCCGGCGGCTCAGGCCTGTAATCCTAGCTACTCAGGAGGCTGAGATCTGAGGAAAGCAGTTTAAAACCAGCCCGGCAGGAAAGTCCGTGAAATTCTTATTTCCAATAAACCACCAGAAAACCCGAAGTGGCGCTGTAGCTCAAGTGGTAGAGCACTGGCCTTGAGCTGAAGAGCTGAGGGGCAGCGCTCAGGCCTGAGTTCAAGACCCACAATCGACACACACAAAAAAAAGACAAGGTCTTGTTATGAAACCCTTAAATTCCATTGTGTATGTGTTGTGTCCATATTAGGGCTTGAAGTCAGAGCCTGGGCACTGTCTCTTAGCTTTTTTTTGCCTAAGGCTGGCACTCTACCACTTGAGCCATAGCTCCACTTTGGCCTTAAATTCTCAATCCTCTCCCCTTAGTCTCCCCAGTGTTAGGATTATAGGTATGCACCACCATGCCTAACTAATAGCAGATGAAATTGGTCTGAAAACAAAATTGAGACAAGTAATCCAAAGGTTATCTTTGCTGTAACACTACATATAAATATGTGTTTTAAACAGAGAAATTACTGAAACCCAGATGTCTGGGTGTATGAAAAGGCTAGACCTTGGCATTAGCCATTGGATAACCAAGAGATTCATCCTCCAGATCAGAAACATTCTTGTGTATGGTGGCAAAAGGTATGAAGGAGCAGTGATGTCCAGCATCAGGTACTAATTACTGTACTAATTCTGTTTGAATCTTGTGTGGCAGGCATTGGCACAGAGATGTATCTGGAACCTGACCCTGATGAAATCTTAGGTTGACTGATTAGACAGGTAACTATTATAGCCCTCAACAAACAAGTGTTGTGAAAGGGTTAACAATGTGCTTGAGAGCGGATGAAATGGTCCAGGATGTGTCACTGATTTTGTAATCTGGGTTTTGTAGGCTGCCAAAGGGATAGACAAGGAAAAAGGTTTTCTAGGTAGAGGAACTGTAAGCAAAGGCTGGAGCATTTGTTTTTGGAAGCCATGTAATGTGTAGCTGGATGGGAATGGGGGAGGGAATGATGAAAATAAAGACTAGGGATGGCAGTGTGGCTTAGAGGTAGAGTGCTTGCCTAGCATGCAAGAAGCCCTGGGTTTGATTTCTCAGCACCACATAAATAGAAAAGGCCAGACGTGGTAAAGTATTAGCCTTGAGCAAAAAAGAAGCTCAAGGACAGTGCTCAGGCCCTGAGTTCAAGCCCCTGGACTGGCAAAGGAAAGGAAGGAAAGGAAACAAAGAAAGAAAGGAAGGAAGAAAGAAAAAGAAAGAAAATAGGGACTAAGGTCAGAGTGTGAAGAATTCTGAATGTCCAACAGGATAGACAGATGTTTGTTTTTCTTTGGTTGAGTTTTCTTTCTTTCCCTTTCGTTATCTGGTTCTCCTCCCCCCCTCTCTTATATTCTCTCCCCTCTGTCTCTCACTGCCAATATTGGGGCTTGAACTCAGTACCTTGAGCTCTTGATTGGCTTTTTTGCCCAAGGTTAATGTCCAACCATTTGAGCCACAGCTCCACTTCCAGATGGTTAATTCAAAATAAGAGTCTCCTCCAGTCAGGGCGCTGGTGGCTCACATCTGTAATCCTAGATACTAAGAATGCTGAGATCTGAGGATAGAGGTTTGAGGCCAACCAAGGGAAGATAAATCCATCGCACCTCACACCTGGCCTCACCTGCACAGCCTCCTTGCAACTTCAGCCTCTGCTGTGGAAGGCCTCGGGGAGGACATCGAGCTCAGGACCCACCATTCACCACATGGATTGTGGACGGATATAGGCTATGTGCGCAGTCTCAGTTCTCCTGTAAGCCCAGCACTCCGGGGGCAGAGACAGGAGGCCGGCCGGAGCTACCCCGAGCGCTTCCCCTCCGCACCGAAACAACAAAACACAACAGAAAGGGCCTCAGTTTTGGCCGGCTCGGACACTGGGGAGGCAAAGTGACTTGCTAAACGCGTTAGGAACAGAAGCTAGACTCAAACTTGCGGTGTCCACGACACTCCCAGGCTTTCCCTGGGGTCTTTTTCGCAGCGAGCCACCGCAAAGCCAAGGCGACGGGAATGGGGACTCCTGGTCCAGCTGTGGGCAGCCACTAGAGAGAGCTGCCCGGGAGCCGTCAGGTGGGGGCGTGGCCGGGGGCGTGGCCGGGGGCAGATCGGGCCGGCTGTACAAACCAAAGCTCCGCTCCTGGAAGCCCCGCCCCGCGCAGAGCCCGCGCCCCCAGGCCCCGCCCCTGCATCGCGTTCCCCTGGCAGCGGGCGCCGCGCGCAGTCCTCCTCCCTTCTCCCGGCGGGTGAGAGCGTCCTGGGTGCCTGTGCTTCCCGCCCCGCGCTAGGCTGAGGGCTCCGGATACTCTCCCGCAGCAGCATGGCCGGTCCGGTGCAGCTGATGCCGGACTCCCTGGCGCTGGTGCTGTGTAGGATGGACGCGCGGGAGGCGGCGGGGGCTCCGGCGGAGCCCGGAGGGCGTGCGGTGTTCCGTGCTTTCCGTCGCGCCAACGCGCGCTGCTTCTGGAACGCGCGGCTGGCGCGCGCCGCCTCGCGGCTGGCCTTCCAGGGCTGGCTGCGGCGCGGGGTGCTGCTGGTGCACGCGCCCCACACCTGCCTGCAGGTGCTGCGCGACGCCTGGCGGCTCCGCGCGCTGCGCCCCCCGCGCGGCTTCCGCATCAGCGCGGTGGGTGAGTGCGTGCGGGGGGGGGGGACTCCTGAGAGGGATGGGCGCGCTCCGCTCCGGCGACGACGGGGAACCGGGGCAGGGAGGGACCGGGAGGGTGGTGAGGTACCCGGGAGAACTTCCCTCCAGCCAAGGCACTTGAAGCTCCGGCATCCAGATGCCTCATTTGTCAACTCCCGCTGGCTTTGCCTCTCCTGGCATCCCCTGGGCAGCCGGAGTGGTGGCACCGAATCTTATGTGGGGGGAAAAGCGCTATACAGGTTTTATTTTTTGTTGTTTTGTGTTCTGTCCTTTTGGCATTGCTGGGGATGGAACCCAAGGCGTTGCGCTTGCCGAGCAAGTGCTCCACCCGTTGAGCTACTTCCCCAGTCCCGGCTGCTGCGGTCCACATACATCATTTCCCATACCTTTGCTAGAAAACAGCTGCATTTCGTTTGCATAAGGTAGCTAGCTACTCGTTTGCGACGCTAAACCAGTGACAGTGATGCTGACACTGGCCACTAAATCCCAGAGGCCATCAAAGTGTCCAGCAATAAGAGTCCCATGGACTTTTCCTTCCCCAAAATGACTTTGGGAGATCCTCAGATTTCAGCCTCCTGAGTAGTCAGGATTACAGGCGTGAGTCACTGGCACCAATTGAATGAACTACTGGTGCAACTATTAAGAGCCACTGGCTCAACTAAACCTTTAGTCCCCAGAGATCAGGACATCTAGAGGTACTTGATGCTGTGTATCTTGTATCCAAGGATGTCCCCACAGCCCAGGCAGCCCGAGTCAGTGCAGCTAAACCTCAGCCTTGTTTGCATGCTCTCTGCTCTCTCTGATTGCCACCTCAAAACCACATAGGCATGTTTCATCTCTGTTTATATGCGGATATGAATGAAGAAATAGGTTTCTGGCTCTGAGAGCAGAGAGCTGAGTAGCCAAGCCAGAATTCTCACAGGGGAAAGGGGTCTTTCAGACAGGCTGGATGAAAAACTCTTTTCAGTTTTGTGTCCAGGGTTTTTCTGGTTTGAATTAGCGGTTACATTCTCTGGTTCTCCCACCCCCTTACAAAGGGTGAGCATAGACTATGTTGCCCTGAGTGAGTAGGTTGCAATGGATCTAGACCTGGGGCTGAAATAAGAGAGGGCTTCTGCTAAGTCAGAGGCAGCCATTAGTGCCACAGGGAACAGTGAAAAATGCTTCCCTGTCATTTGGACATGACTGATATGCCTGTAACAAAAGAGAGATTAATAAGAGAAAAAGCATAATAGATGTTTTAGAATCAAAATTTTGAGTGACATAGGAACCTTCACAAAAGACTCAAAGACCCACTGAAAACTAGGCTTAGATTCAATAAAGAATGGGTAGCCATGTAGAAATAGGATCAGACAGAATGCTTGTGACCTAGAGGCAATAGATTGAGGCAGGAATCTCTTCTTGGCTTCTCTGTGTAGTCTTCCTTCCTTCTTTGTCTAGGGCAGGATAACACTGGAATGAAGGTCTTCTGATTTGCTATCAGACCAGTGAGGTAAAAAAGCTTTATTATAGACAACTCTTTCACCGAAAGGTAGAGGGAGGTTAGAATATATTCCTAGACTTTATGGTTGTCTTTGGAAGATAGGGATTCTAGTTTCTCTTTCCTTTTTTTTGTGCAAGTATTGGGTCTTGAACTCAGGGCCTAAGTGCTGTTCCTTAGCCTTTTCTACTGAAAGCTGGTGCTATACCATTTAGGCCAAGCCTCTACTTCTGGCTTTTTGGTGGCTAATTGGTGATGAGTCTCACAGGGGCTGGGAAGGTAACTCAGCCGTAGAGTGCTTGCCTTGCATGCATGAGGCCCTGGGTTCTATTCCTCAGCACCACATAAGCAGAAAAAGCCAGAAGTGGCGCTGTGGCTCAAGTAGTAGAGTGCTAGCCATGAGCTGAAGAGCTGAGGGACAGCGCCCAGGCCCAGAGTTCAGGCCCTATGACCAGCAAAAAAAAAAGTCTCACAGATTTCCCTGCTTCAGGCTGGCTTTGAACCTTGGTCCTCAGATCTCAGCCTCCTCAGTATTTAGGGTCAGAGACACAGGAATCAGCCCACAACTCCCTTTGCTTTTTTAGTTTGCTTTTCTGATAGAGTCTAGTACTGACTTTGCCTGATTTTCCTGTCTCCTGAGTAGCTGGGATTACAGGTGTAAACCATCAGTGTCCAGTGATGCTTTCTCTTTTTCTCTTTTGGTCCTGAGGTTGGAACTCAGGACTGTGCTCAATGCTAGCAGTACCACTTGAGCCACAGCACTTTCCATTTTTACTGAGTTTATTGGAGATAAGAATATTACAGACTTTCCTACATGGGCTGGCTTTGAATTTTGATCCTCAGATCTCAGCCTCCTGAGTAGCTAGGATTCGAGCATGAGCCACAGGCACCTGGCTTAAAAATGTCTTTTCTTTGGTGAAAATTGTCTAGCCATAGAGAAAATGGCTGTATCCAGATTACTCAGGCAGTCACCAGAACCAAATACCTTGGTTTTATTTTTCCCTCCTTCCCGACAGATCTTGGCATTCTCTAGTCACTTCCAGCTTGAGTATCCTTTTTTCTGGTAAGCTGGAATAACCTGCTCATTTTGCAGACAGCAAGTTAAATGGGCTGTGAAGTGCCTGGTTCTGCAGGAATTTCTTGCCTACTTCTCTGTTTATTACCAGTCCTCCCCTGTTCCTTTGAAGGCCCTGCTGTTTCTCACTGGCTACCACACTCCCCAGGGGGTTGTCAGATTCCCTCCTAAGTCCTAGGGAATGGCAGAAACAGCTGACATGCCCTATTCTCCCCCTCCCTCCTTTTTGTTCCTCCTTTCCACCCCAGATCTTCAGCTATGTTTTTCTAGTTTTGTTCTGCCAGATGTTGTCTTTTATTGTATTCTGCTGAGGGCAGCTGCAGGGCTCACAGCAGGATGTCTCTCCTGAGTATGTTCTTGTCATTAAGCTGATGACCAGTCTGCAGCGTTTGCTTTGTTGGGCAGTACTCAGGGCACTTGCTGGGTAAGTGCTTCACACTTGAGCCATGCCCCCTAGCTCATGTTTTGATTTAGCAACTGGTGAATAAGACACCTACAGTTTGCTGACATATAGCACTGAGATCCAATGAGAGAAAAAGAGCCAGTAACCTAAAAACTAGCTGAAATTCCATTGCCCTCCTCTTGCCCGGCCCAGGAGGTCAGTAAATACCAGGTGGCTGATTGCCTCCCTTTCCATTACCTCTACTGGGCTTTGTTTTTTGCTTTGTATTGTAAAGGTGTTGTACAGAGGGATTACAGTTACATAAGTAAGGCAATGAGTACATTTCTTGTTGAACAGTGTTAACCCCTCCTCCGCTAGGCTTTTGTTCACTATTTGCTACCCATTCCAGATTCTCCTGCCTCTCCTGTCAGTGGTGCTGTCTCCTGGCTGCCCCTGTACGTTCCCATTCATTCTGTAGCCTAGATACTCGTGATATCTACAGTGCTTTGATTCTGCCCTTCACCTGCTCAAGTCCTTCCTGCTGCTTCCTTAGCTTTTTGGGAAAA
>NW_012267250.1:14658890-14661408 GCF_000151885.1 Dipodomys ordii
TGCCCTGGGCATCTGGGTGTGATGCGGATCAGCTAAGTCCCCACCATTTCTGATTTCTTTCCACAGCTCCCATCCCACAGAGGGTGGGGCTATCTTTCCATAGTGTTGAGTGTGAGTCCTTCCTGCTCCCTGAGCAGGGGTACCCCGTCTGATTTCAGCTTGGCAGAACAGAAACCACCATGGGCATTCGTGTGCCATGCAACAGGGACAGCTTGTGAATCTAAGCCTTCCCCTTGCCACTGTCTCCCATATGCCATTGACTTTTCCTTGTGTGAGCTCGCAGAAGGGGAAAGCTGTGCCCTTCTCCTGCCAGGCTGGAAGGGCATTAAAACAATTCTCCTTTCACCTGTCAATCACAGAATGAGCTCTCTGGCAAGGGTGTCTTATCTGAGCTCATTAGTAAACCTAAGGGTTGCTTTTGATCAAGGCAGATGTCCTAAGATTGTACCTTGTCCTGGAGACTGTTCCTTTCCATGTTGTGTCATTTTCTGCCTTTCCTTAGGCAAGAATATGAAGACCCTTCACTGAGGCTTGTTCTGTTCCCACACCTAGAGACTGATAAGGTTTTCAGTGTTTTTGGATGCTTAAGAAGTGTTCTAATTTCAGTTTTTTGCAAACCTCAGGATTAAGATGCTTCTTTGCCACCCATGGATAATGATAAGCAAGGACATGGAATAAACTGTTTTTAGTTTATTTGGATTGTCTCTTTGCACTTTTTCCAGATCTGGTGCTCCCTCTCCAACACTTTTAGGATATTACATCCAAGTCAGTTTTTGCCCTACATTGAGACACAGCACAGAAAACAATACAAAGCAGCTTTTAAACCTTTTTTCCCTTCTTGGCGTCTGTAAATACTAAACTCATCATTCAGAAGCATAAAATCATAATCTATAGAAGTCCTGTTCCCTTCCTGCTAGGAAGTGTGGAAAGGAGATCTTTGCAGGCAGCACTGTGGTCCATACCCACCTGATGCCAGCCCCATGCTCGTGTTTTTTGGGGCTTCCCCTTCATTACTCAGTTTTACCTCCTGCCCCATGTCCTAGTCCCCTCACCATGAAGGCATGTTGGGGTTAATATTGCATAGTATCATCAACATTAGGATCTCCCAGCAGTGTAGGGAGACTATTGATAGCCTCTTGACTCAAGGAGATTCACTAATGTAGATACAGAATAAAGGAACAGGGGAGGTAAGAAGCTTCCTCGGAGTGGCAAGCTGTTGTACAGGACAGCTTGACTCTACAATCTTGGCCCTGCTAAGTTTGTGGCCAGTAATTCTCTAAGGATTTTGGGGTCATTTCTCCAACTACCTGGATGAGACAGGAAGATGTAGATGTGCCATCGGGGCTGCGTTTTCCAAGCCTTTGTTTTAAACTTGGTCTAACAGAGATCCTGGTCTTTCCCCAGATCTGTGCCAGTTTCCATGGGTATTGCTCAAGTCTTGCTAACTAGCCAAAAGGTTTTCATTACCTCTTCTCTTTTTTTTTTTTTACCAGGGCTGAGAACCGAACCCAGGGCCTTATGCGCGCCAGGCGGGCGCCCTTCTGCTGGGCTAAACCCCCAGCCCCATTACCTCTTCTCTTAAACCATGTGACACACTGCATCCCATCCTCCTCACTGATTAAACGAGTGGGCTCTTAATAAGCACCTGTTTGTTTTTTGTTGTTTTTGTTTTTTCAGTCATGGGGCTTGAATTCAGACCTGGGCACTGTCTCTGAGCTTTTTTGCCCAAGGCTAGCACTCTGCCATTTAAACTGCAGCTCCTGTAACGCAATGGCAGTATGTTCTGAGTTTTTGGTGGTTAATTGGAGATCAGAGTTCATGGGGACTTTCCTGCCTGGGCTGGCTTTGAACCATGATCACAGATCTCAGCCTCCTGAGTAGCTAGTATTACAGACGGGAAGCACCAGCACCTGGCTAATAGTCACTTGTTCTGAAGGCATCCATGAGGTATTTTAGACTTGAGATGGATTATTATTTACATAGTATGGTAAAACAATATAACAGTGCTTGCCCCACGGTGCTCCAGTGTTTACCCCACGGTGATTGGATGAAAACCTGTGATGAAAGTCCCTAGTTTGGACACTTGGAAGGGAAAGAACAAAGAAAAATGTATTTTCCCTGGACTACGTACACGAGAAAGGGGCAACTGCTTCTTCTTCTAAGAGGACGGAGGGAAAACCTGTGTTGCTTGGAGACAGAACAAAGACAATTCTGGCTTCTCCCCCTAACCTTTTGGAATATAAGCACATCTCCCCAGAAGCCAGATCTGCTGTGGTGGGTCTAAGGTAGTGAGTTTCATTTTTCTTTGAAATATAAATACACCTTCCTAGTTAAGAAGATTTCTCTAGAGTGTCTCACTAGAGACACTCTAGTAAAAAATGTTATCCAAGGGTTCCAT
The DNA here is from genome assembly GCF_000151885.1 of Dipodomys ordii. Classification (NCBI taxonomy): domain Eukaryota; kingdom Metazoa; phylum Chordata; class Mammalia; order Rodentia; family Heteromyidae; genus Dipodomys; species Dipodomys ordii. Next base: position 14,661,289 of record NW_012267250.1, read on the forward strand.
GTTTTTAGCAAAATTTTTTGCAGAAAGGCCTAACTCTTCAAGACAAAGATTGGGAGGCTCGGGCTGGGAAGGTGGCTCAGTGGTAGAGCACTTGCCTTGCATGCTCGAGGCCCTGGGTTA
>NW_012267250.1:14661458-14666690 GCF_000151885.1 Dipodomys ordii
GATCCTCAGATCTCAGCCTCCTGAGTAGCTAGGATTACAGGCGTGAGCCACCAGCGCCCGGCTTCATCTTGGGATTCTTGTTCTCCAGACAGCTCATCTCTGTGGAGGCCAACAGGCTGCTTACTACTAGTCTGGCATTTACTACATATAAAACTTCTTTGCCCTTTTGTCATGATCTCTCGTAGACTTCTTGATGCTGGCCAGGTCCACAGCCCACTGTTGTTCTGTGTTGGTGCTATTCAAGGTGCTCAACACTGCAATCCCAGTGCCTGACTTTGGAACCAGCCCTGCTACTCAGTGGCTGGGATACCCTGGCTAGTCTTCTCAGACCTCCAGGACTGGTGGCTTTTCTAGGGAAGAACTGGTGAAAACCACATTGAAGTTGCTTAAGGTATTTTCCACAACAAGGTGGTTGTGCCTTGGCCTCTGGGCCCTCTTAGACACCTGGATTCTCTAGTGCTGTGTCCCCTTTGTGAAACACTGGAACAATTCAGTTAGTGAGGCAGCCACACAATAGTGGGCCTGCTTTGCTCACAGGACCATCTGCTGGTATGCATGTCCAACCCTAGAGTAGACAGTCACTACAGAGGGACAAAAGAATTGTACCCTGACCTTAAGGACTTTAGAGATGAAGGGCCAGGTGGATGAATATGTGATGCATTGTGTGTGTGTGTGTGTGTGTGTGTGTTCCAGGGAAGGCTTTCTGGAGAAGTGGTACCTCTCTGAAGAATGAGCAGATACCAGGTTAAGGAGAAGCACACATTAAGTAGAGAGGGAGGGCATGTGTTCTAGTTCTTTAGCCAATGGGAAACCGCAAGCAGGTGTAGGGGTAGAGGCAAGGCCACAGAAAGAGCACCGGACACAGGCTGAATATTAACCACGTGACCTAGGGCAGAGTAGGCCTCCACTCATAAATGGCAGTCACCATGTGTGCCCTGCTCCAAAGCTGATATATTAACAGGGATGTGGAAAGGCCTGATTGAAGATGTTAGTCCTTCTCCCACTACCCTGCAATGGAAGTTCCAAGAAGGAGCAGAATTTAGATAGCCCCTGGGTTGACAGGTCTCAGGTCAGCTTGGTTGGTGCAGCTACATTCCCTGCTAGTAGGGAAAGGCACATTTTTTTTTTAACATTGCATATTTTTTATAGACGGGGAGATGGAAACTGCCAAGACTATTTACAGTATTAAGTTCATACTATGATAATTGACTTTTTAATCTATTGGGGAAAATGTGCAAGGGGTCATTGTTGGCACAAGGCACCGCTCCATAGCTCTGCATCATTTCTTTAACAGTTAATTAAGGATTTGGAGGCCCTTGGTGAAATTCTTGTGAAAACTAAACAGTCTTTGACTCTCCAATTCTAAAACTATCAGTTGTGACCATTCAAGGGAAGGGAGGAAGCAATGAGGCAATACTGATTTTTTCCTTCCCTTGGCGAACTGCTCTTATATAATTGCAAATACTTACAATTTTTGTTTCTATTTTTACTGTGTGACATATTTGGCAAGCATTCTACCACTAAGCTTATACCTTCGGGTCCCTGTTCCCCATTGTGTTTGCAATTTTTTAAGTCCAAATTTAAAAAATGTGGACTTTAAGACATTTAGTGAGGCATAATTTACATGCAGAAAGATTTGACAAACTTAATCAGTATTACTGCCACCTCAATGAAGTTACAGCACATTCCTATCATCTGAAAGTCATGAAACTAGTAACTTACAGTTGGTCCTTGCCCTAACCATCACCCAACCTGTTGGCCACCATCTATATGATTTTTTTTTTTTCTGTCAGAACTGGGGTTTGAACTCTGGGCTCTGTCCTTGAGCTTTTTTTACTTAAGGCTGCTGGTGTTCTGCCATGTGGGCCACAGCTCTACTTCTTGCTTTTTTGCTGGTTAATTAGAGATAAGAGTCTTAGGGACTTTCCTGCTCAGGCTGGCTACAAACCAGAATCCTTAGATCTCTGCCTCCTGAGTAGCTAGGATTACAGCTGTGAGCCACCAGCACCTGGTTCATACTGTTCCTGTAATGGTGCCTTTCTGTAATACATTAGTCAATTAGTCCTGTAAGAGGTAGGCTTCTGTGTCTGGTTTTCACTCAGGGCAAAGTTGTGTGAGTGTTTCCTACTGTGTTCATCTATTTACATCTATAGACAGTGGAGTTGCCAACAGGTTTTAATGATTATGAATAAAGCTACAATATGCACATGTCTTAGTGTACACATGTTTTCATTTATCTTGGGTGAATAGCAAGATATGGATTGGGTAGTCCAACTTTTCCAAAGTAACTACCATTTTGCATTTCCTCTATCATTGTATGAGCATTCCATTTCAGCATTTGATATTACTGCCTGTTTTTAGGCTCTTTGAGCACAAAGTCAGTACATCTAAGTCACTTTTTGTTTACTATAATCCTGAGGTATGGCCTGACAAATTCAGTTAATACATCTCCTCTATAATGAGAGTCTTGGTGAACGTAGTTAACTGTGAGCTTCATCAGTAATGAGAGGATTCCATGAGAGTTTACCTTCCAGTGCCAGTTCTAGGGCTTGAACTCAGGGCCTGGGAATAGGCCTTGAGCTTCTTTTCACTCAAGGCTAGGGCTTTACCATTTGAACCAGAGCACCACTTCTGGCTTTTTTGATAGTTTTGGTGGAGATAAATAGTCTCATGGGCTTTGCTACTTGAGCTAGCTTTTTTGAACCACAAGCCTTCAATCCTTAGGTCTTAGTCTCCTAGCTAGGATTACAGGTAAGAGCCACTAGTGTCATGCTCTGTGTGTGTGTGTGTGTGTGTGTGTGTGTGTGTGTGTGTGTTATACTGAGGTTTGAACTCAGGGCCTGGGCACTGTCCCTTAAGGCTGGGACTTTACCTCTTTTTTTATTTTTTTGCCAGTCCTGGGGCTTGAACTCAGGGCCTGAGCACTGTATCTGAGTCTCTCTGTGCTCAAGGCTAGCACTGTACCGCTTGAGCCTTGAGCCACAGCACCACTTCTAGCTTTTTCTGTTTATGTGGTAGTGAGGAATTGAATCCAGGGCTTCATACATGTAGGCAAGCACTCTACCATTAAGCACATTCCCAGCCCCAGGACTTTACCTCTTGAAGCCACATTCTATACCAACCACATTTCTTCCAGTTAACCTACCTGTTACAGTAGCCATATTGTTTCTTTCCTAGGAGCCTCTTCTTTTTTTAGGTAGAGCCTCCAGTTTTAGCTTTCCAATGCCAGTCATTTTCGATGAAGACAGTGGCTTCTTGGGCCTTTTTATTTTCTCTTGTTAAAAACTGTGTGTGCTCTTCCTGCTGAGTGGTGTTCATGTCCACAGCCTTCCAATTTTCTGTAATTTTTTTTTTTTTTATGTGTCAGTACTGGGGATTAAACTCAGGGCCTCCTGTTCTCTCTTGGCTTTTTCACTGATCTGGTACTCTGTTACTTGAGTAAATACTATTACTTCAGTTCTGCTTCCAGATCCTTAGATCTCAGCCTCCTATACTTAGGATTATAGGTATGAGCTACTGGCATCCAGCAGTTTTCTGTATTTTTTTTTTTTTGCTTAATAATAGAGGGGCAGATTTTATTGTTACATTTCCACATGTTTAAAATATATTTCAATCAGTTTTGCCTTCTCTATTAATTTTTGGCTAATGTTGGGGGTACTTTGCCCAATGAAGGTTCATATTCACCATCCATCCTTAATTTTTTAGGAGTCTGCAAGACTAAGTCAATGTATGGCCTCTAGGTTTGGTATGTTCTTTCTAAAAGACAGAGTGTCCGCAGTTATCCCTACTATACCAGTCATATCTTATTTAAGCTTCTTGACCTAAATACTTCATGTCAGAGCTCTCCCAGAGTACACTTACCATAGTGGTACAGTAGATGTCTGTTGTCTGAATTTGGATCCCAGTTTGACTCTCCCAGAGGTATTACATCATTCAGATCTGGGCTACATTGAAGGACAACCTGTTGAGGAATCTGAGAGTTCTTATTATCCTTTCCCCCCACCCCCAGGTCAGGAGGCTTGAACTCTGGGCGTGGGCACAGTCCCTGAGCTCTTCAGCTCAAGGCTAGTACTCTACCATTTGAGCCACAGCACCACTTCCACTTTTCTGGTGGTTAATTGGAGATAAGAGTCTTACGGCCTTTCCAGCCTGGGCTGTGTTTGAACGGTGATCCTCAGATCTCAGACTCCTGAGTAGCTAGGATTACAGGCATGAGCCACCAGCCCCCTGCGAGTTCTTCTTATCTTTGTTGAAGACATCTTTTAGTTCTGTATTATGTTGAAAAACACTCATACATGAGACCCAGTAGAGGAGAGGGTGGCAGAAATGCTAGTAAAGAGCTCCACCATTTTTATGTATGTGGGGGAATAATCATGATAAGAGTTTGAATTTTTCCAGTTTAACAATTCAGAAATACAAAAGAGGTTGTGAACTGTGGTGCTGGTGACTCTTGCCTGTAATCTTAGCTACTTAGGAGTATGAGATCTGAGGATTGAAGTTCAAAGCCACCCTATGCAGAAAAACTCTTGAAATGCTTATCTTCAATGAGCAAGTTGGACAGGAAGTATGACTCTAGCAGTAGAGCACCAGCTGTGAGTAAAAAATAAAGCTAAGTGAAAAGAAAATGATGTGTGAGTTCACTAGCAATTCTATTGGGCCTTAGGCAGGCTCATGCCTCTCATGCCTGCCTAACTACTCAGAAGGCTGAGATCTGAGGATCATAGTTCAAAGCCAGCCTGGGCAGGAAAGGCTGTGAGGAGATTTTTTTTTTAACGTAATGAACAGGGATGTGAGACTCTTATCTCCAACTAACCACCAGAAAACTGGAAGTGGAGCTATGACTCAACGTGGTAGAGCGCTAGCCTTGAGAATAGAGAGGCTCAGGGACAATGCCCAGGACCTGGGGTGGGGGTGGGGGGAACAAGTATAAAGGATCTATTGGGAGTAGGGGAGCTGTAGGGTTCAGAACAAGTTAGCAATATTCTTTCTTTCTAATATGACTAGTTTTTTGTTTGTTGTTTTGTTTTGTTGGTCGTGGGGCTTGAACTCTGGGCCTGGGATCTGTCCCTCAGCTCTTCATCTCAAGGCTAGTGTTGTTCCACTAGAGCCACAGTACCACTTTTGGTTTTCTGGTGGTTACTTGGAGATAAGAGTCTCATGGACTTTTCTACTTGGGCTGGCTTTGAACTGCAATCCTCAGATCTCAGCTTCCTGAGTAGCTAGGATTACAGG
>NW_012267250.1:14679395-14682966 GCF_000151885.1 Dipodomys ordii
GCTCAGTGGTAGAGCGCTTGCCTTGCATGCCTGAGGCCCTGGGTTCGATTCCTCAGCACCACATAAGCAAAAAAGAAAAAATCCGGAAGTGGCGCTGTGACTCAAGTGGTAGAGCGCTAGCCTTGAGCTGAAGAGCTGACGGACAGCGCCGAGGCCCAGAGTTCAGGCTCCATGACCGGACCAAAAAAAAAAAAAAAAAGTTTTATAGGCCCAGAAATGCTTCTCAGCAAACATTTACACAAGTCATTTCCTGCCGTGTGTGTTTTATCTTTCAAAGTTAATATTTCAGGAGAGTCTGTAATCAGCTTGAAAGCGGCTGGAGCTGGGCAGTCTTGGGTCCCTAAAAGGGACCATTGATGTAAAACTCAGTGATGCTTTTCAGATTGGGCCACTGTGGTTCAGAAGCTGGGAGAGAAGGTGGCCAGCTCAGTGTAGGAGGCACGGGGAAGCACTTTTGGTCATGGACAGGCCTCCTCATTCTGGAGCAGATCCTGTTCATTGCTCTGAGTCATCTTATCTGAAACCCCTCCACCCCCATGTCAGGAAAGAAGCAGGCAAGGTCATGATTTCTGGGATTCTTTCTTTTGGCAGAGTGTGTATGTCTTGGCATAATCTGGATAAGAGGTAGGAGCATTGTGTATATCTCATGATGCCTCACAGTTCCTATTACTACAGAACCTAGCCTTTGTCTGGACTGGACCCATTTCTAAACAGATTCAGCTACAAAGAGTGGAGGTGAACCCAGACTCTTTGAGGACCAAGGCAGTTTTCTTCAACAAATAAATGGCAGGGATTACCCCACCCCTGAAATACAAATCCATATTTGCCTGAGTTAATACATTACTACTAATGTTATTATTGGCTTGTGGTCTCCATTTCACAAGCCTTCCTTTCAGGGAATATTTTGAAGTACCTCTGGTTGTCATGGCCATAACTCTACTCATTCAAGAGCAGGCTATTTTGTGATTTGTCCATGCAATCAGGAAATCCTCCTTGGACATAATACAGATGGCCTTTTTAGGCTAGATTTCCCCCCAAGCAGTTATCAACTAGCAGTGCAAGAAGCTAAAGCTTCTGCCTCTTGAAGCTTCTGTAGTCTTGATGTACTACGTGTAGAGCATCAGGAGCATGGCACATTTTCTGTAAGTAGCCACGTATGTGGCATTCATGCTTTGCAGCAGTGAAGATGATGTTAAAAAAAAAAAGCCAAGCATCTCATGGTTGTGTTTTATCAGACTAAACCAGAAGCTGTGGTCAAGCCTTTGGCACATATCGCTCACAGTGGAAAATGTGAAGAGGCAGCAAAGGTCAAACATCTTTAAGTTAGGGATTTTAGCTATAGATGTGTTTTGCTGCAGATTATAGAAAGCTCTCTAAAAATGACCCGAACAGTCACGGAGGTAAATGCGCCTTGTACAACAAAGAGGCTTGAAGGTAGGTAAATCTGTCCTGAGCACAGCTCAGCAAGGCTGTCAGAGAGACCTAGCTTGCTACCTCTTTGTCTAGCCTTCCTTCATGAGTGGTCTTTGACCTCATGGGCCTCCTCTTCAGGACCCAAGCAGGAAGAAAGAATCAAGGATGAAAGGGTAAAAGATGAGGAAGGATCTTTTTAAAATGTGTGTTGGCCACAATTGTGTCATATGTCTGCTAGTTTTGAGTGAGGCTAGGAATTGACTGTTAAGCTTTCTGTCCTCCATACTAGAAAAAGGAAAAGATTATTGGGAATGTGTTGAATGAGCCAACCTACATTATCTGCCACAAGAACTCACCATAAAATATTACTGGTTGAGGATGAACTACAAGGTACAAGGTACCAAGGTACAGCTTTACCAGCATAAGTTGTTTCATCCCATGTGAAGGTTGGATATGGTCAAGAAATCCATCCATATGCTTGACAGTATTGTTTAAGAGAAACAGCACTAATAATGACACAGAACAAGGGTGATAAAGTGTGGTATTCATGAATTTGGGAGAAAAAGAGTGAAAGAGTGCTAATATCAATCGAACTGACACATCCCAGATCTTATGCTTTCAGATGTGGTCAAACAGCTTTTGAGCAGGTGTTGTTATTTATATTAAATAGTTGAGGCCAGTCTCCATTATTCAGCTCATAATAATAGAAGTGAAGGACTTGAAGCCAGGTCTGTCTGAAATTTGGGGTTCCCCTTATTACCATGCTGCTTTAGATAATTAAAACTACACAGGACAAGTCTGGTTTTACTTTCTCATGCTGGGCCTCTTTCAAAACTATCTGAATGTTTAGGTGGGAAATGCTATGTTGGATCATACTTGCCTCCAATCACTGCTCTTCACTGGCATCAAAGCCCCTTGAGGGTGAGGGTTGTATCTTGTTCACTATTGTTTCCCTGGCAACTGGCATACAGTAGGTACTCAATAAATATTTGCTGGATAAAGAATAATCTGAGTCTGGGAATGTGGCTCAGTGGTAGAGAGCTTGCCTAGCATTCGTGAAGTCCTGGGTTCCATTCCTCAGTACCACATAAAACAGAAAAAGCTGGAAGTGGCGCTGTGGCTCAAGTGGTAGCATGCTTAGGCCAGGCCCTGAGTTCAAGCCCCAGGACTGGCAAAAAAAAAAAAGAAAAAAAAAGAAAGAAAAAAGAATAATCTGATCCAGAGACTATGTTCATATGGTAGAACACTCAATCTACACCACATTAGCCTCCCATTGTTTCTCACAGATACACACAAGGAAGAATATATTTGCACTTTTTTTTTCAGTCATGGGTCTTGAACTCTGGGCCCGGGCACTATCCTCAGGAATAGCTCTTCAGCTCAAGGCAAGTGTTCTATCACTTGAGCCACAGTGTCACTTCACATTTCCTGTGGTTAACTGGAGATAAGAATCTTATGGACTTTCCTTGCCTGAGTTGGCTTTGAACCATGATCCTTAGATCTTAGACTCCTGAGTAGCTAGAATTACCCATATGAGCCACTGGCGCCATGCATTTTTGAGGTAGTTTTTTTTTTTGTCGGTTGTGGGGCTTGAACTCTGGTCTTGGGCGTTATCCTGCAGCTCTTCAGCTCAAAGCGAACGCTCTACCACTTGAGCCACAGCACCACTTCTGATTTTTCTAGTGGTTTATTGGAGATAAGAGTCTTACAGACTTTCCTGCCTGGGCTGGCTTTGAACAGCGATCCTCATATCTCAGCCTCTTGAGTAGCTAGGATTACAGGTGTGAGCCACCTGTGCCCGGCTTGAGGTAGTCTTAAATGACAGAAAGGAGTTTGACAGTTGATGCATGAGGAAGAGTGTTGTAGGAGGGGACATGGGACAAGCACATATAGGTGGGAAAGCAGGTTGTTCAGAGGGAGGCCATTGTGAACAGAAGTTAGAACTGAAGGGCATCAATAAGCAGGACTCTATAAAGTAGTTTGTTGTCACATCCAATCAGGAAACAATGTTTATTATAGAAGTTCTCAAGCAACATTTCTCAAACATTTAGTCTCAGGATTCTTTCTTGCAGAGCATTTAGTGCAATGAGTTCCACACAGCACATTTTTGGAAATGCTGATCTAGCTTAGCTATACACACACACACACACACACACAC
>NW_012267250.1:14683016-14684435 GCF_000151885.1 Dipodomys ordii
TTTATGAAAACACTGTACAGAGGGGTTACAATTACATGGGCAAGATAATGAGTACATTTCTTATCAAGCATTGTAGCCTCCTCCTAGTTTTTTTTTTTAATTATTATTTTTTTCACTTTTTAAATTTTTTTTGACTTTTTTTTTCACTTTTATTATTATTAAGGGGTTGTACAAACTGGTTACAATTCAGCATGGCAATTTAGAAGTACAATGCATCTTGACTAGGTTTTAGCCTTTTGTTGTGGGCCAGTACTGGGACGGGAACCTCTGGCTCTGAAGACTGGACAGCGTCCTACAACATGTCTAATGACCTGGACCTGTATTTTGTCATATTCTGCAATTTACAGGACTTATCTGTAACTTAAGCCCTTATTGTTTTTTCTCTGGAAAAGTAGAGTAACGTAGCTCTTGCCTAACTCACAGAGTGAATTGAATACCATACGGAAGCAGAAAAAAAGGGCATGATGGGGTGGCTACATGACTTGCAGAAATATTGCATGCAAAAATTTATGCTCAGAATTAGGCTAAATAATAACAGTGGCTCAAGAGTATTAATAGTGCTTCAGTTATGCATAATTTCCACCTCTGAGATAAAGGGATACTCATCAATATGTCTCACTCCCTAAGCACGCATAATGTTGACCCAAGAAAATCATTACATGAATGTTATTGTAGTTTTTCCTTTTTTTTGGGGGGGGGTCCGGTAATGGCGCCTGAACTCTGGGCCTGGGGGCTGTCCCTCAGCTCTGCTGCTCAAGGCTAGCGCTCTACCACTTGAGCCACAACACCAATTCCGACTTTTTTTTTGCTTATGTGGTGTTGAGGAATTGAACCCAGGGCCTCAGGCATGCAAGGCAAGTGCTCTACCACTGAGCCACCTTCCCAGCCCTAGTTTTTCCTTTTTTTCTTTGCCAGTCCTGAGATTTGAACTCAGGGCCTGAGTACTGCTCCTGCCCTTCTTTTGCTCAAGGCTAGCACTCTACCACTTGAATAACAAGGCCACTTCTGGCCTTTGCAGTTTATATGGTGCAGAGGATTCAAACCCAGAGCTTCATGCATGCAAGACAAGCACTAAGCCATTAAGCTACATCCACAACCCCAAGGTTCCTGTGGCTTATACATGAACATTCCCTCTAGAATAACACAAACAAAACAATACCTATACCTGAGTAGTAATTCAAACCATAAACATTTGAATAAAATATGCTGTTATGTCTCTTATGAAGCCCACACTTTTTTGTTTGCTGGTCGTGGGGCCTGTTTTCTGGACCTGGGTGCTGTCCCTCAGCTCTTTAGCTCAAGGTTAGCCCTCTAGCACTTGAGCCACAGTGCCACTTCTGGCTTTTTCTGCTTATGTGGTACTGAGGTATTGAACCCAGGGCCTTGCAGGCAAGGCAAGCACGTTACCACTGAGCCACC
>NW_012267250.1:14685592-14690574 GCF_000151885.1 Dipodomys ordii
CCTCCCCCCTCTAGATCCTGGTCCTTGGCTTACTCAGGTCCATGTAGCAGAATCTGGATCAGAATCCCCAGTTCCTTGGCCAGATCACTGGACTCCTAGTATAAGGCTTATTTTTAAAGTTATAGGAAACATATGTCTGTTCTTCAAACAACTTTGATGCTAGGTTTTCTTCTCCAGCTTTGTACAGTGGTGTTTGGTGTTTTATATTAATCACCAGAACTGACAGCAGTGAGAGCTGATGGGGATGTCAGTGCCTATTTGGCCTCCAGAATCTTAGGAAGATTCTCCTCAAAAATCACCTCCCAGGTTTGCCTGGAGGACAAAGAAAGGATGGTTCTACACAGCCAAATAGGGACTAGGACAGTTTATAACTTCTGTCCTTCTCCTTTGTTATTCTTTGTCCCTCTCACTACCTGGTGTGCTGGTATAGTGGCCCACTAAAAATGCCCATATTCCATGGGCTGGGAAGTTGCCTCAGTGATAGAGTGCTTGTCTCCTATGCATGAGGCCCGGGTTCCATTCCTCAGCACCACATAAGCAGAAAAAGGCTGGAAGTGGCGCTGTGGCTCAAGTGGTAGGGTGCTAGTCTTGAGCTGAAGAGCTAAGGGACAGCACCCAGGCCCAGAGTTCAGCCCTCACAACCGACAAAAAAAGAAAGAAAAGCCCATATCCCAATCCTGAGATCTGTGAATATGTTACCTTACATAGAAGAAGGGACTTTAGAGATATAATCGGTTTTAAATTAGGGAGATTATTCTGGATTATCATGATGAACCCAATCTAATCACCTGAGTCCTTAAAAACGAATTTTCCTCCTAGAGGTAGGAGTAACTCAACACAAGGGGAAAATCAGAGAGCTCTGAGGTGTGAGAAAGCTTTGCTACAGTCTCTAGAAATAAAGGGACAACATGACAAGGAATGCAGGTGGCTTTGAGTTGCAGAGGAAGGTGTGTATCTGACAGCTATTGAGGAAATAGGGACCTTATTCCTCAGTCCTACAACAGTGAGGAATGGAATTCTGACAATGAAAACAGATCTGCTCCAGAATCTCTAGGTAAGTGTCCAGGCTGACCAACACTGAGGCTCCAAGGAAGGCACTAGTCAAGCTGCCCACACTTTTAATTGGTAGATTGATAGTTTGTGTTGTTGTAAATCACTAAGCTTATAGTGATTGATTTTTTTTGGGGGGGGGGTCTGGTCCTGGGGCCTGAACTCTGGGCCTGGGCACTGTCCTCAGCTCTTCAGCTCAAGGCTGGCATTCTACCACTTGAGCCATAGCGCCACTTCTGGCTTTTTTCCTTTTTTGCTTATGTGGTGCTGAGGAATCGAACCCAGGCCCTCATGCATGCAAGGCAAGCGCTCTACCACTGAGCCACCTTCCCAGCCCTAATGATTGATTTTGACAACAGTAGAAAACCAACATGTAACTTGGTGTTATATAATTAATATATCCAGAGTGAAAACTTTGAAGGATAAAGCGGTTAGGGAAGTGTGAACCTGAGTGTGCCTCGATTGGAATGCTTTGTAAGAGCCAATTGCCCGTGATTAGTAGTTTTCACCTGTAATCCTAGCTATTCAGGAAGCTGAGATCTGAGAATTGAGATTCAAAGCCAGTCCGGACAGGAAAGTCTGTGAGATTCTTATTTATCTCCAGTTAGCCACCAATAAGCCAGAAGTGGAGCTGTATCTCAAGTGGTACAGCACTAGCCTTGAACAGAAAAGCTCGGAGACAGTGTCCAGGCCCTAAGTTCAAGCCCTAGGACTGGCACATGCATATGTGCGCGTGCATACACACACACCTATTTGCTTGAGTCATTCATTTCCCCACCCCCAGCAGAGACCAATCTATATCTCTGTCTAATATGAGGGTGGGTGGTCATGGAGGAGCCATGCCAGAGGCTCAAAGAGCATCCCCAGGCAGAACCACCTGTCTTCTTCCTGTATCCATATGTTATCTAATTACCAGATCTTGGGGTCTGTCATGATTGGTCCATGGCTTCTGTAACTCAACTGTTATTTGATGTTAGGGGATGTGTCCCTTGAAAAAAGGAGGCAGCCAGCTTGCTAATCCAGACTGGTTGAAGTGTGAGTATAAAAGAACATATCACCAAGGACTCCAGCTGTGGAATAGCCCAGTCTTCTAAGGGAAGCATTAGGTTTCAGTGGAGGGCATTTCCCAGAAGGGGACCATTTGTCTGGGACAAATAAACATCACTGTGTTTGAGAAAGAATTTTAACATCCAAGGCAGATAACCCAGTTACCCTCAGATCTACAGCCAGCTCCTGAATCCTGGCACTGTTTTGTTTCTACATGTGGTTGAAAGTGTTTGCATTCTTTTACTTTATTAAAATTGAAAGGGAGACACTGGGGAGGGCTTGGTTTTGCTGCCCTGAAACCCTTCTCATTTCCATTTTGGTTGATTCTCTAAAGCTATTTAAGTGCTAATACAATGGACCTATTTGATTAGAGCTATTCAGGTTTTAGCCGTGGCTCTTATATCTGATGCAGAACATGCTGTTGCAAAATGCTTTCATTTTTACAAGTTCAGGATTAATTTGGGGTTAAAAAATTTAGTGGAAATTCTGTACCGGATAAAGACCAGTTTAAAATCAGAGAAATTTCTTGGGTTACTTTGAACAAAGCATCCTTTTTTTTTTTTTTTTAAATTAAACCGGAGTGCATAGACAGGCTGTTTTATTTGTATTCTGTTGTCATCTCAAATGAATACAGAGAATACCTTTCCCACAGTGAGAATTAATACTGGGTTCCCAAAAAGATGGTTTTAGATTTCACATATGCAGGTAATTACCCCAGTTCCAGAGGCTCAGTTAAACTGTTTAAAGGTCAATAATGCAGATTGCTTTCACCTAGTCATTTGTATAGGGATTAAATGTGTCAGTATTAAGGAGTTTGTGTTTTAGTTATGAAATAACTAGGATTAATTTTACCTAGAATATAAATGCACAGTCTCACAAATTCTTGTGTGAGTGTATGTAGACCAGGCTAACTTCCTCAGTGCTAGGATTATAGGTAAATTGGAAAGTTCTACTACACCTGACTTCAGATTTTGTGCTTTATGTAACACTAAAATGTTTAGATATAAATACTTTCTAGAATTCCAAGTAAAAATTTTTTTTCTGGTCCTGGGGCTTGAACTCAGGGCCTGGACTGTGTTTTTGAGCCTCTCTGTGCTCCGGTTAGTACTCTACTACTTGAGCCACAGCGCCACTTCCAGCTTTTTCTGAGTAGTTTATTGGAGATAAGAGTTTCATGGACACTTCTGCACAGGCTGGCTTTGAACCACAATCCTCAGATCTCAGCTTCCTGAGTAGCTAGGATGACAAGCATGAATCATTAGTGTTCGGCTGTTTTGCCCTTCTTGTTAACATAGTCTCATGTGGACTTTAAAATGAAGTTAAAAATGCCCCAGACTTAAGTGTTAAGTTCAAAAAAGCATATCCTCTTAGAATTTGTTTAGGTGCTTTGAAAACAAGATAAATAGTGGGACTAACAAGGAGGATGAAAACAGTCAAAATAGATTATTGCTACTATGAATATAGAACCAGGAATATACTGGAATTGTTTTAGGAAGGGGAAAGGTAAGATGAAGAGTAATGGGATTGAGGATTGGAAAATATTGTAAAAGTATGGCAATGTAAACAATCCCCCTAACTAATGTAAGCCAATGAAAATAAAATAAAATGGCTCAATGCCTGTAATCTTAGCTACTTCAGAGGCTGAGATCTGAGGATCTTGTTCAAATCCAATTTAGACAGGAAACTCCATGAGACTCTTATCTCCAATTAAATCAAATGGATCAAATTGCAGAATGCTAGCCTTGAGCAAAAAATGTTCAGGGATAGGACTCAGGTCCTGAGTTCAAGCTTCAAGAATGGTCACACACACACACACACACACACACACACACACACACACACACACACCACTGGCATCAAAATAGACAAATAAATACATAATAAGGATGATACTAAATTTTTCTTGTAAAGGCAGATTTTAATGTAAATATTTTCCCCTAATATCTTGTTACAGTTTTTTCAGATATAAAATATTATAAACATTAAAAAAATTTTTTTAGTTGGTTATAGGGCTTGAATTTGGGAATTAGGTGCTGTTCCTGGGCTGTTTTTCTCAAGGCGCTTAGCGTTCTACCACTTTGTGGTTTGGTTTTTTTTTTTTTTTTTTTTTCTTTTTTGGTACTGGGGATGTAACCTAGGATGTTGCACTTGCTAGGCAAGCACTTTGCCACTGAGCTACATCCCAGCTGATGCTCTACCACTTAGAGCCAAAGCCCCACTTCCAGTTTTTTGAGTGGTTAGTTAAAGGTAAGAGTCTCATGAGGACTCTCTTCCTGAGTTGGCTTCCATCTCAGCCTCCTGAGTAGCTAGGATTATAGGCACAAGCTCCTGGCTTAGACTTGTTTTGATTTTACTAAAGCCTTCTCACAGATAGATTTTAGAGGTACATTGTTTCTGGGTTTTCAACTAGGTTCTTTTCAGTATCATAGTTCTTGTCAGTGTCTGCTTGGTTAACTCCACCTACTCCTGCTGGGTGAAAGACAATCTTGCTGTTTCTGTATTTGTCATGATTTGACTCTCTTAATACTTTACATTGGGGCATGAATGATCACACCCTTCAGAGTGGCAGGAAATGGCTTTGTGAACCACTTGTTTTGTTGATAGAAAGTAGCCAGCATAGTTATAGTTAAATGTAACTATGATTCAAAGTCATCCTTGGGAAAATGCGTGACCCACATCCCCACAAATAAGCCAGGCATGGTGGTGTATAGCTGTAGTACTATCTACACAAGAGCTATGGGTTGGAGGATCATGGTATGGTACAAGGTAAGCCCAGGCAAAAATGCAAGTTTCCTCTGTGTGTGTGTGTGTGTGTGTGTGTGTGTGTGTGTGTGTGTGTGTGTGTGTGTGTGTGTGTGTGTGATGGTACAAGGTAGGCCCAGGCA
>NW_012267250.1:14690624-14692785 GCF_000151885.1 Dipodomys ordii
CTCTACCATTTGAGCCACAGTGCCACTTCCGGCTTTTTTTTTTTTGCTTATGTGGTGCTGAGGAATCGAACCCAGGGCCTCATGCATGCAAGGCAAGCGCTCTACCACAGAGCCACCTTCCCAGCCCATCAAAAGTAAATAAATGTTTATGGCAATAAATAAGTCTTTTAAGAAATGGAGTGAAAAAGGAAAGAAAAATTTCCTCTCTTTCTAATTCCCAATTTTCTACTACCACTTCCTAGAGGTGAAAGTTTTTTTTTTTGTAGTTCTTATTTATGGTATCATAAACTGTATTTTTTTGTGGGGAGGGCAGAGTTTAAACTTAGGGCCTGGAGCTTGTTAGGCAGGCACTCCACCACTTGAACCACGCTTCCACACCAATAAATTGTATTTGAACAATATATATAAAATGTTAAATAAATATGTATATCTATATATATATCCCTTTTATAACAAATGGGATCATTCTATATATTCTTTGCTTTTTCTTAGAAAAAGCGAAGTCTGGCTGGGAATGTGGCTCAGTGGAAGAGAGCTTGCCTAGCATGCATGAAGCTCCAGACTTGATTTCTCAGTACCACATAAACAGAAAAAAGCCTGAAGTGGCGTTGTGGCTCAAATGGTAGAGCACTAGCCTTGAGCCATAGAAGCTCAAGGACATTGCCCAGACCCTGGGTTCAAGCCTTAGGACTGGCAAAAAAAAAATTGAAGTCATGAGACAGTGGTTTTTAAATTTTTCCATATTTGCTTATCTATAATACTTTCCAGCCAGTTGAGGTTACTCAAACCTGTAACCTTAGCAACTTAGGAGGCTGAGATAAAGAGGATCCAAGTTTGAGGCTAGCTTGGGCAAAAGGTTTGCAATATCCATTTTCAGTCAATGGTTGTGGGTACATGCCTGTCATCCTAACTACACAGAAAAGCATAAATAGGATCATGGTTCCACCTGAGCAAAAAAATGACACTATTTGAAAAATCAGGCAAAAAGCTCTGGAGATGTTGGGCACCATGGGCTCAGACCTATAATTGTAGCTACTAAGGAGGCTGAAATTTGGGGATTCAGGTTTGAAGCCAGCCTAGGCAGGAAAGTCTGTGAGACTTATCTCTAATATACTACCAAAAGAGCTGGAAGTGGAGCTGTGGCTTGAGTGGTAGAGTGCAAGCCTTGAGCAAAAAGCAGCTCAGGGCAGTGCCTAGACCCTGACTTCAAGCCCCAGGACTAGCATATGAAAAAGTGGGTTCTGAGGTAGTATCTGCTTTGCAAACTCAAAACCCTAAGTTCAAACCCTAGTATTGCTGAATAAACAAACAAAAAACACTTCCCCTAAGCTGCATTCCCACCTACTCAGCAGGATCATGGTCCAATGCAAAAAGTTTGACAGAAGAGTTTAATAAAATCTATCTCAACAAAAAGAAAGCCAGAGCAGTGGCTCACACTTGTCATTCTTGTCAGCTCAGCTACACAGGAGGCATGAATAGGAGAAGTAAGATACAGGCTGATCTGGGCAAAAAACTCTATACCCTACCTGAAAAATAACTAAAGTGAAAAGGGCAGGGGTGCATGAATCAAGTAGTTAAGTACCATTCTAGCAAATATGAGTTCAAAGTTCAGTATTGGAAAGCAAACACTTTCTTCAACATTTTACCCTTTTTTTTTCAATACTAGAGTTTGAACCTAGGACTTCATGCTTCTGAGGCATGTCCCCTAACAGTGAATCACATTTCTATTCCTCAGAAGTTCAAAATAGATTTGTAATTGAGTAAATCCAGATTTTTCTTTTCATTTCTTTTCTTTCTTTTTTTGTTGTTGGGGCTTGAACTCTGGGTCTGGGTGCTTTCCCTGCGCTCTTCAGCTCAAGGCGAGGGCTTTACCACTTGGGCCACGCACCACTTCCGGTTTTCTAGTGGTTTATTGGTGATAAGAGTCTTACCGAGTTTCTTGCCTGGGCTGGCTCTGAACCATGATCCTCAGATCTCAGCCTCCTGAGTAGCTAGGATTACAGGTGTGAGCCACCAGTGCCTGGCTCAGCTTTCTTTTCTAACCTTTTCTAACACTAACCTAATCATATATCTTTTTAGGGAAAAACTTATAGCTATTGTTTAATTAAATTATGAATATTATTTTTGGCATTTTAATTACAAATATTTTTTTTTTTTTTTT
>NW_012267250.1:14692835-14699764 GCF_000151885.1 Dipodomys ordii
GTTACAAAGCCTGAGTTTTTGCTAACTCAGCCCTCTTTGGTTCAAACTCCCCTTTTCTTTCCTCTGTGTAGGTGTGATCTCATGTCCGTATTACCAGTTTGGGTAGGAACTTTTTCTTTTCTATTTGTTGTGCCCTTTCCTAATAGGTGACTTAAGAATGTTCTTGAATTAACAAATTGGAGTAAATCAGAAAGAGAAAGTCACTTGAGTGAGCACAGACTCCTTTTTTTTCTGGGCATTCTCATTGATAATGGAGAAGAAGATTCTATGGTCAGAGGAGCCTGGTCCTAAATCTTCTAGGTTAAATTTATGGCCACTGGCCGAAAATACCAGACACAGTCCATAGATCCACCGATGGTACTACAAGGGGAATGACAAGCCAAAATAAACGGAAATTGGTGGCCAGAAAAAGTACAACATTACTAATTGAAAAAAACCAACCAAACAAAGGAGCAAAGCATATAAAGAAGCCAGTAGAACCAGGAAAGACCCTCTTGCCATAGGATATTCTATGGTAAAGAAGATACCATGTTCAGAAGGACCTCAGTCCTTTCCGGCTGGATGAGGCAGGGGGCTGCCCAGGAGTATCCACATTAAGATCCAGGTATTTTGTATATCTTGGCAAGAAGTAACTAAAAGGAGCCCAAGGGCAAAAGCAAGCCCAAAGTACAAGGAAGGAAATGGCTGGGCATGATAATTCTAACAGTAAAAGAAAATGCTGGCACTAATTGGCTAAAAAGAGAAGGCAAACTGCCAACATAATCTCGTTTTTCTAGTGGCCTTCATCTTGCTTACGGAGGAGGCCTGTAGGTCTGCTTCTAAAGAAACCACCTTTTTCCTCAGAACTTTGGTGATGTCTTAGGTTACATAAGAACAAGTCTCTCAATCCTAGGGGTCTGTCTGCTCCTGTAGTCCAGGGGTATTGTCGGCTGTTTTCACTGGGCCCTGGGGGCTGAGGGCTGCGAACTGGTAGTTTAGGATTAGATTACTCTATGGCTATCTCACAGTGATTCTAGTTACCATTTTAGGATTGCCAGCTGCAGGGCCTGCCCTAGACTTACTGGATGTAACCAGGTTTTTCTAGTGAAGAGGTTTTAATATTCTTACTTGCTAATTAGACTCTGACCACATGCTAAACATACTAAATATTCTTTACAGTGTGTTTTTTTTTACTATTACCCCCTTTCAAAAGCGTATTTTCAAAAAGTACATCTTAACTCATCATTTCTGTCATTATAACTTAGAAATTAATAAATCAAATTCTTTCGGAATATAGCAAGAAATAAAATGATCCAAAATCTCTGGCAAAAATCTGTTGCAGAAAATACATCAGACACAAATGGCCTCAAATGTCTCGTCTATTTTGATGGTATTTGTGTTTTTCTATTCCTTTTCTGTTCCTGAGGCATTCAAGAAAGCTGTGTAAACAGAGAGCATTGCTGTCTTCCATTCACTCAGTGGCCTACACTTTCTCTGTAACCTTCTGTTCCCTGCTTTAGTTCCAGGGTCAAAGAACCAGAACAGGCCTGGACTTAAAGGAGCTCTTTAATTACTGCTAGGCATTTGAGGATAATGTCAAGAAGCTGGGATTCTCTTGTGAAATCTGGTTATATCTAAAACTTTCTGTGCATCTCTTCTGCTGAGAAAGTTGATTTTGCATTACAATAATTGAAGGAGTACAACAGTAACTAAAACAGACCATTGCTATAACTTGGAAATGCTCCCCACTTTGGTCACAAAGGTTCCCTTGTTCATGTATTCTGCTTTCTTGCACAAAGAAAACTTGATTTATGCACCTGAACGACGTATCTTAGCAACGGAGGTGAGGGAAATGTACTGAGAACCTCTTTCTAAGCTTTGTCTAGATAAAGTTTTACAGAAGAGATAAAGCAATTTACCACATTTTCTACAGTATAATTTGCATTAGTTTACAGTACAGTTTGTATTAATTTTAAGGAATGAAAAGGCAATTGCTCTTCCTTGCTGGCAGTGGATTTGTTTACTCTTAAAAGATACATCCTCACAGCATGGTTAGAATTAGGAAAAATACTTAAGAGTTTCTTTGGACTTGGTAGTTAGGATATTTTTTAAAATTAATTGTTTGGAGCTTAAAAATAGACCAAAAATTGTTTTTTTTCCATAGTTTGGGGCTTAAAATATATTTTTTTCATACATTTCTGGTTGTTACCTAAACGTACGGTTTTGGGGAATAAAAGCTAACTTTTATTTTGAAAGAGTTAAGGAGATTCATAAGGTGAATATGGACTTCTCAGTTCCATGAGAAATTTGACTTTTTTCCCCTGATACAAGGAAACAAACTAAAGGGTTGAAGAAAAATATAAGTTCTTTTAGTTCTGGCTCAGGAGTAAAATGGAGATCAGAGCTGGCTTCTGTTTCACTGATGCAGAATGTGGTGTCAAGACAGGTGCACAAGGTAGTATCCAGACTTTCTCTGTGGTCAGTCATAGGCTCAGACCTTCACTGCTTCCCCATTACTGTAAGGCTAGCTCATCATTTAATGCTTCAGACCTTCTTGTTAAATGAAGTACCTGTTGTCCCTCTGTAGTGAGGATAGGCAATCAAGATCCCATGCAATTGAAAGAAAGTTTTCTGGGAGGTGAGAAAAAAAGTTTAAAAAATCATTGATTATAAACTAAACACATAAAATACTACAGAAGCAGAATATTTAAAGTTCTACTTGAAATTTATATTTTTGTTTGCTTGAAGAAGAAGGTGGAAGAGAAGTAAATGTCTGTTGTAGAGGTAAAAAAGAAGAGCAGAGATGGGGAGTGAGGCTTATTAGTTACCCATAGCTCAGAGGTGGGATTTTAAAGTGGAATTTGAGAATGTGAATAGTCCAGTCATCACCTATCATCTAAATAAAGCTAATTGAGTAGCCATTCACCCTAACTTGTGTAAGCCAGGCTGTAGTCTTAAGAGTTTAATTTATCCAGTGGGATAGTCAGCCCCAAGCTGCAGAAGTACACCCTTCCAAGAACACAGATTCCCTCCTATGCTGGATCAAGAAGCTTAAGCAGGGGACAGTGTCCTAGTCACCGAGACACAAACGGTACTGTTGGCCACTTGACAGCTTTGGCATTAGCTCTTAACACACCTTACCCAACCCACCACCTTCTTCTTCCCACCACCATTCATCATACTGATCTCTCCACAGTCAAGGAGGGTTAAATGCAGGTCACAGCCACATTTTCTGCATCATGTAACTTCCTTCTGGTTGCAACCCCAAGGGCCACGTTTTAACCTTGCTTTTGTTTAGCACCGTAACCCTCCATCACACAGAACGCTCTATAGACTTGCTGTCTTCGGACATCCCCTGGGAAGTTGTTAGAAATGCAGCATCACAGGCTCTGAATCAGAATCTACATTACACTAGGCAAGATGTCCTGGTGATTCTCATATGTACTGAAAGATCTAGAAGCATGTGTGGCCATGCATTTCCATTCCCTATTGTCACCTGCTCTCTAGAAGCAAGGCTGAAATCATCTCCACACTCCTGTTTCCTTCAGGTCTGCTTTTTCCTATTTCTTTTTAAATCAAAAACCAAGACCTTTGCTGAAACCAGAAATCTCTCAGTATATCTCATTAGAACAAATCATTACTCAGGAAAGCAATATATCTAAGTCTCAGAAAAAGGAATATGCTGCGTGTGGTGGTGCTTACCTGGTCCCATCACTCAGGCATCTGAGTGAGGCGGGATTGCAAAAGTGAGACCAGCCTGGGTTACATAGTGAGACCTTGTCTCAAAAAATAAAAACACTTCAAAAACAACTCAGCCTGTACAGGATTAAAGATAGCAAAAAGTCATACACAGGAAAGCTGTGTCCCCCCCAGCCTGGGGGTGAAGGGCACAATTTCCAAATGCTGGTTCCCACATTCCTGAAACATGATTCTTTAACTTGCAGCACAAAGATCTCACTACTGCCTCCATCTAAGTCTTGAGTCATCTCACCTAAATCCACAGCAGCATATAACACACAAATGAGAAAACAGCAGAATATGCATGGTTCTCCACTTCCTTCTCCTCCTCTGGCATAGGGGTGCTGAAGTAGGACCTTGGGATTCTTTCTCTGGCTCTACTTAGTTTTTGTCAAGCTGATTTGTGGAACATTGTCTTGCATTTATTCTTGCTTATCAAAGACCAAAATTTGGTTTGTAGGTAGTCTTTGTGTCTGTATCTCTATCTCTCTAGTTGGATTAAGGAATTGCAATGTTCAGAGTAGTCTATGATTTTATGCCACTGGCTGCAAAGTAACTGTCTATAAGCTATCTGTGGGCCACTTGTCTCTGCCAGGTCTGTGGACTGTGCAGCGTACATTTCTCTTCCATGGGGATCACTGGGAGGCAAGTGTGACTTGCCTGGTGACCTCGTTCACAAGTTTAGCCGGTACCCAGAACTAGTTATTCAGTCCTGGAGTTGAACTCAGGACCTTGCACTTGATAGATGGGCACTCTTAACACTTGTGTTTATGCCCTGCTAGCTTGGACCATAGTCCTTCCAATCTCCCCTCCTGAGCAGCTATGATTATAGGCATGAGCTATATACTTGGGCTTCAGGGAATTCTTAATGTTTCCTAAGCCTCCTGGATCTGGCTGTGTTATAGCCATCCTCTGCAAGTTACTGGCCAATGACCACGTTGTCACTGACCCTCCCCTCCCTGACACAGTGAGTGAAACCTCTTTCCTCTCAGCAAGAGGGCTGCCATTGGCCACAGTAATGTAAATTAGCTCTCTAGCTAATGGAGTACATAGGCAGAGGGTCTTGAACCCTACAATCAAACTTGGATGTCAGTCCTGGGGTTGGGTTTAACCTAGATAGTTCTAATTTGCTCACACCTGAGGTAGCAAAATATTGTCATGACATGGCCTTCTGTCTTTTGCTTGTATGGATTGGGTTCTCTTTTAGGATGGAGGACACATCTCTTAACTCTTGTAATTTGAAAGACTTGCATTTGTCTTCATCCTCTATCATTTTTAACCATCTATATCACTTTTTGGTGGTTTGTTTTTAGAAAATTTCAGAAGCATCTGAATAGCTTGTGCGGTCAGTTTGTTTCTGCGATATCTATGACAGATATTGTGGCCTCTTTCAAAGGTCTCTGTTTCTTCCAAGGGCCAAGTGGTCAGCCAGTTCATCTCTGGTAGTGCCTTGAGCTGCTGTAAGGTCTAGATGCTGTGCAAGTAGAACAACCTCTTGAGGAGGGTCTGTTTGTCTGAATCAATTTCCTTGATTTGTACTTGGCACTTCATGATTGAAGTCCCTAAGAATGAAGTGAGCTTCCATAATGAGTTGGTCTTGGCTGTCCCAGTTGTCTGCTTCTGAGGAGGCAAAGCACTTGGGTGGAGGTTGCAAATCCCAAAGTAAGGGCTGAGAAACACCTCACTGGTCCAGAGGCCCTAACTTTCTTTTCCTTTTCTATTTTCTAGTATACCTCAAGAATAGCTTCCCCAACCTTTCCCCATCATTTTCTCCTCCCTTGCTTGTCCTTTCTCCAACTTTACAGAGATCAGATGACATTGTTGTGTATGTGTGTGTATATATATATATATATATATATTACACACACACACACATACACACCCCTGCTTTGTTCACCTCTCATAAGTACTTTCCCATTTTAAAGTTAATTCTTCTAGCTGGCACTGGTAATAGATACCTGTAATACTAGCTGCTCAGGAAGCTGATATCTGAGGATCACTGTTTGAAGCCATCCTAGGCAGGAAAGCCCATGATACTCTTATCTCCAATTAACCATCAAAAAGCTGGAAGTGGAGCTGTGGCTTAAGTGGTAGAGTGCTAACCTTAAGTAAGAAAGGTGGCAGACAGTGCCCAGGCCCTGAGTTCAAGTCCCAGTACTGGCATACCTACTCTCCCCCTCCCCCCACAATAAAACTAATTTCTCTACCTGAACCTGTATCCATTCCCCTGTCTCTCCTGTCTTACAGTTTTGTTTTTTTGGCAGTGGGGCTTCAACTCTGGGCCTGGGGTACTCCCTGAGCTCTTCAGCTCAAGGCTAGATATAGCTGTACCACTGGAGCCACAATGCCACCGGCCTTTTCTGTTTATGTGGTGCTGAACAAACCCAGGGCCTCATGCATGTGAGGCAAGCACTCTACCACTGAGCCACCTTCCCAGCCCTGTCTTGTAGTCTTACTTTTATTGTTCCAGAATTGTTTTTATCACTTTTGCTAGTCTTTCCTTCTTCACATTCAAAGGTGCAGAGATTTAAAAACATATATGTACTTATTACCTGACTTATGTAACTGTAGCCCCTCTGTACTTAACCTTTATAGTAATAAAAGAGCAGAACATACATCCACTTTCTTATTTCTGCTCTTTTCTGGTTTGTAATTGATTTCACAGTTGGGTATCTTATACAAATGGCCTAGTTTTCTTTTTTCTCTTTTTGACAATAATGCCTATTACACTCAGGGCCTTGCTCTTGCGAAGCAAGCACTCCACTACTTGAGCCAGTAGAAGACTGATGTTTTTCACTGGGATGATCCTCATCCTCACATGCCCTCCTCCTCTAATTGCTGAAACTGTAGAAAATGCACTGGCATCTAATGGGCAGAACCCAGGGATGTTGTTAAGACGGCCTACAATTTACATCTAATGGGCAGAACCCAGGGATGTTGTTAAGACGGCCTACAATTTACAGGACAGCCCTTGTCAATGAAGAATTATCTGGCCAGGATGACCAACCACCTCAATTTTCCTGTCTTTCCCTGTAACCTCACTGAAAGACCCATGTCCCAGGAAAACCCTCAGTCTTAGGTTATTAGGACTACTGCCCACCAAGTATCTGGTCTCTACTATCTGAATAGCTTTGATCTAGAAGGAGAGTCTAATATCTTCACTTCTCATCAACTCCCTTCTCCTTTAATGTGACCTTTAGTTTCTTTTTTTT
>NW_012267250.1:14699814-14706803 GCF_000151885.1 Dipodomys ordii
TGTGTGTGTGTGTGTGTGTGTGTGTGATGGTACAAGGTAGGCCCAGGCAAAGCCCAGGCAAAAATGCAAGTTTCCTCTGTGTGAGTGTGTGTGTGTGTGTGTGTGTGTGTTGCATTACTGCTCATCCTGGGGCTTAAACTTGGCCTGGGTGCTGTCTCTAAGCTTTTTTGCTCAAGGCTAGCATGTTATCACTTTAGCCACAGCTCCACAAACAGCTTTTTGGTGGTTAATGGGAGCTAAGAATCTTACAGACTTTCCTGCCTGGCCTGGTATCCAACTATCATCCTAAGATCTCAGGCTCTGGTAGCTAGGATTACAGGTATAAGCCACTTGCACCCAGCCTCTTTCACTTTTTTTTTTTTTTTTCTTGACGGTCGTGGGGCTTGAACTCTGGACTTGGGCGCTGTCCCTGTGCTCTTCAGCTCAAGGTGAGCGCTCTACCGCTTGAACAACAGCGCCACTTCCATTTTTCTTTTGGTTTATTGGAGATAAGAGTTTCACAGACTTTCCTGCCAGGGCTGGCTTTGAACCGTGATCCTCAGATCTCAGCCTCCTGAGTAGCTAGGATTACAGGCGTGAGCCACCGGTGCCTGGCTCCTCTTTTACTTTTTAAAAACAGTTTTTTTTAGTCTTTTGAAAATATAATGTGTACTTTGGAGTCTTTAAATTTTCTATTTGGTCCCTTTTTATTGTTGTTTGTGTTTTTTGTTGTTGTTTTTTGTTTTTTGGTCCAAGATTGGGATTCAAACTGGGTATGTGATGCTTTTGCTTATTGGCTAGCGCTCTATCAACTGAGCCATACCTCCAACCCTCACATAGTTTTTATTGCCTTTATTTTTTCCTGTATATGAATCACATGTTCCTGATTCTTTGCATGTTTACTGCTGTATTTGTTGAAAACTGGGTGTTTCCTGTAGTATTTTATAGCAAATGTTGAATGTTTCTTTTCTCTGTGGTTTGTATTGGCTTGCTTTGTGATTTGAGGCTGTTGCAATGAAATCTACGTGCCCTGCAAGTTAAAGCTTCTAATGTTGCTCCTTAGGGATATAGTGTCCACAGTTACAGTGGTTTTAGCAGGGCTTTCTTAGTCTTTTTCCCTGATCTCTGTTAAGGTGGTTGATTCAAGGAATGGTGACATTCATCTGTAGTACCAGGACATGGAAACAGGCCATTGTGGGTTTGAGGCCAGTGTGGGCAAAGGAGGCAACACAAAGCCTCAAAGCCTCAATTGGTAGAGTGCTAGTAGATGAGTGAAAGAATCAGATCCTATATTTGAGTCCCTGTCTTGGACCAAAATATTTTTTTTTAAAAAGGGCGGGGGCGGTAAGAGGGGGGAAGAAAGAAAGCAGGCAGAAGGAAGCAAAGAAGGAAAAAATGCTCTTTAAATTGCTATATACTACACCCATTATGTTGGCTAATAACCAATTGATAGCTTTTTTTTGGGGGGGGGGGTCAATTGTGGGGCTTGAAATCGGGGCCTGGACACTGTCCCTGAACTTCTTTTGCTCAAAGCTAGTACTCTAGGACTTTGAGCCACAGAGCCACTTCTGGTTTTCTGGTGGTTAATTGGAGATAAGAGTCTCAAGGGGACTTTTCTGCCCAGGCTGGCTTTGAACTGTGATCCTGAGGTCTCAGCCTCCTGACTAGTTAGGTTACAGGAATGAGACACCAGTGGCTGGCATGTCTACTTCCTTATTTTCAACAAGGCCTGTGGGCAAATTTCTCAGTGGCTTAATTCAATTTCATTCTGGCAAGGACAGTCTTTTTGGTTTTGGTTTTTCAGTCATAATCTTACTGTGTAGCCCAATCTGGACTGGAATTCACAATTCTCCTGACAGGGATAGTTTTTATTGTAGTCTTTTAGGTGTGTTCTGACCCCTGGAGTACTCTGCTGGTTTTTCTGGTCCTCTCTAGAGATCTAGGTGGCTTATACCTCATAATTCTGAGGAACTGTTGTTTTTAGGAATGCTTGAACTTTGGCTTGAACTTTATGCAGTTTCAAGAAAAGTGAATTCCATAGAGGAGTGCTTTGATACTTGCTTATGAGCCACCTCTCCCTCTGGGTGTACTGAACTAATGCTTTGCCCATGGAGGAGAAGGTAGCTGCTAGTGTTCTTGGTTTGCTTCTGCAGGATGGAGGCTGTACAGTAAAAGTGAGCCAGTATGAAGACAGTCAGGGCATTGCCATTCTTGGCCTGCTGCTCTTGCCATAAAACTTCGACTTTATAGGTAGGGATATAGTTGAGGAAGAAGGAGCTTAATTTTTAAGCTGTACATCAGGAAAGCCAGAAGGAATGAGTAAACAAAGACAAACTGCATGGTATCTAGAGGCTGTACAATTGAAGTGTTGTACTAGAAAAAAATCATGTGACTACCCAAACAGTAAAATCCAAGACCACCTAAAACGAGCGAAGAATCAACATGGCCAACTAACTGAGACACTGCTAACTATCTTTGGCCACATTGTAATGGCATTTGCATATCATTGGTCTTGCAAAATTGGCTGTCCTCATGATCCATTTGATACATGAGTAAACCTAATTCCTGGGAAATGACATTCCTAGAGTTCCCAACCTCCCTAATAAGACCACATCATGAATGTGATCCTCCAATCCATGTCTGTGAAGCCCAAACTTTACCATATATGTACGTACATTTTGTGCTGTAATAACACTTTGTCTATGGATTTATCTATGGATTCCTTCTGTGACAGTCACAGGAATCTGGAAACAATGAATAGAGGTCTCAATCTGGTCCCTCTATCTTGAGACCTCCCCAGCCATCACCACTAGCAACACTCCCCAGATATTTGGCCTGCTTAGTTACAGTTGGAGAGGACTGAAAAGGAGGATTGAAAACACTGGGTGGCTTAACCTTGATGGAGAAGTGAGGGAGAGGGAGCCCTGATTTCTTGGTCACTCTGCCCAGAGGGGCTTATGTCCGGCTGAGCTGAAGCTACAGTCTGTGTGTGGCACTTGGCACAGACTCACTTTCTTCTTTTTCTTTTTTGTCTTACCAAGATTGAGTAGCATTTCTTGACTATTTCCTCATTCGGTATGTACCCTTAGAGACTAACTGGTGTTTTTTACAGTATGCACCAGCTTTGTTTTGCTGAGGAGTGGGTCTGTCCATGGAGTTCCTCATCCTGCCATTCTGCAGTGTGTGAAGATGAGATGCTACTCTACTTCATGAGGCTAGGATGATCATCAAAAGCAGAGGGAAAAATACCAAACAACCCTTTGGATCCGAGGATGGGTGCCCTACAGGCATGGGACTGACAAGCATCAATCTTCTCTGCTTATGCAAAGGACCAAGTGATTGCCCTTTATCCCCTTGTCAGAGAGGGGGGACAAGCCTTTGCTGTTTGGAGAGGGGATGACAAAGATCTAGGTTCTTTCTCGACCCTTTTGGAATGTAAACACATCTCTGCAGGGATCAGACACCAGCTTTGTGACCTAGAGATGTCCCCAAGGTCCTGGGTTCCTATTTTCTGGAAATACAACCACACAGCTCTAGAGTTGGGCAAGTCTAGCTATACCCTTGTAGCTGTATGTTCTAAGGTTATGTGCACCGAAATTTTCAGCCTATTTTCTGCTGCCTACCTTCTGTGTATCTCCTGGGTTTCCCCATAGTGAGCTACTAGTAAATTTTCCATAATATGCCACTGCATTGGCCATCTAGTTCTAATCAAATCAGCAGGTGCTAGGAGCCAATCCACTCAGTTTCTCTCAATCAGACTTGGCTGGCTTTTGCCTGTAGAACTCCTAGGGCAGGAAGAGGTCAGTCCCATTGCATAGGGCTCAGCCTCAGTCTCCAAGGCTTTGACTTTAGTCAGTTAAACAAAACGCTTTTGCACAAGGAAAGCCTGTAGCTTCCCCAAGGTGAACTGGTTCAAGTCATATACCCAGGTAGAGCTGGATATGTATGACTTACAGTAGGCCTTTGTGCTAGCCAGCCTCCAAGG
The DNA here is from genome assembly GCF_000151885.1 of Dipodomys ordii. Classification (NCBI taxonomy): domain Eukaryota; kingdom Metazoa; phylum Chordata; class Mammalia; order Rodentia; family Heteromyidae; genus Dipodomys; species Dipodomys ordii. Next base: position 14,703,779 of record NW_012267250.1, read on the forward strand.
AAGAAAGTATTCTTCTTGCTCTACTATGGATTTCCTCAAGTCTCTGATAACTGTCTAGTGTCCAGAGATAAGTTAATGGCCACAAATAATACCAGCAGGAAGAAAAGAGTACGTCATTCTTAGAGCTTCTGAGTTGGACATGAGGCTGCTCAAGTGTTGCCACTTGATGGCCCTGGGTCCATGTGCTTACTAGTAATGCTCCATAGCAGAGGAGTTGCTGGGAAGGAAATCAAATGTTTTCAGGTGAGTGGAACCACTCACTTTGAGTTCTCCAAATGTAACCTGAGAGAGTACAAGACTCGCAAGCTGCTACATGGAGGTGGTCTCCATCTAGTTTTCAGGCTATAGTTTTCCCTGGCTAATTTTCCCCCCCTTGGACAGGAAGCTCCCAATCAATCTTGATCTCCTGGGCCTAGTTAGAAACATACTGCTTTCCCACCAGCTAACTATCATATCCATTTACATGCTTTGTGTTAGCTGCTACGCAGGATTAAAGCATAAAGGCAAGGCATTCTTTATTCTGGTGTACCCTGAAGGTCACCAGGTGTTCTGGGTTCTGTAAAGAAAGGTGACTTAGCATTTAGTGTTTTCATCATTTGGACATGGTTTCTCTTTAGAATGTGGCCTGCTGGGCTGGGGTAGCTCAGAGGTGGAACACTTGCCTAGGCTTTGGCCAGGATCCCCACACCACCCCCTTTCACTGTCACCAACACCATCACCATCACCCAGCATACACTTTAGAATGCAGGGGAAATGGAGGAGAGGCAGCTCTGCAAAGGCCACTGCTCCGCGCACGCATGCACACACACACAGGAGCAGACCCTGTTTACAGGGCCAGAGGACTCTGAATTGTGACCACTTACTTTCTTTCCATGCATGGGTAAGTTTTGGGGGCTCTCACCTTCAGACCAAGTACTGCAGGCTACTTTGTTTTTGGTTCTCTCAAGATCCTTTTCAGGCCATCCCAAGTGCTCCTAGCATGCCTGCCTACAGTGTGGACTTCATGTTAGTGGAAAATGCAGTCCTTCTTGTGTGTGGTCAGCTGTCAGGTAGCAGTTTGCATTTAAAGCACTGACACACAGACAGTAGTTTGGAAGCAGGGTTCCTGCAGGGAGGCGCTTGGGAGAGCAAGGAAGTGCTTTCCTACTGTAGCAGAAGGTTCCAGGTTGCAGGTTCTGAAAAACCCAACTCAGTACTAGTGTCACCACGTTCCCTGGGGTCTAGAGTTTCCTTGGCTGGAAGGACACTTGCTCTTTGCTTTTCCTCCACTGCTACCAGATCTGTGGGTCCCCTTCCTCCCACTTGACAGGCTTGGCTCAGTCACCCTCCTTGCCTGTCACCCAGACCTTTTATCTAGAAGGTTTGGATAAGCTGCTTCATGGGACTTATTCCCACATTGAAAAGAGACTTATTTGCATTATCTTTTCCTGCATATTCTTGTTTCTTCCTTAGTGCTGGGATCTCTTTTTGTGTGTGGGCAGCCCCGTGTTTGGGTTTAGGAAGATTTTGTGCCTTTTGTGTGAGGATCATCTCATTGTGGCAGGTGAGCTGGAGTCCAGTTTAATCTGAACTTGAGCTCTGTAGGAATGGGGACCTTTCTTGGAGCTTTTGTTCACTGGGATGGCCTCAAAGGCAGGTTATCATCTGCCTTCTGGAGCATGCGCAGCCCACCTGGCCCACTTTGGGCCACTGACATGTCAGTGTCTGTCCTGGGCAGGCCTATCAGCTCCACCATGTGATGCCAGAGTGGCCCACAGTGCTTCTGTAAAGTGACAGCTTTCAGAGCCTTGGTGGTCTGGGAGCTATGCCTGCCCCGCGCTGGGCACACTCATCATTGCTGTTGAAGTGAATGAAGATTTCAGCCTTTGTGTTTGTGAGGTTTTGTGGGGCTTTGTGGGTCAGGTGAATGAGTGAGCCATTTTCACACATCACATCAGGCTGCTCACAGGAAGGCATTTTCTCAGAATTTAACGTGACTCAGGGCTGAATCTCTCAAGCCCCTTTTGGGTAACCGATTTGGGATTACTCTTAGGGGAGAAGGAGAGCTACGTGGTGTCCAGGAGACTCATCCCGGTGGAATTCTGAGTTTCAAAGTTTCTGCAATAGACTTCTGCTGTCCTTTCCCTTTCCTCAACCATGCCCTTCTTTCTTGTCCTGCTCCTGACCCAGTGCAAAGTCTAGCTGGGTGACCAGCTAGCTGTGTGTGTGCTGACAGCTGCAATGAAGAGTCAGGTGCCTCTCTGGGTGCCTGTAACAGGAGGGAGGAAGGTGTGAGAGCTTGGAGTCACACTAGCAGCTGGTGATTGAGTGACCCCTGTGAGGTTCAGACAAGCCCAGTTTTAAGACTCTGCAAGCCAGAGAGGCCAAAACAGGAACTTCCAGATACCATGAGGCCACCCAAAAGTCCCATCTGGAGAGAGTGGCTGGGCCTTCCTCACCTCACTCATTTACCTAGAAAGCCCATGTGGCACAGTCATCAGCTGCTCTGGGGGAGCACCCTGCCCTGGGCATCTGGGTGTGATGCGGATCAGCTAAGTCCCCACCATTTCTGATTTCTTTCCACAGCTCCCATCCCACAGAGGGTGGGGCTATCTTTCCATAGTGTTGAGTGTGAGTCCTTCCTGCTCCCTGAGCAGGGGTACCCCGTCTGATTTCAGCTTGGCAGAACAGAAACCACCATGGGCATTCGTGTGCCATGCAACAGGGACAGCTTGTGAATCTAAGCCTTCCCCTTGCCACTGTCTCCCATATGCCATTGACTTTTCCTTGTGTGAGCTCGCAGAAGGGGAAAGCTGTGCCCTTCTCCTGCCAGGCTGGAAGGGCATTAAAACAATTCTCCTTTCACCTGTCAATCACAGAATGAGCTCTCTGGCAAGGGTGTCTTATCTGAGCTCATTAGTAAACCTAAGGGTTGCTTTTGATCAAGGCAGATGTCCTAAGATTGTACCTTGTCCTGGAGACTGTTCCTTTCCATGTTGTGTCATTTTCTGCCTTTCCTTAGGCAAGAATATGAAGACCCTTCACT
>NW_012267250.1:14718438-14719918 GCF_000151885.1 Dipodomys ordii
AAAAAAAAAAAAAAATTCTGTCCAACCAGGGTAATATAGTCTGTGTGTATTGGTGTGTATTGTGTCTGTCTTACTAATTGGAAAATACATCTGGTCTTTTCTGCTTCAAATCTTCTGATCATTCCAATGAGGAAGGAGTATAATGGTGACACTACTGGACTAGGAGTTGAAGATCTGTCTGTCTATCCATCCATCCAGTCCAATCTTCATTTGTATTTTTATGCTGGTACTGAGGCTTGAACTCAGGATCTCACACTCTTTCTTGCTCAGCTTTTTTTTTTTTTCTCAAGGCTGGTGTTCTACCACTTGAGCCACACCTCCATTCCCATATTTTTGCTGATTAATGGGAGAGTCACATGTACTTTTGTTTTTTGACTGAGCTGGCTTTAAACTGAATCCTCAGAGCTCAGCCTCCTTAGGAGCTAGGATTACAGGTATGAGTTATCGGTGCCGGGTTATTTTATTTGCTTTTAACCTTGAGACATTACTTGAGCTTTTTATAACTTTATGTATCTTAAGTACAGGAGCAGCATTGCCACCTCTTTCCTTTGTCAGATAGCTGCCATGAAAATGTGTTTGTTTGTTTTTTGTGGGACAGGGGGCTTGAACTCTGGACCTATGCGCTGACTCTGAGCTCTTCTACTAACGGCAAGTGCTCTACCACTTGAGCCACAGTGCCACTTCTGGTTTTCTGATGGGCAATTGAGATAAGAGTCTCACAGACTTTTCTGCCTGGGCTGGCTTTGAACCTCGATCCTCAGGTCTCAGCCTCCTGAGTAGCTAGGATTACAGGGGTGAGCCATTGGCACCTGGCTAAAATGTGTATATTTTGAGAGACCGGAACAGCTGTATAACTATGCCTGACCTCCTGAATTCTTTCAGATAGAAATTTACTGTCTTGCTTGGAGAGTAGTTTCAGACGCTATACATTTCAAAGAAGTAGAGACCACAATGTAAACCTTTCCTTCCATAGTTTTTCTATTGTACATGTCATCTCAACAGACAGAATAAAGACTGATGAAAGAAGAGCAATTCCACCTTCTAGTCTATATAACTGTCCTAGTTTGCAACATTTCTTATTGTCAGATTTATCACCTACATTTTTAAAATCTCTACTTAGGTGATGTTTTTCCAGTGCAAATGAACCCCATAGATCAGTCTCAGTTTGTGCCCTTGGCTGAAGTTGTTTGCTGTGCTATATCTGATATGAATGCAGCTCAGATTGTAGTAACACAGGAATCACTTTTGGAGCATTTGATGAAGCATTATCCAGGTAAGCAGTTTTTTTTTCTCTTTGTAGTTCATGCATTTGGTTTCTGTTTATAATCTTAGTTACAGATACCCTAGATGGTATCCATATTTAATTCTACAGAGTCTTTATGTCAGAACACTGCCAGAAAAAGTCCTGCCTCAAGAGATTTGGTAAGGGTATTTCCCTTACTTTCTAAATCAACTTCTCAAAAGTAAATTTTTTTTTTTT
>NW_012267250.1:14722223-14757283 GCF_000151885.1 Dipodomys ordii
ACCGTCTCTCCTGCCCGGGCTGGCTTTGAACCGCGATCCTCAGATCTCAGCCTCCTGAGTAGCTAGGATTACAGGCGTGAGCCACCAGCGCCCGGCTTAATTACAAATATTGTTATACTCAAACAAATGGTTTGACCTCAGCTCTCTCAATCAGCTTTTTTTTTTTTTTTTTTTGCTTCTGGATGGTGTTTTACCACTTGAGCTACACTTCCACTTATAGCTTTTTGTTGTTTAATTGGCGATAAGAGTCTCATAGACTTCTGCCAGGAGTGGCTTCAAACTATGATCCTTAGATCTCAGCCTCCTGAGTAGCTAGGATTATAGGCTTGAGTCATCAGCACCTGGTATTTCTTAAATTATTTCTTATTCAAAATCTGTTGATGTAAAATACTTGTTTGTTTTAGGAATTGCAATTCCACCCCAGGATATTCTATACACCACGCTAGGAGCTCTGATTAAAGAAAGGAAGATTTATCACACTGGAGAAGGATACTTCATAGTTACACCTCAGACTTACTTCATCACAAATACAAGTTGCCAGGAAGATAAGAGAATACTTCTGTCAAAAGAAGACTGCCTGGTGCCTACTTCTGTGACCTATCTGGTGAACTTGGAGAGCTGTACAGAGTTGGCCAAAGAGAAGGCTGCCCCCATTTCCCATTGTCCCTCCTGCCAGTGTTTTTCTGACATGTGCATTCAAGACATTGAAGACCCAACAAGTGTTGCAGAAGTGACTAGAAAAGGCCAAAAAAGTCCAGGGGAATCTGTACCTTTGGTTCAGAACCAGGAAGTTTCAGCATCTCAAGACACTCACATCTGTGATAGCCTCAAATCTTTACCATACACAAAAGACAAAGAAAAAGGCAGGAAGTTTGGCTTTGGTTTCTTATGGCGCAGTATATCCAGAAAGGAGAAGCCCAAAGCTGGGCACAGCAGCTTCTCGGCACAGTTCCCTCCTGAAGAATGGCCTGTCCGAGATGAAGATAACTTGGACAATCTTCCCCGACATGTTGAACATGAGATAATCAAAAGAATTAACCCTGTGCTGACTGTTGACAATTTAATCAAACATACCCTCCTAATGCAAAACCATGAAGAACAGAAAAAATGTAATAGCCAGGGTACTTCCACTGATAGGCTGACAGCTAGACCTAAATGTCTTTCGAAAGAGGGAGTTACCAGGAGGCAGGGTCGGTCAGCAAAGCCTCGCAGGCAGGGCCACACTCATAGGGGCAGACATAAAGCCCGGAGCCAGGGAAGCATTAGACTGGAAAAGCACTCCAGGTGTCCTGCTGCCCAGCCTACCTGTGGCATTAAAAATCCCAATGAAGGAGAAGTTCAGAAACTACCTGGCGAGAATCCAGCTGTTCTAGGTTCCCACTTGATTTACAAAAAGCGAATCAGTAATCCTTTCCAAGGCTTGTCTCTCCGAGGGAGCCCAATAACCACAGGGCACTACATTCAGAAGACCAGTCATCTGAAATCTAGTCAGACTGGACCAAAGGAAAAGCCTTTCCAAAGGACAAGGTCTTCAGGTCCCTCAGGAATCTTTGATCATGAAGCCCAACAGCCATCTGCCGAGCAATGTTATGATAAACAGAAAGCAGAGTCCACTTATATGACTGACTCTACTGTCCAGCCTCCTGGTGATGACTTCAGAGGTGGTCTCTTAAATTACCCTCAAGGTGGTGCTTCACAAAATGACAGCCATTGCTGTTCTGTGGAAGAGAGCATGTTGAGATGTGATGTCTCTAATGGAGAAAACAAGGAAATCCCTGAAGTCTTGAGGAAAAGCCACTTTGTCAAATTAGGAGAGGGAAAAGAAACACAGAATATCCTCCCATCACAAGGTTCCTCTTTAGACCTGACATCCTCTGCTTGTAGACAAATCAACAAAACAACACATCAATTTCAAAACCTTGGTCTCTTAGATTACCCAGTTGGTGAGAGCCATTTGAGACAGGACAGAGACTCAGAAGAACTAATGAGAAAGGCATTTATCCTGGAGAAGGAGACTGCGAATCAAGAAAATGAAAGGCTTTCTGATGATGGTCATGTCTTATATCCTGATGAAGTGGAGGATGATGATGGGGCCTGCAGTTCATTATATCTAGAGGAGGATGACTTTTCTGAGAATGATGACTTGTGTCAAATGCTGCCTGGACATACTCAGTATTCCTTTGCAGGTGGAAGCAAGTGGAATCATTTAGGAAAGCCAAAAATGGCCGAGAGACCTCTGAATGAGTATAGTAGCAAAATAGGTAGGATTGAGCCTGAGGTGCTTAAAAGAAATGAATGTTATAAACCCACTGGGTTGTTTACAAACCCAGGTGAAAGCCCCAATCTTAATCTTTCTGATGACAGCTGTGTCCTAAATTTAGGGACCGGGATTAGTTTTAACTATGAAGAAGAATCTAACATTGCTAAATGTATACAGTCTTCCACACCTACTGATAGTTTATTTGATTACTATAGTGCAAGGAAAACTAGTTCTGACACTGAAACCCTTCAGGGTTCTGTTGCTGACACCGGAAAGAAACCAATTAGCTGGAGTCAGAGCCTTCAGAATCAGGAATTGAGAAAACATTTCACACAGAAGTTAGAACTTTTCAATATGCCAGTGTTGGCTCAGGATATCCAGCATGAACATAATCACTTGGAAGGCACAGAAATCCATAGCATGGCAGGAGATAGTGGAATAGATTCTCCACGGTAAGTGCACATTAAAGTGTCTAATTAGCCATTCCCCCAAGGTTGCTCTTAAACTCAAGGGCATAGTGAATGGCCCTTGTGAATATACTACTGGTAAAAAAAAAATTGTCACCCTTTTATGAATAATTTAAAGTTACAATCAGATCACATCTACTAGGATAGAGTTAATTTTTAATGTGAACCAAATTTTATTTGTCCAAAAATCTTTCATTATTTCTAAAATTAGAAAACATTTTCTAAAAACCAAGCACTTTGGGTGTTAAGGTTGGAAATTTTCACTTGCATTTCTGAATTTATACAGGTTGAGAAAGAGATGTCACTTTTCCACTAATGTTTTTCCCATCAATTTGCTTAAATAACTTTACTCAGATTTATAAGAGTAATATGTTCATAATAGGACATTTCAGAAGTACTGAGGGCTGGGGTATAGCTTAGTGGTAGAGCACATGCAGACATGAGGTTCTAGATTCAATTCCCAGCACCCCCAGAAAAATACCAAAAATTTTAAATGCCTTTAATGATCCTATTTTTTCTTAATCCTTTCTTCTTTGATTCATTTATAACACTTCAATCTGAATATATAGATCTCTGTATATTTTGGCTCATTGTTACTAATTTGCATTTTTCTTTTTTTTTTTGTTTTTTTTTGGTCCAGTCGTGGGCCTGAACTCTGGGCCTGGGCGCTGTCCCTCAGCTTTTCAGCTCAAGGCTAGTGCTCTACCATTTGAGCCACAGTGCCACTTCTGGCTTTTTTCTTTTTGCTTATGTGGTGCTGAGGAATCGAACTCAGGGCCTCAGGCATGCAAGGCAAGCACTCTACCACTGAGCCACCTTCCCAGCCCCTAATTTGCATTTTTCTTAATAGCTTATCATGAACATATACTCAGTTTTTTAAAATAGTCATTCTAGGGCTGGGAAGGTGGCTCAGTGGTAGAGCGCTTGTCTTGCATGCATGAGGCCCTGGGTTTGATTCCTCAGCACCACATAAGCAGAAAAAAAAAGCTGGAAGTGGCGTTGTGGCTCAAGTGGTAGAGCACTAGCCTTGAGGTGAAGAGCTTAGGGACAGCACCCAGGCCCAGAGTTCAGGTCCCACAACCACCCCCCCCCCACACACAAATCAGGGAAATTACATGCAATTGAAAAATGAGCAAAGTCCTTTTTAAAAATTGCTTGGATTGGGCTTGGAGGCATGGCTCTGTTGGTAGAGTGCTAGCCAAGGAGCAAAGTATAAAGTACCGAGTTCAAGTACCAGTCTCTGAACAAAAAAATTGCTTCTTAAATATCTTTCTTAAGATTCTTATAAGTGTAATTATTAAAAATTACTGGAGACAAGGACAGACAAAATAACATTTGAATACCAACTGTATACTATAATTGTTATGGCTAAGATTTGGGGAATAAAGATGAACAGGATATAGTTGGTACCTATAGGAAGCTTAGAATTTATTTAGTTGAGGAAACCTACTAACAAGGTAAAAAGTAGATCTTGAGAAAAAAAGTATAAATTTTTTTTTGGGGGGGGTGTCCGGTCGTGGGGCCTGAACTCTGGACCTGGGCGCTGTCCCTCAGCTCTTCAGCTCAAGGCTAGCGCTCTACCCCTTGAGCCACAGGGCCACTTCCGGCTTTTTTCTTTTTGCTTATGTGGTGCTGAGGAATCAAACCCAGAGCCTCGGGCATGCAAGGCTAGCGCTCTACCACTTGAGCCACAGTGCCACTGCCGGCTTTTTTTTCTTTTTGCTTATATGGTGCTGAGGAATCGAACCCAGGGCCTCAGGCATGCAAGGCAAGCGCTCTACCACTGAGCCACCTTCCTAGCCTGAGCATAAATTCTTTGTAACTTTCAAATATATGTGAAAATAAGAGTGATAGGTGAAGGCTGTGCAGTATCTCATGCTTGTAGTTCCAGCTACTTAGGAGGTGGGTTTCAAGAAAAGTTTAGGACAGTCTGATCTGTTTATGACTGGAGTTACTAACTCCAGTCTGAGTTAGTAATAGCTTCATCCCCACTACCTTTTTCTTTTTTTTCCAGGTCCTGAGGCTTGATTCAGGGCCTGTGTCTGAGCTGTATCTGAGCTTTTTTTCTCAGGGCTAGCGTTCTACCACTTGAGCCACGGCACCACTTCCAGCCTTTTGTTATGTGGCACTCTAACACTAAGCCACATTCTCAGCCCATCCCCACTATCTTTATTTAACAAGCAAGTTATCCCTGGTGGATCACACCTGTAATCTCAGTTATGTGCCTTCTACATAACTGGATTACAGTTCAGGCTGGCTTGAAAAATAACTAAAGCAAAAAGGACTAGGTATCTCAAAGCCCTGAGTTCAAATCCTAGTACCACTATATGAAATAAATAGCAGGGTTAAGGTATAACTCAGTGGTAGAATGCGTGCTTCATGAATGGGTTGAAGCAAGATGTGGGTAGATAGGGATCAGAGTTTACAGTTCCTGGGAAAAGAACATTATCAATGTGAAAAATGCAATAGTTTTCCGTCTTCTCAAAATAGTAAATTATATAGCAAGATATACATATTGGCCACTTTGCATGTATAGAAATTTTTTTTCAGAGAATTCATTTTTTCTGGCTAGAGTATAATTTGATATTGGATCTGAGAACTTGTTTAAAGTGTTAAATATTGAGATACTATACTGTAGTCTTAAAATGTAAAGAGCACTTTATATTTCAGAAGGTTAACTTATTTGATAAATGTATCTTAGTTTAATTGATAAATGTGCCATAAGGTTAACCTAAGTTTGACCTTCAAATTACATTTATCATATAAGCCCTTCAAAGTAAATGAATGAGAACCGGTACATGCGTCAAGTGGTAGAACACTTGCCTAGCAAGTGTGTGTTCCTGAGTTCAATTCCCAGTACCTCCAAAGTAAATAAAATTATAGTAGTTTGAATAGCATACCAGGTACCTTTTGAAGACAATAATTCTTTCATTTTTAATATCTCTAGGACACAGAGCCTGACATCTAATATTTCAGTCAGTTTGGATGAATTTAAAAGACGACAGAATTTTCAGAAGAAATTTGAAGGCACAAAGAACAGTCAGACACTCACATCTAATTCCCTACTACAACTAACTCCAGTCATAAATGTTTAATTATATTTTGAAAACTTTTTCTAAAAATGTACAGTGTTACTATGGAGCTCTTTAAGTGAATATATAAGAATCCTCCAAAGCCAAGCATATATACTATTAACCTTATCACATTCTACTAACTGGCTTTTTTCCTTTTTGATATTTTAGAGCATTTTTTTTGTATTTTACTAGGAACTTATTAGGAGTTTATAGATTGCAATAAAATAACATGGATTCATGGGTCTTTTTTCCAATTAAACGTTTTCAATTTTCATTCATTGGTTTCTCAAATGCATAGTATGTGAATTTACTACCCAGGAGTAAGTGACTTTATCGCACTAATATTGAGTTGGTAAGTGACTTTATCTGCACTAATACTGAGTTTGTAGGTTATTTGAATCTCACCAGATTTAAACATAAAATGCAGAAAACTGTTAAGGATTGGTAAAAATCTTTAACATTAGAAATTTATTTTTGTGACTTTGCAATAAGAATTCCTTTTATCCAATCATTGCTGCCAGATCTTTTCTTCAACCAGCTTGAACATGAACCAAATGGCCACAAATATGATTGATAAGTGTCTACAACTCCTGCTGCAGTAGATGTTTGGTTCCTCCTACATTTTAGGCTCTACCTATATATATATATATATAGCCTGACTTTCAGTGAAACATCAAATAATGGAGCTAGAAAGAATGGTTGCTGGATGATGTGTAATAGGGAGTTCAAAATTAAAGAGATTTAGAGAAAAGATTCAAGGTAGCTGACAAACATTTAACAATTCATTTACATTTTCATCCATTTCTGCTCATAAAGCTATATAATAACTTTTCCAGAGTCTTTTCTGGCAGCCTTTTCAGATCAAGTGGATGGTAAGTTACCCTGAATTTGGCTGGATGTGGAATCAAGACTGGTTTCAGGATGTCAGGATGGTGGTGCTGACTTATGGTTGAAGAGATTTTTTTTTTTTCTGTGTGCTAAGGATTGTCAAAGTCTTAGACCTCAAGAATAATTGACTAATTGGAAAGTGTCTTTCCAGCTCTTCCTAATTAGAATGAAGGCCAGAGTGAAGCCCAGCACTGTTGGGAGCTACATGCAAACATTGTGGGTGTGCATAAGAGGGGAAGCAAGATTTGCTCTTCTGTTTAGCAGTGGTCAGACCATTCTTTCCATTATGAGATTTCAGTGTTACCTGTTCAGTCTAGTCTATCTTGGCCTTCCAAATTTATGGTCATAAGGACATTTGCAGCCCTACTCAAGGTACCAAGAGAAGTAATCTGGCATAGAAAGGATTTGTGGGGAGATAAAGGCAGAGGCATGTTTTCAAAGGGTCTTACAGAATCAGCATCAGTGAATGGAAGTTTGGAGAAAGATTTCAACTCTGTATGAAGAACTTGATGTTTGTTGAGTATCTGAAGATGAAGCAGATGGTTTTGTAAAATAATGAGTTTCCTTTTTTTTTTCGGCCGTGGGGTTGAACTCTGGGCTTGGGCGCTGTCCCTCAAGCTCTTCAGCTCAAGGCTAGCACTCTACCACTTGAGCCACAGTGCCACTTCTGGTTCTCTAGTGGTTTATTGGAGATAAGAGTCTCAGGAATTTCCTACCCGGGCTGGCTTTGAACCCCGAACCTCAGATCTCAGCCTCCTGAGTAGCAACGATTACAGGCGTGAGCTACCAGCGCCCAGTGAGTTTCTCATTATTAAGGGCAATCAAGCAGATGTTTGGTGATCCTTTTATATCTTATTTTTCCCCCCACTAAACAGAATGGCTAAAGTAGGTATTTTCAAGAATTCTGTGTGTGTGCGTGTGTGTGTGTGTGCGTGTGTGTGTGTGTGTGTTTGGTGCCAGTACTAGGGCTTGAACACAGTAATTTTTAGACACTGTCCCTTACTTTTTCATTGCTTAAGGCAGATGTTCTCCACTTGAGCCACAGCTCTACTTCCAGCTTTTTGCTGGAAGAGTTTCTCAGATTTGTCTGCTGGTTTCAAATCTATATCTCAGGTCTGAGCTTCCTGAGTAGCTAGGATTACAGGTGCCACAGCTCCAAGGCTAAGGTCTTATGCTTCTAAGATTCAGTGAGGATCTTCTAGTTAGCTCATGTAAGAATCCCAGTTATTGGGGACTGGGAAAGTGGCTCAGTGGTAGAGTGCTTGTCTTGCATGCATGAGGTCCTGAGTTCGATTCCTCAGTACCACATAAGCAGAAAAAGCCAGAAGTGGCGCTGTGGCTCAAGTGGTAGAGCGCTATTCTTGAGCTGAAGAGCTGAGGGAAAGTGCCCAGGGCCAGAGTTCAAGCCCCACAACTGGCCAAAAAACAAACAAAAAGAATCCCACTTATTGGGCTGGGAAGGTGGCTCAGTGGAAGAGCGCTTGCCTTGCATGCATGAGGCCCTGGGTTCGATTCCTCAGCACCACATAAGCAGAAATAAAAGCTGGAAGTGGTCCTGTGGCTCAAGTGGTAGAGTGCTAGCCTTGAGCTGAAGAGCTGAGGGACAGCGCCCAGGCCCAGAGTTCAGGCCCCACGACCGGACCCACTTCCCTCCCCCTCAAAAAAGAATCCCAGTTATTGCTACCAGTTCTCCATTTCTTCACCTATCCCTGTCAGTCTTTGAAAAAGGAGCACAACAGCTGTGTTTCATCTTCAATTTTTGAACTGGAACAAGTCTCCTTATGTGTGAGGAATCCAAAATTATTTCTGGCTCTACTCACATGTAGGTACTAAAGAAACATACTGGAGGCAGGGCTGGGAAGGTGGCTCAGTGGTAGAGCGCTTGCCTTGCATGCATGAGGCCCTGGGTTCGATTCCTCAGCACCACATAAGCAAAAAGAAAATAGCCGGAAATGGCGCTGTGGCTCTAATGGTAGAGCACTAGCCTTGAGCTGAAGAGCTGAGGGACAGCGTCCAGGCCCAGAGTTCAGGCCCCGCGACCGGACCCAAAAAAAAATACTGGGTGCATTTTGGCACTCTGCATTTAGCTGTATTAAGTGAAGCTTATTATGAGAACAAAAGATTTGACTTCCTTCTATAAAATTAATCACAAATACTAATGGAAATAGATGCTACTAAATTGTTTCAGAGATTATTCTCTTAAAATAGGTGGTTTACATCCCCTCCCCATAGCCTCTGTAGTGTTCTAAGGAACCTTAGTTCTTGATGCTTTTTGTTTTACTAAAGTTGAACTACATAGACTGTTGCTCTATGTCTTCAACAATGCTTTTTTGCTAATTATTTTGGAGATGGTCTAGTGAACTTTTCTGCACAGGCTTTTAGGCTCAGACCTCTGAATAACTAGAATTACAGGTGTGAGCCACCAGGAACCATCTCTTGACTTGCTCTTTATGGTTATTTTCTTGTTTTTAAATTGTGTGTGTACCGGTACTGGCTTAAAACTTGAGTTGTGTGCTCTCACTTGACTTTTTTTTTTTTGTACCAGTCTTAAAACTTGAACTTAGGGTCTGGGGCTGTTACTGAGCTTTTGTGCCCAAAGGCTAGTACTGTACCAACTAAACCACAGCTCTACTTCTGGCTTTTTGGTGGTTAGTTGGAGATAAGATTCTCCTGGACTTCCTTGTCCAGGCTGGCTTCAGACTAAGATCTTTAGATCTGAGCTTCCTAAGTAGCTAGGAATATAGGCATGGGCCACCAGAACCTAGCTAATGTTCTATTTAGTCTTGCTATGTAGGCGAGGCTGGGCTTGAATTCTCCATCCTCTTCCACCTTCCTAGAAGTGCCACTAAGTGTCAAATCTCAATTTCTTTTCTATTATAGCCTATTTATTCTGTGTGTGTGTCCTGTACTAGTACTGGGGTTTGAACTTTTCCCCTCAAGGCTTGTACTCTTGCCACTTGAACCATACCTCCACTTAGGCTTTTGCTGTTTAATTGGCAGTTAACCAGGCTTTTCTATCTGGCTTGCTTCAAACTAGTACAGTCTTCAGGTCTCAGCCTTTTGAGTAACTAGGATTACAGGTATGAGCCACCAGCACCTGGCTCTATGTCTCTTCTACAAAGAGAAAACTGTTCTTTCAAGGCAGGTTGATGATCTGAGCTTTCGAGGCATAAATCCCATTTCTAACCTTTAGTAGCTGTATGATGAAGCAAGTTACCAAACTTCTATGGTAAAAGGGAAATAGTAATGATGTCAGCCTGACCATATTTTTTAAGTTTGGGGATAATGTATCAAAAGTTCTACGTGTATTTTTAGGTATTTATATTGTCACAAAACTTGCTTGGTAGTTACATAGCTGAATTCAGTCCCCTGTTTCTGTCACATCTGGAATCATTCCGTTACAGATTTAGTTCTTAGGTAAGATTAAAGAAAATACTTTCCAGAAAAATCCAGGAATATCTGGGAAAAGTTTTCTGTCTTTAGCTAACAAATATTTAGCTATTTTTTTCTATAAAAAGGAATACAATATGACATGTGAGCTTAGACATTGTAGACATTCATGTAATGTAACATCCTCAGTGATGCGTATCTTCTCAGATTGTAGGAATTTCTCAGAAAGTAACTTGACACTCTACAGTATTCACAAACTGCAATTTCTTCACTCAACTCCTGGTTAACTATTTTCTTTGCCAGTCATTGAAAATATACCAGCTCAAAAATGTAATCTGTGCTCAGGTATTGTAAGGCTATATGTGTATTTTACTCATAGATGGTCATGAATCATCACTAAATGCAATTTAGCAGACAAAAATGTTACAAAATGTCACATCCCTCAGGAACAAAAAAAAATGGAAAAGACTGAAGCACTGTGCTTTGCCACCTCATACAGTTATGTGAGAATAAAGATAGGAGGTTGCCTAACAGGATGGGAAAGAGAGATATCAAGCAAGAAGGGAGTATCCAAGACACACCACTAGCCATTCACATAGCTTTCTTCCTTTTGAAATCTGAACATTTTCCCTTCATCAGAAGCAGTTTCTGTAATGGGTAATAGTGCCCTCTTCTGGGATAACTGGTATGACTGAAGCTTTCACTCCTACAGCTGGATTCAAAACATGTATGACTAAAGGAATAACAGGAGGAGATATGTGGCTGAAGGAATAGAGAACTAGCCTTGCAAGTACAAGGCCCTGAGTTCAAACCCTATAGCACCAAAAATGTTTTGAATTAAAAGGTACATACATACAGGGACACGTGGTAAGTATGTTTAAAAATGTCTCTTTTTTCCAATGCTGTGAAAGCCTCCAGCTGCTGTGAATGTCTCTATACCCCAATTTCTGTAGTTCTGTGCTATCGGCTCATCTTCCCAATTTGCTGCACCATTGGTACTATTGCTTCTCTAATACCAAGATTTTAAAGTTGAATTGGCCAAGGTTACCTAGCTAACAGTGGCAGTGTTACTCTCTTCCCTTGAATTCTCCGTCCTATTTACACTCAATTTACACTCTCTCAACACTCAATCTTATTTCCAGTGTCTCAATTTATAGCTGCTGTTTAAATTATTTCCCTATATAACATTTAAAATGGTTCAGTTCCTCATCACCAAAGTTTGACATGCAGATGCAAAATGCAGTATAAAAATGGCTTTTACCTTTCTACTTTCTATGGAGAAAAATTAAAATGTAGTCTTGTAGTTTCAAAAATAACTAGAGACAAGCTATTTAGAAAGTTCATCTTGTTTTTATATCCTAAAAGTCAGTTTAATAAGGACTAAGACAAGGAACTTTATAGAAATTTAGAAATGAGACTAGCATATAAAGCACCTTTGTGTGTGTGTGTGGGGGTGCTGGTCGTGGGGCTTGAGGACCTGGGGGCTGTGTGAGAGAATTATTTTGTTCAAGGCTAGTCTAGTGTTCTACCAGCTGAGCCACAACTCCTCTTTTGGCTTTTTTGTGGCAATTGGGAGATAGGAGTCTCAGTCCTCCCTGTCTGGGCTGGCTTCGAACCATGATCCTCAGATCTCAACCTCATGGGTAAATAGGATAATAGGCCAAAGAAATTATATCTGTGAAGATAGCCAGAAAATAAAAAATGTTCTAATAATTTGGAGCTTGCCATTGTGGTGCATGCATGGAAAACGCAGGAAGCTGAGGCAGGTGAATGCCTAGAACCTAGAGTTCATGATATTTTGAATTATTTTTTAAATTATTGATCCATGATGTCATCTTCCCCTTAGTCCAAGATTTTTTTTTTAATCCCTGTTCTCGTATTTTCTAGTTGACTGAGCAAGTTTTCTATTGAGAACATGGTATACCACCAAGTATTTTCCAAGTAAGCCGCTCCTTGGGCAAAGATTTCCATGCCCTTTCCTCCTAGCACCGAGGCCAAAGGCTCAGAAAGGAAGCATGTGTCCCAGCGTTGCTAGTCACAGGCCATTCAAAAGACACTATTGGCACTTGTGAATAGGACAGTCCTTTTTCAGAGTTGCTGTTAGCTTTGGCATACATGTAGATACCAAAGAGAGTCCCGAGGAGCCAATACTTTTAACTCTATATCCATGTTTAATCAAAAGAGAGCATTCTATTCTTCGCCCCGTTTCGTCGGTGTTTCTGTGCACATCAATCTTCTTGTAGGGCAACAACATGCTAGACTTCGGTTGGGCTTGGGAATGAGGCAAAAGGATTTAGAGAAGCAGAAATGTAGAGAAGCATTACTCTCATTACCTAGGGGAGAGAGATGCTTAAAAAAAAAATCATTATCTGAACACTCCTTGCGTTCGGGGTACCGAAGTTACATTCCAACAATCCAGCCCTGACTTGGACCCGGTGCACAATGCTGCACGAAGCCTCAAGCAGTCGCCTCTGTAATGTAAGGTGGTTTTAGCCATTCGGTATTCTGCTCGGGTGGCGAGTTCCAGAGGCCAGCACTGTTCTGATTCGGTACTCAGGAGTAGAGCAGCTGGGCTGTATTTCTGAAGAGTTCAGAAAGTGCTTCTCAGAATGACAGTCCAAAAAAGGAAATGCTAACGAAGTTATCCTTGGTGCAATTCGTGCGATTCAGGGGCAAGTGCATCCCCATCCTGCGGCCAAGAAAAACCACACGTATGATATAACGTCTGTGGCCATCACGCCGTCTTCCTCTAGGGGGTCTCTGCGCTTTCCCGACCCATGGCTTCCCGAAAGCCTCTCCCCACAGCAGCTCTCAGGCCGGCGTGGCTGAGACCCATTCGGGAGCAGGATTCGCCAGTCCTGACGGGGCTCCGACCCATTGTGTGACTTCAGACTTCCACGTATGGCAGACGAGAGGACTCTCACGCAAACGAACCAAGGCCTAACGCTGCGCCCGCAATCCTGCGCCCGGCGCCTAGCCGCTCCTCGCCGCCAACCTCACGCCCGCCGGACCCGCTCCGACCCCTCCGAGCCTCAACGCCAGGCCGTCGGCCACGCGCGCAGCCGTTGAGCGTTAACGCCTCCCCCCCCAACCCCTCACAAATGGGCGGGGCGGAGGCTGCCGCTCCCGGCCGCGAATGGCGAGGCTGCGCGTGGCGCTCCCACCCACCTCAGTACCCACGTGCCAGACGCCGGGCTCTCCCCCTCCCCTTTCCACCTCCCCCCCCCCCCACTACCCGTGGTGGTGGGGAGTATATGGTGGAGGAGGTGGTGGCTTCTCAGCCTCCGCGGTGCATGCTGGGAAACCTTGGAGGTTCTCCCGGAACGCTAAGGAAAACTGTTCCGAGGGGTGGAGGGTGGGGGGTGGGGAGGGATAGAAAAGAAGGGAGTGAAACCGAATCCTTCATTCTAATCAGTACGCGCATCCTTTATGGCGATTGGCCACGGTTTTATTCTAGAAGCCAATCACTTCAGAAAAAGGGCGGGGCATTGGAGTCTTCTCACAGTCATTGGTTGGGAGGTTGCAAGCTGGGTAGAGCGTAAACCGAAAGTATCGGGATTATTTTCTCCCGCCCTAAGGCGCGTTTCCCGGAAGTGACGCACGAGCCTGGCTGGGCGGCCGCCCTACCCCCGCTTCCTTTCACGCTGTCGCCGCCGGTGGGTGGTAGTGCCCACCGCGCCGGGTGGGAGGCTAGTGGCACCCCGTAATGCCTGGGAAACTCCTGTGGGGGGACATTATGGAGCTGGAAGCACCCCTGGAAGAGTCCGAGAGCCTGAAGAAGGAGAGGCAAAAGGTAAGCTGATGATGGGCCGCGCCTCCTTTTGGGCTGCGCCGACTTGGGCGGGGAGGGGAACTGATGAAGGCCTGTCAGGACCGGGCGGGAGCATCCG
This sequence comes from Dipodomys ordii, assembly GCF_000151885.1. Lineage (NCBI taxonomy): Eukaryota > Metazoa > Chordata > Mammalia > Rodentia > Heteromyidae > Dipodomys > Dipodomys ordii. Next base: position 14,736,193 of record NW_012267250.1, read on the forward strand.
CTACTTCTCGCTCGTTCCACCCTCGGCGTCCCGGGAGGTCGCTCGTGATCACTCCCGTCGCCACAGTTCCGACTGGAGAAGAAGGACGGTTCTGGGCTTTGGGCCCTGCGTCCCGTGGTCCTTCAGCCCTTCGTGTCGGCGCCCGAATCTCCCCCCAAACTCCCACCTCCGCGGAATCTGTTTTTTTATTGCCTTGTCTTCCTTTAGCAGCGAGGCCTGTCATTTGGTTTTCCCGGGCCATCTTAGAAGATAATTAGGAAAAATGATTGCCTTGAGTGTGTGTTGCTTCTGTCACCCTGTCCTCTGTGTAAGAATCTTGAGGAAAACGATCTTAGCCTTGCAAACCTCGGTAAGTCCTTGATGCAGGCTCAAGGAATAGTGTCACAGCCAGCGTTGCCGGGATTTGGCTGTGATGGAGGTCTTGTGGGCTGTATTATTAATAGCCCTTACAGACAGTATTTTCAATCCACAAGTATTTAATGCATCTAATTTGTGCCAGACTCTGTTGATTTAGGTATGTAAAATGTTCTCTGCCCTCTAGAAGCCTGTGGAGGAGTAGGAGACTGGAAGGAAAGGGAGAAACAGGATGAAGTGCTGAAAATTACACAAATAGGTTTGTGTGTGTGTGTGTGTGTGCGCGCGCGCGTGTGTGCGCGCGTGCGTGCGCGCGTGCGTGCGGTACAGGGACTTGAACTCAGGGCCTTGTTCACAGCTTATGCTCTGCCACTTGAGCCATGCCTCCACTCTGGCATTTTTACTGTTTGTTAATTGGACATAAGAATTTCATGCGGGACTGGGAAGGTGGCTCAGTGGTAGAGTGCTTGCCTTGCATGCATGAGGCCCTGGTTCAATTCCTCAGCACCACATAAGCAGAAAAAACTGGCAGTGGTGCTGTGGCTCAAGTGGTAGAGTGCTAGCCTTGAGCTGAAGAGCTGAGGGACAGCCCAGGCCCAGAGTTCAAGCTCCATGACCAGCAAAAAAAAAAGAATTTCATGCAACTTTACTGTTTAGGTTAGTTTCCAGCTGCAATCCTCAGATCTCAACCTCCTAGCTAGGAATACAGGTGTGGGCTACTGGTGCCAGGCCTTTTTTTTTTGTGTGCTGATTATTTTGCAGGCTAATTTTTCTGCATAGGCTGGCTTTGAACCTTGCTCCCTCCTCCAGATCCTAATCTCCAGATCATGCTCTGCTGAGTAGCTACAATTACAAGCAAGAGCCACTGGTGCCCATTTCAGTTAAAATTTTTGCAGGAGACATTTAGCCTGGAGAAAAAAACATCTGAGGATAAAGGAGCAGTTTTTGAAGGCTGAGTTTGATAAAATAATAAGATTTACTCTGTACAGTGTTAGAGAGCAGAAAGCAGCCCTCTAATTTATCACTAAAGGTAAAACTTGGAATTTCACTCAACCAGCCTCCTGTGCGTGTGTGTGTGTGGACTTCTAGGGCTTGGACTCAGGGCCTGAGTCTGTCCTGAGCCTTTTTTGCACAAGGCTAGCACTCTGTCAGTTGAGTCACAGCTCCGCTTTAGATATTTTGTTGTGGTTGTTGGTCGTGGGATTTGAACTCAGGGACTGGGTGTTGTCTATGAGCTCTTTTGCTCAAGGCTAGCACTCTACCACTTTCAGCCACATATCCACTTCTGATTTTCTGGTGGTTAATTGGAGATGAATCTCATGAATTTCACTGCCCAGGCTGGCTTCAAACTACAATTCTCAGATATTAGCCTCCTGAGTAGCATTACAGGTATAAGTTACTGGTACTTGGCTTTTCCCTTTTTTGATGCAAGTGCACTTATTATGAAATAGTATCTCCAACCTACAGTTTCTTTTATAGTGGTAAATCTACAGAACTTTAAATTTTCGCTCTCACCTTCATTTTAAGTATATTCTTCTGTTGCTTTACATACATTTTTTTCAACTATCACTGCCACCGGTCTCCAAACTTTTATCTTCCAAAACTGAAACTCTGGCCCATTTAACACTGACTACTTATTTTTCTTTCCTCCCATCCCAGCAATCATTACTTTGCTTTCTGTCTTTCTGAATTCAACTATTACAGCTACTTATGGTTAACTGTAAATGGAATCCCTAAACAGTTTATTTTACTTCCTTTTGAAAGTCTTGTTTTTCCTTGTGCATCCACATCCCCTATTGTCAGGGCCTAGTTTATACTTTTTCTAAGTACCCCACTGTACAATCTCAGTCCTCTTTGCCCTACTGCTGAGCTATACTCACAGGTACCTAGTATTGTCTTTTTTTGGGAGTCGGTCATGGGGTTTGAACTCAAGCCTTGGGCACTGTCCCTGAGCTTTTTTGCTCGTCTAGTGCTTCACCACTTTAAGGAGTCATAGCATCACTTCTGGTTTTCTGGTGATTAATTGGAGACGAGTCTCACAGACTCTTCTGCCACAACTGGCTTTGAATTGTTCTTTAGATCTCAGCTTCCTGAGTAGCTAGGATTATAGACATGAGCCTGTAAACCCTGACACCTGGCAACTTTTTTTATTTTTATTTATTTATTTGGTACTGGGGATCACACCTAGGATATTTGCTAGGCAAGTGCTTTGCCACTGAGCTATATTCCAGCCCCCAGTATTGTCTTTTCTTTATCATGTTGTTGGCATGTGCTTCCTTGTAAATTTTTATTTTTTTCTTTTCCTACATATTTCCCAAAGATTCTTTTTTTTTTCCTCTTTCTTTCTTTTTTTGTCAGTCTTGAACTCAGGGCTTGAACGCTGTCTTGGAGCTCTTTTTGCTCAAGGCTAGCACTTGAGCCACAGTACCACTTCTGGTTTTCTGGTGGTAAATTGGAGATAAGAGTCTCATGGGCTTTCTTGCCTGGGCTGGCTTTGAACCTTGTTCCTTAGATCTCAGCTTCCAGAGTAGCCAGGATTACAGTCATTAGCCACCTGCACCTGCCTCCCAAAGATGTTAAAGAAAAATAACCTCAACTTCATCTACCTAAAGTTTTCATTATATTCTTTTTTTGTTGTTGTTGTTGGTCGTGGGCTTGAACTCTTGGCCTGCATGCTGTCCCTCAGCTCTTCAGCTCAAGACGAGCGCTCTACCACTTGAGCTACAGCGCCACTTCCGGTTTTCTTTTAACTGTATTTTTTTTTTTTTTGTCTTTTCTTTTTTGATACTGGGGATCGAACCCAGGACGTTGCGCTTGCTAGGCAAGCGCTTTGCCACTGAGCTACATCCCAGCCCAACACTTCCGATTTTCTAATGGTTTATTGGAGAAAAAAGTTTCACGGACTTTCATGCCCAGGCTGGCTTTGAACCGCGATCCTTAGATCTCAGCCTCCTGAGTAGCCAGGATTGCAGATGTGAGCCACCAGCGCCTGGCTTAGTTTTCATTATATTCTTGTAGCTTAGTAGCTTTCCCATTGTAAATTTTCCAAAACTACTTGTTGATTGCTCTTTATGAAATACAGAGATTTGAAATGGATTGGAGAACCAATGAATAGAAGTAGACTATTAGATTGCCTGGCATTGATACATTTTTTTTTTTTTTTTTTTGGTCATGGGGCTTGAACTCTGGGCCTGAGCGCTGTTCTCTCAGCTCTTTAGCTCAAGGTGAGCGCTGTACCACTTGAGCCACAGCGCCACTTCCAGTTTTCTGGTGGTTTATTGGAGATAAGAGTCTCATGGACTTTCCTGCCGGGTTGGCTTTGAACCGAGATCCTCAGGTCTCAGCATTCTGAGTAGCTAGGATTATAGGCTTGAGCTACCGGTGCCTGGCCATTGACATAGTTTTTGAAGAGAATTTGTTTGATTATGTTGAGATATGTAACCAATGTACATGTCCTTAGAATAATGGTTAGAGTATGGGAGTGTGCATCAAAGGCATGAAACTGGTATAAAAGTATACATAGAGAGCAGAAACTAGGAGCATTCCTAGAAGGGAGAGGGGAAGTATTCAAATATAATAGACATAGAGAATAAATAGGGCATGCAGATTGTAATGAAAACCTAGGAGATGAAGAATCTCAAGTACTTTGGTTCTGATGTGGAATAAGGTATTTCATCACTTTAGGATGTTGCTGGACTTAAATTTAGAGGTCTCACTTTGGCTTGCTCCATTTTTTCCCTGAAGTACTGAAGCTAGGAACAGTTCAAACCCCAGGGCTAACTCTATAAATAATCTTAATTTTCTACAGAACTTACTGGTTTGGGGAGGTGTGTAGTCCAGTTAACTAAAGATCAAATGATATGTAGCTGCAGAGCATTTTCCAATGTGTAATGTTTTCACAACTATTTTATGGATGGAAAAATTATATGCTGATGCCCTTTAAATATTGCATGTAATGGTTAAAATTTTGATGCTGACAGGTTTTACTGTCACTAATTGCTACCATATAATTTACCTGGCACATTCTGAAGTGCTAAATTCAAATAATTTCTTGTAGTTAATAAATAAAACAGTCACCAGTTTGATATTTAAAATTGAATTTGCAGAATATGCATTTTTAGAGTTATACGTTGACTAAATTAAAAATACAAATTAGAAGATTTCCAAGGTTACTGCCTTACCATGGAAAAAGAACAGGTTTTTTTTTTTGTTGTTGTTGTTGTGTTTTGGGTCAGTTGTGGGGCCTGAACTCTGGGCCTGGGCGCTGTTCCTCAGCTCTTCAGCTGAAGGCTAGTACTCTACCACTTGAGCATTAGCCCCACTTATGGCTTTTTCTGCTTATGTGGTGCTGAGGAATCGAACCTAGGGCCTTATGCGTGCAAGGCAAGCATTCTACCACTGAGCCACCTTCCCAGCCCCAAGAACAAGTTTTGTCAGGTGTTTTTTGGTGGCTCATGCCTGTAGTACTCCTAGCTCAGTAGACTGGGTTCTGAGGATTGAGGTTCAGAGCCAGCTCAGACAGGAAAATCTGTGAGACTCTTATCTCCATTTAACTGCTAGAAAACCAGAAGTAGAGCTGTAGCTCAAAGTGGTAGAGTGCTACAATTGAGTGAAAGAACTCAGGAACCACCCAGGCCTTCTTGAGTTCAAACCTCATGACTGACCAAAAATAAATAAATTAATTTAAAAAATTGTATGGTTATCTTTTTTTGTTCCTTCTTTTGTGCCATTACTGGGGCTTGAACTCAAGACTTTGTGTTCTCCCTTAGGTTTTTCACTCAAGCATGGTGTACTTTCACTTGAACTATAGCTTCACTTCTGGCTTTTTGCTGGCTAATTGGAGATAAGAGTCTCCAAGGTTTTCTTGGGCTGGCTTAAAACTGTGATCTTCAGATCTCAGTTTCCTGAGTAGCTAGAATTACAGGCATGAGCCACTAGGCCTCACTAGTTTGTTTTTTCTTTAACTTGTTATTTATCAAAGTTAAGAGAGAATGCATGATATGAAAAGAAAAGAGTACAGGCTTTCAAATCAGATAGGGCTGGATTCAATTTCTAGCACTCAACTTGCAGAAATCCCACAGGGGGATCTCTGGCAAATACTTAACCTCTGAGAAATTCTGTTTGCTCATCTGTAATATAGCAAAAGTAATACAGGTTCATTATCCCTTATCCAAAATTCTTGGAGTTAGATGTGTTTGAATTCAAAATTCTGGGGATTTATAGAAAGGTGACAACACCCCATCAGGATTTTGGATCTGCAGCCTACAATTAAACACATCAGTATTAACTAAGAAGTCATACTAAGTGGAAAAAGAGAAATTACAAATAGTTTCATGTTATTTCTGGTTAAATTTTGCCATCAAATGAGTTCAGATCAGCTAAGGTTTTGCCTACAATTAAGTCACAAAAAGACTTTCAATTTTCAGAACTTTATGGATATCAGAATTTTGGGTAAGGAATTATGGACCTGAACTTCCCTTAGAGGGTTGTTACAAAGATTTAAATGAGGTAAGCTGAAAATGCATTGTACATTACTGGGTAGGTACTCAATAAATATTTTTTTCTCTTAGAGATGTGAGATATTTTTGTGTTTTAATTTAGAATTTTGTAGTTCCATTGTTTTCCTGAGGAGATATTTAATTTCCCTAAAAGTTTTGTGATAGGATTAGAGGTGGACAGGAGGCTGAGTTTTCAGAATGTAAGAAATGAGATGACAAAGACAGCAAACTGATGAGGTGTAAAACTTGGCATTAATCTGGTTTTCTGCCCGATAGGTTTTCAACGTAACTGTAGATTAAGCTCAACTGGTTGGAGAGTCATGCTCTGACTTCTGAAGTCTTAAGAGCAGACCTATGACCCTCTTGTCATTGTTTCTTTGTCCATAGAGTGATAGAAGGAAATCAAGGCACCATTATGAATCAGATGAGAAAACAGAAACAAGAGAAAATGGTGTTACAGATGACCTGGATGCTCCTAAACCCAAAAAATCCAAAATGAAAGAGAAGCTAAATGGAGACACTGAAGAAGGATGCAATAGACTTTCAGATGAATTCTCTATCTCCCGTAAGTCAAGAAGAAAAGATCTACCAAATGGAGATATTGATGAATATGAAAAAAAATCAAAGCGAGTGTCTTCTTTAGAAAGTTCTACTCATAAAGCAAGTGAAAATAAACTAGAGGAGGTATGGATACTTTTCATATTATATTTGACATATAGGCTGATTTGGCATTTTGGGTAGATTCCCTAGCATTTCCTACATAGAGTTCAGTTGGACTAGAGTGTCAGCACAACTGAAACCTGAGCCTTTTTTGTTTTGGCTCGTTTCTTTCATCATATGACTTTTTCTCTTAGTGTGGAAATAGTGGACCTGAAACTTGTGATCATAATCCCTCCCTCCCCCTCTGTCTCTCTCTTCTCTCCCCTCTCTTATCCTCCCTTTCCCTCCCCCCTTTTTTCTCTTCATTGATTCATTCATTCATTTTGCCATTCCTAGGGCTTGAACCCTGGGCCTGGGCACTGTCCCTGAGCTACTTTTGCTCAAGGCTAGCCCTTTACCACAGGAGCCACAGTGGTACTTGGAGCTTTTTCTGTGATTAATTGGAGGTAACAGTCTCACAGACTTTTCTGCTGGGACTGGCTTCAAACCTTGATCCTCAGATCTCAGTCTCCTGAGTAGCTAGTATTACAGGCATGAGCCACGGTGCCCAGCTCTAATTTACTGATGGTCATTTATTGCTATTTCTGTCATTCCTTTAGTCCCTACTTAACGTGCTTATGAATTGGCCTCTAACTTCCTGAAACCAAAGACTTCTTGTGTTGTTTGCTTTCTGTTTTTTCTGTTTCTGCAACAATAACAACTTTAGGTAGTCTTCAGGTCTCAGTGTTAACATTTGTATTTTTATATGTGTGCATTGTATGTATGTATGCATACATGCATGTATATATGTAGTGTATATACATATGTACAGGTACTGAGGCTTGAACTCAGGGCCTGGGCACTGTCACTTAGCTCTTCAGCTCAAGGCGAGCGCTCTACTTGAACCATGGTTCCACTTCCAGTTTTCTGGTGGTTAATTGGAGATTAGAATTTCAGGGACTTCCTTTGCCCAGGCTGGCTTTGAACTATGATCCTCAGATCTCAGCCTCCTAAGTAGCTAGGATTATAGATGTGAGCCACCAGTGCCTCGCTTGTCCCTTTTTTTAAGTCAAGGCTAGCACTCTTTCAGTTGAGCGCAGTTCCACTTTCTGGCTTCTTTTTTTGCCAGTCCTAGTGCTTGAACTCAGGGCCTGGGCACTGTCCTTGAGCTTCTTTTGTTCAGGGATAGCACTCTACCACTTGAGCCACAGTGCCACCTCTGGCTTTTTTTTTTTTTTTTGTCGGTCGTGGGGCTTGAACTCTGAGCCTGGGCGCTGTCCCTCAGCTCTTCAGCTCAAGGCGAGCGCTCTACCACTTGAGCTACAGCGCCACTTCCTGTTCTCTGGTGGTTTACTGGAGATAGGAGTCTCACGGTCTCTCCTGCCTGGGCTGGCTTTGAACCCCCATCCTCAGATCTCAGCCTCCTGAGTAGCTAGGATTACAAGCATGAGCCACCAGCGCCCGGCTCTGGTTTTTTTTTTTTGTTTATGATGTGTTGAAGAATTGATCCAGGGCTCCATGCATGCTAGGCAAACACTTTACCACTCAGCCACATTCTCAGCCCCTTTTTGTTGTTTATTTGGAGATAGAAGGCGGACTTTCCTGCCTGTACTGGCTTCAAACTGCAATCCTTTAGATCTCAGCCTCCTAAGTAACTAGGATTATAGGTGTGAGCCATCAGTACCCAGCTAATGTATACATTTTTTTGTAAGTAGTAACTAACGTTGATTATTTAGCTAGTTTAGTAAAATAAGAAATAGTAAATAAAGTTGAAAATAAACTATACTACATAAATTTTGATTTCATTTTGCCAGTCCCTAACACGTGAGCAGAAAGAAGGCGCCTTCTCTAATTTCTCTATTTCTGAAGAGACTATAAAGCTTCTGAAAGGTACTGTGAATTTTAATGGATATACTGTTTCGTTTTGTTTTTATAAAACTCTTCTGCCTTTTTGACCAAAAGGAAAATATGAAAGATAATTTTAATTGCAGTTATTTCTACATCATCCTTCTCAATATTCTGCTTTATATGTGTATATATCTCAAAAGTTAAGACCAAATTTTTTAATAATTTGGGGTAGGAATAACTGTAAATGTCATGAGGTAGTGAATCATCAGGCAGGTATGGAGGAAGCAAGATTGTCATTTTTCAAATGAATATATTTTTCCTAATGCTAGTCTAAAGAAATATTTTAATGAAATCTCATTTTACAGGTCGAGGGGTAACATATCTCTTTCCTATTCAAGTTAAAACCTTTGGTCCTGTATATGAAGGAAAAGATTTAATTGCTCAAGCACGGACAGGAACAGGAAAGACATTCTCTTTTGCCATACCCTTGATTGAAAGGCTCCAAAGAAATCAAGAAACAATTAAAAAAAGCCGCTCACCAAAGGTAACGGTTCTAAGGGAGTAAAAGCTGTAAACATTAATGGAAAAGGACAGAGAGAGTATACTATTTTTTTTTCTTTTTTGGTGCTGGGGATAGAGCCCAGGGTCTCACACATGTTCATGACCTGAAAGAATATACTACAATAACACTAGTCTTTAATTCAAGTACTCCCAAGAGAGAAAAGCTAGATCTGTGGCATAAAGTAAAAATTTGGACCATGAAGCAAAAATTTGTTTATTTCACATGAGGAAATTTTGAACAAAGCTAAATGTTATAGTTATTGCATATTAATGTATATGGTTATAAATATGTCTCTGATAACTGTATTCTTATACCTTATTTTAGCAGCATGCACACTTAGATTTAGTTAGGTTTTCTTTTTAAGGTGCTGAGGTTGCACTCAGCCCTGAACTTGTTATGCAGGTGCTCTATGAGTCATAGCTCTAGTCTTTTTACTTACTAATTTTTTTTAAAATTTGTTGTGAAGGTGATGTACAGAGGGGTTACAGTTACATACATAAGGTAATGAGTACATTTCTTGTCGAACATTGTTGCTAGTTATTTTTCAAACCAGGTCTTAACTTTTTACCTGGGTTGGCTGGATTGTGATCCTCCTATTTACCCCTGTTTACTACCTGTGTAACTAGAATGACAGGCACCTGCTACCACAACCAGCTGTTTTGGCTTACGGGGAGTTTTGGGAACTTTTTATTCATATTGTCCTGAAATCTGGATCCTCTTGAATTCAGCCTCCCAAGTAGTTAGGATTACAGGCATGAACCACTGTGCTTGATCTTGACCTTTGGTTTTAAACAATGAATTTTCTAAAGAGCTGTTCGCTTATTTGGTAAATATGCAACATTGCTTTTTTCACTGGTTGACTTTTTTATGAAGACTTATTAAAAGGAAATTGTTAGCTTCTGTAGTATTCGGATAGTGGAGATATGTCTTAATTAAGTAAAGTCAACTAACAAATACTGGTAGTATTTTAGCCTAAAATTTGACTTTTTTAGAACGTGTGTGTACTTTAAGGTTTGTAAAAGTGATGAAGAAAAATTACTGCCTCATAATTTGAACAGGTATGATTGTTTTTTGAAAAACCCCTAATTAATATTACAGTTTAAAAGAACATTCACATGACTCAAGTCAAATTAAATCATAATGCTCTTGGATCAGCTATCCCATATAACACTGTGTTATATGGCTGTGTTGGCCTTCAAGACAAATTGTTTGGATATTTCTGTTTCTTGGGTGGAATTAGGAAAGTAATAGAAATAGGAAACACTCCCAAAAGTATTTTAAGAAAAGCTTTTATGTTGAAAAGATGTTACTGGAGATTCTAGCTCTACTACTTTTAGCTATTTAATCTCGGGCAAGACTTGTAAATTCTTTAAGACTCAAGTTACTTATCTATAAAACTGGGATAATGCCATCTTACACTGTTTCTGTGAGAATCGAATTTAATACTTCATGTAAAGTACTAGTGTCCAGCACGGGGTGAACTTTTTTTTGTTTACTTTAATACTTGTAAAGTATTTGTTCTGTACAGACTTGGTTTGAAATGCAAGGAATATAGTGGCCCACTGGGTATAAGTCCCAGCTTTTATATTGTTGTTCTTACCACAATTTAGTAGTAAGATAGACAGTCAGCAAATAAGGAAATATTTTAGGTGGAATAAGTGTGAGAAAAGCAATCAGGTGTGGAGGGATATAAAAAGAGATCTGGGAATTTCACTGAGAAACTGATTTTGGATGAGGTCTGGCAGAAGTAGGAAATAATAAATATAAGCTATTCTTCTTGTTATGGCTACTTTTGTTGTTGCTGCTGCTGTTGTTTTGTTTTTGCAGTGCTGGGGATTGATCCCAGTGCCTTAGGTATTCTAGACAGTTGCTTAACACTGAGCTGCACCCCCAGCCCTGTACTCTGTAAGTACCTTAATGAAAAACTCCTCTTAGGTTGACTTTACATAAGTCTTTAGAAAAGTATCTTTTGTTTTTAAAACCTCTTAGGTACTTGTTTTGGCTCCAACAAGGGAACTGGCAAACCAGGTAGCCAAAGATTTCAAAGATATAACTAGAAAACTTAGTGTGGCGTGTTTTTATGGCGGAACATCATATCAAAGCCAAAGTAAGTAAATATTTATGATAGTGCTAAGATGTGTTTCCTATTTAAATCTAAACAAATGAGGTGAAAGTATATATTTTACTTTTTACATATTCCTGGCATTTCTCTCTTCTCATAGTTAATCATATTCGAAATGGTATTGACATCTTGGTTGGAACCCCTGGTCGTATCAAAGATCATCTGCAAAGCGGCCGTTTGGATCTTTCTAAACTGCGCCACGTTGTGCTTGATGAAGTGGATCAAATGTTAGATTTAGGTTTTGCTGAACAAGTTGAAGATATTATCCACGAATCCTACAAAACTGGTATATTCTAATTGCAATAAGCACATTAGCATTTATTGTTTTATCTTAAAAGCTTGTTTTTCTTTACTTCCTATTTTTTTATTACATTGTTCCCTGGTATTCTAACAAAACTAAAGTTATTATTTCCCTATAAAAGAAAGTACAGCTGTATACTTTGTTTAGCTTCCTATGCTTTCTTCTGTGTATCTTTTATAATTATGAGATTTACTAACTTTCGCTGATTTTTTTTTTTTGGGTGCATCCTTAAATTCTCACTTTTCTTCAGAGTTCATTTGTCTCCATAATGCCCCAGTTCTAAAACATGAAACTTTTAGTAGTTGCAATGAAGTCTGTGTGTTAAAAATTGACCCCATGTTTGGAATTTTTCATTATTTCTTTGAGGCTGGGGGTGATTTTTAAGAGCTGATTATATCATGGGATATTAAAAAAACCATTTGCATTTTTTTTTGTTTATTTAAGATTCTGAAGACAATCCTCAGACTTTACTTTTTTCTGCAACTTGCCCACAGTGGGTATACAAAGTTGCAAAAAAATACATGAAATCCAGATATGAACAGGTTGACCTTGTTGGAAAAATGACTCAAAAGGCTGCAACTACTGTTGAAGTAAGTAGCTCCCCAGCATGATAGATACTAGTTTTTAGTTGGTATTTTATTTATTTTTGACATTTTTGAAGTTAAACTGGAGTTCTGGATACCTAATTAGACTTAAGCTCTTTTTTTCCCTTAGTCAGAAAGATACATGTGTATTTCTATAGTATAAAACTGAGAAGCAGTATATAATAAATAGAAAAATAATAGCAAGTGAACAGGCAAGTCCTAAGATAAGGACCTACAAGCAGCCCTAGAGAGATTATTTAGAATGTAACAAAAAATAGTGCTGAAATAATTTGTTAACGCTAAAGAAACAGATCCTCATGCTACAGCCTATATCAAAACATATCTTGAACTATTTTTGAAAAATAGTTTAAATAGTTACTGGATCTCAGGAAAGGGGATGTGTTTCCAAATACAGAAGTCAGAAGAAGTCATTAAGGAACAGGTTGATTGTGTGACTCCATAAAATGAAACCAAGAGTATATATTTTTTAAAGCTAAATTAAAGGTAGTATTTATAGTGTTTATGACTGTCAGATGTATATTATATGTCATTTTTTGTATTTAATAGATGTATATTTATTTTACATAGGAAAAGTAGAAGGCCAAATGAATAATAGTATATTATCTATAAAATATAATGCAGTGGTTAAAAAGAATGAATTTGAAGAAGTGATATAAACCAAATCATGTGAGTTTGATTCCTAGTACCATGGGGAAAAAAACCCAAACAATTATGGAATATTGTAAGGAATCACAGTTTTAAAAAGTTTATATGCCTATAATTCTAGCTACTGATATCTGAGGATAGTGATTCAAAGCTAGTCTGGCAGGAAATCTGTGAGACTCTTATCTCCAGTTAGCCATCACAAAGTCAGAAATGATTGGGAGCTGGTGGCTCAAGCCTATAATCCTAGCTACTCAGGAGGCTGAGATCTAAGGATCAGCCAAGGCAGGAAAGTCCATAAGACTTATCTCTAATAAACTACAAAAAAAAGCTGAAGGGGTAGCTGTGGCTAAAGTGGTAGAACACTAGCCTTGAGTTTAAAAAAAAAATGCTCAGAGACAACCCTCAGGCCCTTGAGTTGAAGCTCCAGGATTGGCACCAAAAAGTAAATTAAACTTTTTTTTTTTTTTTGGTCGGTTGTGGGCCTGAACTCTGGGCCTGGGCGCTGTCCCTCAGCTCTTCAGCTGTAGACTAGCACTCTACCACTTGCGCCTCAGCCCCACTTCTGGCCTTTTCTGCTTATGTGGTGCTGAGGAATCAAACAGAGGGCCTCATGCATACAAGGCAAGCACCCTACCACTGAGCCACCTTCCCAGGCCCCAATTAAAAAAAAATTCTTAGCACTGCAACAAATCAAAAATATACATCTTATTCTAAATAGCTTCTTTAGGTATACATAAATGGAAAAAACAGGACCAAAGAAAGATGAATATCAAATAGTGATGCGAAACTGAGCAAGGGGATAGTTACAGTGTCTGATGGTCACAGGAAGCTTTGTATATTTTCTAATGGTTAAAAGTTTTATCATAAGAATGTAAAAATAGCCATGCACTGGTAGTGCATGCCTATAATACCAGCTATTCAGGAGGCTGAAATCTAAGGATTGAGGTTTGAAGTCAGTGTGGGCAGAAAAATCTGAGACTGGGATATCCAATTAACTAGTAAAAAGCCAGAACTAGAGCAGTGGCTTAGGCCCTCTCACTTCAAGACCCAGTACTAGCGGCAAGAAAAAAAAATATTGTAAAATACACCAGTAAAAAAGACTATTAAAGATATTTCAAGCATGTAAAAAAGTGAATAAATGGACACACACGGAATCTGATGTACCTATTACTAAGTTTTATCAATGGTGTTTTCTATACTTGGAATATATTCTTTGCCCCTGCATTTGAAGCATTTCATCCTTATTTAATTGTCTGCCTACCTTTCTCTCCCTTTTAACCTTTCTCTTTCGTCTCTCACTCTAGCTTATTTATCTCTTTTTTTTTTTTTTTTGGCATTGGTCCTGGGGCTTGAACTCAGGGCCTGGGAACTGTCCTTTAGCTTTGTATTGTTGGTAATGATCTTGGGGCTTGAACTCTGGGCCTGGGAGCTGTCCCTGAGCTCTTTTGCATAAGGACGGTTCTCTACCATTTTGGGGCCATAGCTCCACTTCCGGTTTTCTGGTGGTTAACAGGAGATAAAGAGTCTCAGGGACTTTCCTGCCCAAGCCGATTTCAAACCATGACTCTCAGATCTCAGCCTCCTAAGAAACTAGGATTACAATTGTAAGCCATCAGCATCTAGCTGCCTACAAGACTATATAAGCACAGGGCTGGGATGTAGCTCAGTGGCAAAGCGCTTGCCTAGCAAGTGCAACGTTCTGGGTTCGATCCCCAGTACCAAAAAAGAAAAGACCAAAAAAAAAGACTAAATAAGCACAAAACTAAGGGCCAATTCACAGGCCCAGTAGTTCAAACTCCAAACACACTATATCTAAACAATATAAATGATACATAGTTATCTTTTTGTTGTTGTTGGTCAGGGAACTTGAACTCAGCCTGGGCATTGGCCCTGAGCTCTTTCGCTCAAAACTCTAGTACTCCAACACTTTGAGCTATGGCTCTGCTTCCAGTTTTCTGGTAGTTAATTGGAGAGAAGAGTCTCAGGGACTTTCCTGGTTTTAAACTAGGACCCTCAGATCTCACTCAGCTTCCCTAGTTGCTAGGATTATAGGTTTGAGCCACTGGCACCTGGCAGCTTTTTTGCTCAAGGCTAATGGTCTACCACTTGAGTCACAGCTCAAGTTCTGACTTTTTGGGAGTTAGAGAAGAGTCTCCTAGACTTTCCTACCCAGATTAGCTTTGAACAAAAGTCCTCAGATTTAGCCTCTTAAATAGCTAGGATTATAGATATGAGCCATCAGCACCTAGCCTTTCTTCTTTAAAAAAAAAATCAGTATTGGAACCTTAGAGATGCTAGGAAAGCACTGTACTAGCCCATTTTATTTTACTTAACAAGGATCTTGCTGGGCTGTGGTGGCTCACAACCCGTAATCCTAGCTACTCAGGAGGCTGTTTTAAGTATCATGGGTCTTAGCCAGCCCAGGTAGGAAAGTCAATGATACTCTTACCTCCAAAAAGATAGAAGTGGAGCTATGGTTCAAGTGGTAGAGCACAAACTTTAAGCAAAAGACCTGAAGGTCAGCACTCTAGTCCAGAGCTAAAGCCCCTGTATGAGCACACACACACAAAAAGAAAACAAGGATCTTTCTGCTACTGTAACTCTTGCTTGGGCTAGCCTTGAAATCTATCCTTTTGCTTCTGCTACTTGGTATCATAGGTGTATAGCATCACTTCCAGGTAATTGTATATATTTCTAAAGGATAAATAGGCCTCTTTAAAAATAGTCAAAATAGAAGAAAAATAGTTTTTATGGTTTTGGTGTTGATATCAAACTTAGAGCCTTTCAGATGTGCAAATGTGTGTTCTCTCACAGAGCTAAGTCCCTAATCCTATTGTAATTTTTTCATACTTTCCAAGTTCATATTAATGTACTTTGCTTCTTAATTTTAAAATAGTTTCAATATAGATTCAAATATATTTTCATTGTCACTAGCTGATAATGGGTCTTGAATCTTTTTTTTAATGTACAGGTTTCTTCGGTCCTAATTATGTTGATTTGTATCTCTGTAACATTATATAACTTGTTCTTTGTCTTCATTTTTCTGTGAGTTGATAGTTACATTATGATGCTTGATCGAATTCAGATTTTTTTTTTTTGCCGGTTGGTGGGGCCTGAACTCTGGGCCTGGGCGCTGTCCCTTAGCTCTTCAGCTCAAGGCTAGCGCTCTGCCACTTCAGCCACAGCGTCACTTCCGGCTTTTTTCTTTTTGCTTATGTGGTGCTGAGGAATCGAACCCAGGGCCTCAGGCATGCAAGGCAAGCGCTCTACCACTGAGCCACCTTCCCAGCCCCAGATTTTTTTTTTTAAAGATGGTTCTGGGGCTTGAACTCAGGGCCTGCGCACTGTCCCTGGACTTTTGTGCTCAAGGCTAGTACTCATCACTTTGAACCACAGCTCTTCTTAAAGTTTTATGATGATAAAAGGCTTGCAGACTTTCCTGCGCAGGCTGGCTTCAAACCTGGATCTTTAGATAGCCTCCGTACTAGCTATGATTTTAGTATGAACCACCAGCACCTAGCTTTTTTTTTTTTTGCCAGTCCTGGGACTTGAACTCAGGGCCTGGGCTCTATCTCTGAGCCTGTCTGTGCTCAAAGCTAGTGCTTTACCAGTTGAGCCACAGCGCCACTTCTGGCTTTTTCTGGTTATGTGGTACTGAGGAATGGAACCCAGGCTGCTTTTTCTGTTGAGATAGGGTCTCTTGTACTTTTTTTTCCCCAGGCTAGCTTTGAACCACAGTCTTCCTAATCTCAGCCTTCTACCTACCAGAAGATAGGCATGTTTGACTGAGTCCAACTATTGGTTGAGATGATGGTCTTGTGAACTTGTGCCCAGGCTGATTTCTAACTGCAGTCTTGATCCTATTTCCTGAGTAGCTAGGTGTGAGCTATTGGTGCCCTGCTTATTTTATTGAGATGGTGTTGATGTGTGTAGCCCAAGCTGACCTTGAACCTTAACCTTCCTGTCTCAACCTCTAGTGAATGGATTGCAAGCATGTTTCATTATGCCCAGTTAAATGTTTTATTATTTCCTTTATCATATAGATATAAATATGTCCATCTTATTTGATTTACTTAATTCATTTATTTTGTTTTGTTTTGTTTTGTCGGTCATGGGGCTTGAACTCTGGGCTTGGGTGCTGTCCCTCAGCTCTTCAGCTCAAGGCGAGCACTCTACAACTTGAGCTACAGCACCACTTCTGGTTTTCTAGTGGTTTATTGGAAAGTAGAGTCTCACGGACTTTCCTGCCTGGGCTGGCTTTGAACTGTGATCCTCTGATCTCAGCCTCCTGAGTAGCTAGGATTACAGGCGTGAGCCACTGGCGCCTGGCTTTAATTTATTGTTTTTAAGTGCTAGAGATTAAACCTAGGGCCTGGCACATGTTAAGCTTGTGACTTACTACTATACTCCAGCCTCTCTTTTTTGATGCATTTAAATTTTCAGAAGTCACTATACTTCCCCATAAGTATAAGGAGAATGTATATCTCTAATTAGAGCATAATATTTACAGTATTTTAAATTGAGTCAAAATTCACACAACTAAAACTAAAATTTTTACAGTTCAGTATTATCTAGCACATTTGTGATGTATAACCACAATTCTATTTAGTTCCAAACTTTTTCATCACCCAAAAGGATTCCCTGAAACCACTTATCAGTTACTCTCTATTTCTTCCTTTCCTCAATTCTTGGCAACCACGTGTTTTCCTCTGTCCTTATGGTATTTCATATAAAGGTAATTATGCAAAGCTAGGCACTCGAGGCTCAGATCTATAATCCTAGCTATTCAGTTCAAAACCAGTTCAGGCAGGAAAAATCCGTGATTCTCTGTTTTTGTGCCTGTCCTGGGGCTTGAACTCTGAGCCTGGGTGCCGTCCTTGAGCATTTGTGCTTTGACTACTTGAGCCATAGCTCCACTTTTGGTTTTTCTTTCTTTTAATGATTAATTGGAGATAAAAGGCTCAAACTTTCCTGTCCATGCTAGCTTTGAACCACTAGATCTCAGTCTCACCAGTAGCTAGGATTACAGGCATGAGCCACTGGTGCCTGGCTTCTGTGAAACTCTTAATTCCAGTTAACTACGAAAAAACCAGATGTGGAGTTGTGGCTTAGCCTTGAGCAGAAAACCTAAGAGAGAGCATTGGCACTGAATTCAACCCCAATACTGGCAGAAAAAAAGAAGAAAAATTAATTATATAATATGAGATTTTGCGTGTGGCTTCTTTCCCTTATCATATTTTGAGGTTTTTAAAAATTAACTTTTATTGACTACACATAATCTATCTGAAGGCACATCACTAGACATATTTGTATATATCTGCCTGACAAAACTTTTTTACTATTTCAAAAATTACTACTTCTGTAATAATTACTTTGTGCTCATTACAAACACATATAAGTAATTTAAATAGTTAATTGTTGACTTAATGTCATATATAACTGATTTTAATTTTTCTATATTTAAATTATTTGTGAATTTAAATTAAATTTACTTTATGGCAGTAGTTGGGTTTCAGCTCAGGGCCACAGGATTGCTAGACAAGTGCTCTGTTGCTTGAGCCCCACATTCTATTTTTTAATAAGATTTACATGCAATTTGTTTAAATGTGTTCATATGGCATGTTAGCTTTCTGTTACTGGAGTAAATGCCTGAAATTAAAAAAAAAAGATTATGTGCAATGAAGAGTTGTTCAGGTTTGACGAATTCACAAATGTAAGTAACTCAGATATTTTAACAATTTGAACATTTCTGTCATTCCAGAAAGTTCTTTGTTTAGTAGTCCCAATGTGTCTCCCACTCATTCACTTATTATTTTTTTCACCAGAGATTTGTTTTTTATTTCTTGTGTAAATATTTGGACTTAAACATTTAAATGGAGCTGAGATAGTCTTTTTTTCACAGTCTCCCAGGAAGGCCAATTCTTGACCAGATAGAAAACATAAAAGAAATCATTTCCTGGTAATTTTGATGAAACAAATATCACCTTTTCTTTTCTCCAAGCATTTAGCAATCCAGTGCCATTGGTCTCAGAGGCCAGCAGTTATTGGAGATGTCCTTCAAGTATACAGTGGATCTGAAGGGAGGGCTATTATCTTCTGTGAGACCAAGAAGAATGTAACTGAAATGGCCATGAATCCGCACATAAAGCAGGTAAGTCTTTTCATGCTTTCTGAGACTTTGGAGATGAATTATTAAGCAAAATTGGACTCTTCTTGCTCATGGCTCACGGCTAGCTACTTAGGAGGCTGAAATCTGAGTATTGAAGTTTAAAGCCATCCTGGGCAGGAAAGTCCCTGTGAGATTCTTATCCCCAATTAAACATCTAAAACACCGAAAGTGGAGCTATGGCTTAAAGTAGTAGAGCACCAGCTTGAGCGAAAAAGCTTAGGGTATAGCACCCAGGCCCTGAATTCAAGCCTCATGATCAACAAAATATAAAATAAATGGTACTGCTCTTTGTGGACCAAACTTGGTAGTCATTCTCAGAATTGCGTCTAATTCAGAAAGAACTTGTCTCCAGCCTCTGAAGATCCATGAAGTCAGAATAGATTTAAAAAATATGTATTTTTGAGGTTTTCAATGTGATGTTAGAAAGGAATTCTGTGAGTTCTTTTTTTTTAAGCTTTGAAAATGTGATCTAGAAAATGACCAATATAAAATGGTGTTGGTGGGTTAAGTAGCTTAGCAAACGTGAAGCCCTGACTTCAAATCACAGTACCATTAAAAAAAAAAAAAAAAACACAATCATACAATTCAGTATACATGATGTAGAAAATGACTTATATAACTCTGGGCAGAGTTGGGAGAGAGAGGCTGGGGGAAAGTGAAGTAAGGGGTGACATTGTATAAAATATGAAATAACCCCTCTATAACACCTTATTAATAACAATAAAATCATATTTTAAAAAACAACAAAAACTGGTGCAGTGACTAAAGTTTGTAATTCAATCTATTTAGGAGGCCAGAAGGTAGAGATTGTGAATATCATGTTTTGAGGCCAGCCTAGGCCAAAATTTAGATTCCCATCTCAGTAAAACAAGCTAAGTGGGATGATACACACCTGATACCTACGTATGAAATGAGTTAGAGGATTGTGGTCCAAGGCTACCCTGTGCAAAAATTGAGCTTCTATTTGAAATAAAAAGTAAAGCCAAAAGGGAATGACTCAAGGGGTAGTGTTCTTGGCTTGCCTAACAAGTTGGAGATAGTTCAAACTCCAGTACTAATGAAGAATTATGTTGATCTGATTTTTCCCCCCATAAGTAATTTTCTTTAAAAATCAGTAGGGCTGGGGGGGTATGGCTAAAGTAGTAGACCACTTGCTTAGCAAGTGTCAAGCCCTGAGTTAACAATCACACACACACACACACACACACACACACACATTCTCTCTCTCTCTCTCTCTGAAAACAGGAGTTGGTGGCTTATATCTTTAATCCTAGCCACTTTTGAGCCTTAGTAGCTAGAAATTCTTGCTATGTGTAGATTGGCTCACTTTTAATTTTTCTTGTGCTCCTGAGAATTGACCCTGGCATGTTTGCCCTCATGTACACTAGACAAGTGCTCTATGGCTGAGCTGCATCTTTAATCCTTGGAATATGTATGTATGATGTTAAGTATTTGTTTTCTCTAATTGCTCCCCCTCCTCCTCCTCCCCCCCCCGCCCCCCAGTGCCACTTCTGGTTTTCTGGTGGACTTTCCTGCCTGGGCTGGCTTTTAACTGTGATCCTCAGATCTCAGCCTCCTGAGTAGCTAGGATTACAGGCGTGAGCTACTGGCACATGGTTTTATTTTTCTTTAGAGATTCTTGTTATATGTAGACTTCCTTTTTCTCCTTAACTTTATCACTTTATCTCAAGATTTTATTTAGTTATTTGATTGTGGGGCTTGAACTCTGGGCGTGAGCGCTGTCTGTGTGCTCTTCAGCTCAAGGTTAGCACTCTACCTCTTGAGCCACAGCACTGCATCCAGTTTTCTAGAGGTTTATTGGTTTTGAACCGTGATATTCAGATCTCAGCCTCCTCAGTAGCTAGGATTACAGGCGTGAGCTACTGGTGCCTGGAAAAATTTCAACATGTATGCCAGAGAGAGAGAGAGAGGGAGAGCGAGAAGGACTGTGTGTATATGTTTATTATTTGAGTTACTGAGGATTGAACCCAGAGAGAGCATCCTGAATGCTAAGCAAGTGCTCTACTAGTTGAGCCACACATGTAGCCCTTTTGCTTGTATTTTGTTTTAGAGAGGTTATCTGGCTAACTTGGTTCCTGGCTTAAGCTCTTTATCCTCTGCCTCTAGGTCCTTGAGTAGTTGATATTCCAGGCGTCTACCACCATACCTGGCTAAAATTTCCTATTTTTAAGGCATCTGTTCTATTTACTCAAATCTGCATTATTTCAAGCGTAGTCTTCATTTGCGAAAAGCTTGTATATATACTATCTTTTTTTTTTTTTTTTTGGTCGGCCGTGGGGCTTGAACTCTGGGCCTGGGCACTGTCCCTCAGCTCTTCAGCTCAAGGC
>NW_012267250.1:14760743-14762796 GCF_000151885.1 Dipodomys ordii
AAGTGGTAGAGCGCTAGCCTTGAGCTGAAGAGCTGAGGGACAGCGCCCAGGCCCAGAGTTCAGGCCCCATGACCGGACCCCCCCCAAAAAAAAAATTCTAGTTGCGTGTTTGTTTTTATGTGGAATCCAGAGAGTGAAAGACTTTATTGTTACCATCTTTCCCATATCATTTTAGCTGAATGTATATAAAAATAACAATATAATATAAAAATTAGGTCAATTCCCTAAATATTATGAAAGTGAAAATTAAATGATTGGGAAATATTTTTTATTAGGTTAACAATGATTTTGATTCATAATACACAGGGTAGGCATGGTATGATGAAATAAATACAGCGCATTGAAAAGGATACAATATTACAGAAGTTGGTAGTAGCTATTACAATTTTAATAATGTTTTGCTTTGTTTTGCTTGTTTCTGTGTTGAGGACTAAAACTAGGCCTTTGTATGTACAAGGAAAGTGTAGTGTCACAGAACTATATCCTTAGCCCCAGATATTCATAATTTTTTATTATCCTTAATTAGTTGTACAGATGGGTTCTAATTCAACATTACCAGTTTAAGAATAACGTGCATTTTGCTCATTGTCACCCCTTTCATCATTCTTTCCATCTCTCCCAACCTACGTCTCCACAATTTACCTAGCTTCATTTTCACTTACATACATTGAATATTATGACTATTCTCCTTCCCTTTCTCTCCCTTTCTTCTCTTCCCTTAACCATCTTACCTCCCCCTCCTGACAACACATGTCCCAGCTTTCTGGTTTCATTTTGTTAAACTGTAACTTATTCAAAGGGATACTCATCTTTTTTTTTTTTTTTTTTTTTCTGGTTGGTTGGGGGCCTGGACTCTAGGCCTGGGTGCTGTCACTCAGCTCTTCAACTCAAGGCTCTACCACTTGAACCACAGTGCCACTTCTGGCTTTTTCTGCCTTTGTGGTGCTAAGGAATCGAACCCAGGGCCTCATGCACGTAAGGCAAACATTCTACCACTGAGCCACCTTCCCAGTCCGAGACTCATCATTTTTGACCCAGAAATTTAACTTCTAAATATGTAGCCTATTTAAATATACATTTATCAAGGCACCTGAAACAAAAGCATAAGGTTGTTCATTACAGCTTTCTTTCTTTCTCCCTCCCTCCCTCCCTCCCTCCCTCCTTCCTTCCTTCCTTCCTTCCTTCCTTTTTTTTGTCACTTGTGGGACTTGAACTTGGGGTCTGGGTGCGGTCTCTTGCTCAAGGCTAGCTCTCCACCACTTTTAGCCACAGCTCCAGTTTTTTCAGTTTTTGAGTGGTTAGTTAGAGATAAGAGTCTCATAGACTTTCCTGCTCAGGCTGGCTTTGAACTGGGATCCTCAGATGGCAGCCTCTTGAGTAGCTATGATTACAGTTGTGAGCCACCAGCACCCAGCTGATGTTGTTTTTTTAAATGTATTTTTATTTTTTTTAAGTAGTTGTATAAAGGAGTTTCTATTCAACAAAGCAGTTTATAGATACAATGCATCTTGATCAATGTCAGTTCTTTCTATGTCATATATACTTCTCAAATGACTTATTGAATGCCTATATAAACAAATGGCTTATTTATAACTGGAAAAATGCAGTTATATATTTTCATGGTGTTAATAAGCTAGTTGAATTTGCAGGAGATCACAACTGCAGCATTCTTTCTAAAAATAAAAAATTGGGCCTGATGCCAGTGGCTGTAATCCTAGCTATTCAGGAGGTTAAGAGCCGAAGATTGAGGTTCAAAGCTAGCCTGAACAGGAGAGTCTGTGAGACTTTCCAATTAATCACCAAAAAAATCCTGAAGTGGAGCTGTAGTTCAAGTAGTAGAGCACAAAAGCTCAGGCACAGCACCTATGCCCTGAGTTCAAGCCCCAGGACCCACACACATGTAATAAATTTGGATACAGCTTAAATGTTTATCAGTAAGATATTGCCCAAATAAGTACTTCTATGCCCATATAAAAATAGATGTATTGGGCTGGGAAGGTGGCTCAGTGGTAAAGCGCTTGCCTTGCATGCCAGAGGCCCCGGGTTCGATTCC
>NW_012267250.1:14764046-14770338 GCF_000151885.1 Dipodomys ordii
TTTACTTCCCAGTTGTGGCTCAAGTAGTGTAGAGCACTGAGGAAAAAAAAAAATCTCGGTGATAGCACCTAGGCTGACTGACACCAAAAACAAATATAACACACACACACACACACACACACACACACACACGTTTTACTTCCCAGTTCTTCAAAAAATATCTAAGCTGGGCACTGGTGGCTCATGCCTGTAATCTTAGCTATTCAGGAGGTTGAGATCTGAGAATTACAGTTCAAAGCTATCCCTGTCAGGAAAGTCCATGAGACTTATCTCCAATTACCCACCAGAAAACTAGAAGTGGTGCTGTGGCTCAAGTGGTAGAGCACTTGGCTTGCGCTGAAGAGCTCAGAGACAGTGCCCAGGCCCAGAGTTGAAGTCCCATGACCAAAAAAAAATAATAATTTAGCAGAATATCTGCCAAATCATTAGTGGTAAATTGTTGGTACATTTGCATCCTACATTTGGTGTAATTTGATTTTTTTTAAATAAGAGAATTGTTACAATTGTTTAAAACAAAGCCATTAAAAAGCAACATAAGCTGAATGTAATCCCAATACTTGGGAATCTGAGTTACAAGAATCTTGAGTTTAAGGGCAGCCTGGAGACTCTGTCTCTAAAATAATAGCCAAAGCTCACAACAAAAAGGAGCACAGGCTAGACTAGAGGCGTGACTCAGAGGTCAGAGTACCTACAGTGAAGGAAAATGCCTAACTAGAGCACAAGTCCCTGGGTTCTAGTGCTGTTGCCTACAAACACAAAAAAATAAAGCTTAAAAGAGTATAGACCTGATTGTGTTACGGTATTCTTTGTAAGTATGAGCTGTATGCTTCATTTTCTCCCTTTTTTTAAAAAATAGAATGCCCAGTGTTTACATGGGGACATTGCCCAGTCACAAAGAGAAATTACACTGAAAGGCTTCAGAGAAGGTAGTTTTAAAGTATTGGTTGCAACCAATGTGGCTGCTCGTGGTTTGGACATACCTGAGGTTGACCTGGTGATTCAAAGTTCTCCTCCACAGGTAGGAAATGGGAATGATTTGGGGAAAATAAGAGCAATTTCATAAATTGATGTTTTATTTACAAAGTGTGTGGAGTTTAGAATGTGAAAGATAGGCCATTTGTTTTAGCTATGTTTTTGTAACTTGGTGTTAAATTGACTTTCATAAATGACTGACTACACTGTTTGGATCTAAAGCTTGGCCCAACAAAACCATACAAAAGAATTTTAAAAAACTGATTATGAATAACTGAGATAGATTATTTAAAACATTTTTGAGCTTTTATCCTAAGTTCTAGCAAATAAATTAAAATTAATAAGTACAAAGTACCTGAGTACCTGTGGCTCACACCTGTAATTCTGGTTACTCAGGAGACTAAGATCTGAGGATCATGGATCAAAGTCAGACCAGACAGGAAAGTCCATAAGACTCTTACCTCCAATAAACTACCCAGAAAAGGCAAGAAGTGGAGCTCTGGCTCAAGTGGTAGAGCGTAAGTCTTGAACAGAATAGATTAGGGACAGGACCTGAGTTCATGCCCCAGGACTGGCACAAAAAAATAAAAAGAAAAATTTTTTAAATTATTTGAATGTTGGAATGACTGTAGAACTTGATAAGTTTTGAAAAGTACTTTATTATTTTTAGGATGTTGAATCCTATATTCATCGCTCTGGACGCACCGGAAGAGCTGGCCGGACAGGGATTTGTGTATGTTTTTATCAACCAAGAGAAAGAGGTCAACTAAGATATGTGGAACAAAAGGCAGTAAGTAAAGTTAAATAATCTCAGCCTTATTGCCTAAATGATGCCTTAGAAGACAGCTCTTTTTACATTTGTTCTCTCAAATCAATCCACCTAACAACTTACTTTAAAGTGAAATTGGATGTGAAGCATGAAGCATGTGGAGAGCTAAATTTGTATTAGCTGCAAGACTTTTGTCTTACACAGTTTCTATTGTGAAGACAGAAGAGCTGACTTTCTAAATTTTCCTTTGAGTTTTTCTCATTACTAAAACCAGAAGAGTATTATGTTTCCATCATCTCAGTCCAGCATTGTAGATGGGTGATTGTGACATTGTTTTGGCGTAGTAGTAAAAAAAAAAAAATTGGTATTGTTAATGGCATAATAGCCATTTTTTAATGATTTAGACTTTTTTGGTGGTATTTCAGGCTTTTCTCTTCATTTACTTATTTATTTTTTTATTTTTTGTGCTGGTCCTGGAACTTGAACTAGCATAGGAACACTGAGGTTTTATGCTGAAGGCTCTACCACTTGAGCCACAGCTCCACATATAAC
Organism: Dipodomys ordii; assembly: GCF_000151885.1. Classification (NCBI taxonomy): domain Eukaryota; kingdom Metazoa; phylum Chordata; class Mammalia; order Rodentia; family Heteromyidae; genus Dipodomys; species Dipodomys ordii. The sequence goes on from NW_012267250.1 coordinate 14,766,340, forward strand.
CTTTTAATTAATTGGAGTTAAGAGTTTAATGAACTTTCCTGCCTAACCTGGCTTCAAATCACGATCTTCAGATCTTAGCCTCCTGAATAGCTAGGATTACAGGCATGAGCCACCAACATCTGGCTTCCCCTACTTTTATGATGTATGTTTTTATATGATACTTCTTACACTTTGTAAAAAAAGATGGAATAATAAAAAAATAGATTTAATCAATGGCTTTTTCTACTTCGTCAGTTTATTTGCAAATGAATTTCCATGATTATATCTTGAGGGCAATTCAATTTTTGTTTCTCTTTTTGGAATTTATATTTTTAGAAAAAGCAGATCTTTTCATCATGGCTTGGAAATCGTTAACTCCAAGAAATGAAAATACAACAAATTATATCAATTTAGGAATTACAGTGCAACAACTTCCATTTTTCTTTAATGTAATTCTTTCATTTTCAGGGGATTACTTTTAAACGTGTAGGTGTTCCTTCTACAATGGATTTAGTTAAATCTAAAAGCATGGATGCCATCAGGTATGCTTTCTGACCTTGCTGAATAATTTTTTCCTTTGTATTAGGCTATTCATCTTTAAGCTCCTAGTCAAATGTCAGAAAATTTTAGTCACCAGTTTTCCCAGCAGACATTAAAGTTATAATAAAATATGAAAATACTCTTTTCTATTCAGTCTCTTATCTTTCCTTTTCTTCCTATGTCTTGATCAATAAAATTTACTATTTTTAAACCATAGGTCTCTGGCATCTGTTTCTTATGCTGCTGTTGATTTTTTCCGACCATCAGCCCAAAGACTTATTGAAGAGAAAGGGGCAGTGGATGCATTGGCAGCAGCATTAGCACATATTTCTGGAGCATCAAGCTTTGAACCACGATCTTTGATCACCTCTGATAAGGTAAAATGGGCCAGAAACTTGTGAATGTTGGTAGAAAGTTAAAACTGGCCTTTAGCAATTGATGCATAACAAATTACTGAGTATTGCATTTAATTTAATTCCTCGGTGTGTTACTTTCTGTGTAATAAAAAACTATTTCTTGGAAGTGAAGCTGTGTCCCAAGTGGTAGAGTACTTGTCGAGCAGAAAGGTTCAGGGACAGACAGGGTCCAGGACCTGAGTTCAAGCCCTAGGACCAATACACACATCTAGTCATGGTGGTATATACCTATAATCCTAGCACTAAGGAGGCTGAGGCAGGAGGATCTGAAGTTTGAGTCTAGGCTGAAATACATTGCAATCCTAATATCAGGTAAAATAGACTTCAAATTAAAATTCGTGAGAAGAGATAAAGAAGGTCGCTACATACTAAATAAGGGATCTCTCCTTCAGGAGGATATTACAATTCTAAATATCTATTCGCCAAACAACGGAGCACCCAAATTTATCCAAGAAACACTACTTTCCCTCAAATCCCACATAGATCCAAAGACATTAATTGTTGGGGATTTTAACACACCACTCTCCCCACTAGATAGATCAACTAGGCTGAAATACATAGTAAGATCCTGTCTCAAAAAAGTAGAACAGAGAAACAGATAAAGTCTCCCACTATTACTGTGTTGGGGTCTGTGATGTTCTGTGAATCTTAAGACAGTTTGTTTAATGTATTTAGGTGCTCCATTGTTTGGTACATAAATACTAACCACTGTGATTTCCTCTTCATGGGTCATTCCCTGTCTCTTCATGCTGATTTTTATGAGAAGTCTATTTTATTGGATACCAGTATGGCTACTCTGGTCTTCTTTCAAGATGCATTTTCATGAAGATCTTTTTCTATCCTTTCACTCAGAATTTGTGTTTATACTGTGAGATGAGTTTCTTGGAGACAATAAATGGTTTGATTTTTTTTTTTTTAATCTGATCTGCTGAGACGGTTTATGTTTAATGTTACTGTGGAGAAATATATTGTGTTTCCTGCCGTTTTGTTGTTTTCCTGTATAGAGGGACAAAAAGAGAGGAAAGGATTGAAGGAAGGAAACTGAATCTTCTCATTTTTTTCTACTCTTCAATAGAATACAGCACCCCTTCTAAGTTTTCAAGTCTATAGAAAAATTCAGAAACTACTACAGTAAATAACCATGTACTATACACCTAGAATCAACAACTACTAACATGGTATTATATTTGCTTTGCATATGCTTTTCTTGTTAAACTATTTGAAGTTGAAACATGATATCATTTCTGAATATTTAAATGTGCATTTTTTTTTCCTGATACTAGGGTATAAACTCAGATCCTGAGTGCTGTCCCTTAGCTTTTTTGCTCAAAGCTAATGCTGTACCACTTGAAACATAGTTTCACTTCTGACTTTTTTTACTTGTTAGTTGGAGATAAGTGTCTCCTTAGATTTGTCTCCCTGGCTGGCTTCAAACAATGATCCTCAGATTTCAGCTTCTTGAGTGGCTAGGATTACAGGTATGAGCCACCAGTGCCCAGCTTCATCTTCTAAGACTAAGAATTTTCATGCCAAAGCTGACCACCGGTGGCTCACGCTTATAATCCTAGCTACTCAGGAGGCTAAGATCTGAGGATAACAATTCAAAGCCAGTCCGGGCAGAAAAAGTCCATGAGACTCTTACCACCAGAAAACCAGAAGTGGTACTGTGGCTCAAGTGCTAGAGCTGTAGTCTTGAGCTGAAGAGCTGAGGGACAGTGCCCAGGCCGAGTTCAAGTCCCACTACGGACAAAAAAAGAATTTTCAGGCAAGATGGCAGTGGCTCATGCCTGTAATACTAGCTACTCAGGACGCTAGATCTGGATCATGGTTCAAATCCAACCCCAAGGACTTTTCCTTGAGGGAAAAGTGGTTAATTTTCAATTAACCACTAAAAAGCCAGAACTGGAACTGTTGTTCAAGTGGTAGATTACTATCTAGCCTTGGACATGAAAGTCCAGGGATGGCTCCCAGGACCTGAGTTCAATCCCCCGTACTGTCACACACACAAAAAAGAATAATATTCACTTACATAATTACAATATTTTAGTCTCTGTACATGAAAAGCAGTAATAGGACTAGTCAAGTACCAATGGTTCATGCCTATACTCCTAGCTACTCAGGAAGCTGAGATCTGAGAATCTCAGTTTGAATCCATTGTAAGCAGACAAATCTTGAGTCTATCTTCAGTTAACTAGTATAAAACCAAAAGAGAGATTATAGTTTAAGTGGTAGAATACCAGCTGTGCGTGAAAAAGCTGGGAGAGACAAAGAAAGAGATGGGGAATGGAATTCAAGCTCCATTTCTTGCACTCATACACAAAGAGTTCTATATTAGTCATTTAATATCTAACCTATGTCCAGATTTATTCTGCCAAAACACCTGTTTATCTGCAGGGAAATCAGCCCTTAGGTTGCACAGCATTGTACTGATTATTGCATACCACAAAGTATTCTTTAAAAATTAATTTATTTTTTATTTGTTTATTTTAATTTTTTGGGTCCGGTTGTGGGGCCTGAACTCTGGGCCTGGGTGTTGTCCCTCAGCTCTTCAGCTCAAGGCTAGCGCTCTACCACTTGAGTCACAGCACCACTTCCAGCTTTTTTTCTTTTTGCTTATATGGTGCTGAGGAATCGAACCCAGGGCCTCAGGCATGCAAGGCAAGCGCTCTACCACTGAGCCACCTTCCCAGCCCTAAAAATTAATTTTTATTTATTTATTTCTTGTTGGTCCTGGGGCTTCAACCCTGGGCTTGGGCGCTGTCCTTACGCTCTTCAGCTCAAGGCGAGTGCTCTACCCCTTAAGCCACAGCACTACTTCGGGTTTTCTAGTGGTTTATTGGAGGTAAGAGTCTCATGGGGGCTGGGAAGGTGGCTCATGGGCTGGGAAGGTGGCTCAGTGGTAGAGTGCTTGCCTTGCATGCATGAGGCCCTGGGTTCCATTCCTCAGCACCACATAAACAGAAAAAGCCCGAAGTGTCGCTGTAGCTCAAGCAGTAGAGCTCTAGCCTTGAGCTGAGGGACAGCGCCCAGGCCCAGAGTTCAGATCCATGACCGGCAAAAAAAA
>NW_012267250.1:14770693-14785796 GCF_000151885.1 Dipodomys ordii
ACAGAGGGATTATAGTTGCATAAATCAGGTAGAGAGCACATCTTGTTTTTGGACAATGTCACCTTTTCCCTCATTCCGAGATTTTCCCTTCCGCCCCCACTCTCAGGTTGTACAGTTCATTTTCAACATGGTGTCTAGTGAGATTTTTATCTTTTTAATTGTTATTATAAAGGTGGTATACAGAGGGCTTACAGTTGCATAAGTCAGGTAATGAATACATCTCTTTTTGGACAATGTCACCCTTCCTTTGCTCTCTCCCAGTTTTCTCTCCTGTACCGTCCATAAGTTGTATAGTTCATTTTCAATATAGTGGCTAGTTAAGTACCACAAAAAATTCTTGATTTGTAGTTGCCATGGAACCATGCAGCTGAGCAATAGATTCTGTGTAGTAAACACAGTAGTGTGCAATGTAAGGGCTTCTATATGTGTGGAGAAGGTGGTATGTTAATATTTTTGAGAGTATCCATATAACTGATTCCAGATTGCTATATGATAATGGAACATACATGGTAGCTTTACCCCTAACTACCTAGGACACTGACATTGGGAGGTTCAAGGCCAACCCAAACAAAAAGTTCATGCTCCAGTCAGCTGCTGGTAGCTCACACTTGTAATCCCAGCTTCTCAGGACACTGAAGTCTGAGGATTGGTGTTCACAGCGAGCTCAGATAGGAAAGTCTGTGAGAAAACCGTAAGTAGAACTATGGCTCAAAGTGGTAGAGCAATATCCTTGAGCAAAAAGAGCTCAGGGACAGCGCCCAGGTCCAGATTCAAAACCCATGACAGACCAAAAAAAAAAAAAAGTTGATGATCCATATCTCAATTAGTAAAATACTCAGTTAATATCTCCCTCACTTTCCCTAGAACTAGGGTTTGAACCTAGGACATCACCTTTTTTTTTTTTTTTTTTGGTACTGGGGGTCGAACCCAGGACGTTGCACTTGCTAGGCAAGCGCTTTGCCACTGAGCTACATCCCAGCCCTAGGACTTTATTTTTTGAAGATGCAATCTAGTGAACATTTCCCTGCCTACGCTGGCTTTGAACCTCAGTCCTCCAGATCTCAGTCTCCTGAGTAACTAGGATTACAGGTGCCAAGCTTAATTCTTTTTTTTTTTTTTTTTTTGGGTCCGGTCGTGGGGCTTGAACTCTGGGCCTGGGCGCTGTCCCTCAGATCGTTAGCTCAAGGCTAGCGCTCTACCACTTGAGCCACAGTGCCACTTCCAGCTTTTTTCTTTTTGCTTTATGTGGTGCTGAGGAATTGAACCCAGGACCTCAGGCATGCAAGGCAAGCGCTCTACCACTTTTCCAACTTCCCAGCCCCAAGCTTAATTCTTAATCTTAAATCTTCATTACTGGTGCCAAACTTGATTCTTAAAGCATAATGGTTAAATAGTATTTATATAGTCTTAACAGTAATACACAGAATATTTTCAATGATGTTTAAAAAGTAGTCTTCTAACACAGTTTCAAAAAGATTATTATTTTTTTTTTAGTAATCATGTTATGAGCAGCCATGTTGCCACATAAGAAATGAAGAGTTGGCTGGGCGCTGGTGGCTCACACCTATAATCCTAGCTACTCAGGAGGCTGAAGTCTGAGGATCATGGTTCAAAGCCAGCCCGGGCAGGAAAGTCTGTGAGACTCTTATCCCCAATAAACTACTAGAAAACTGGAAGTGGCGCTGTGGCTCAAGCGGTAGAGTGCTAGCCTTGAGTAGAAGAGCTGAGGGATAACGCCCAAGCCCAGAGTTCAAGCCCCACGACTGACAAAAAATAAAAATTAAAAAAAAGAAATGAAGAGTTGTGTCAGGAAGGGATACAGACTTAGAGCTTTATTGTTTTGCTTGCTAGTGATTTTTTCGCAAATGTAATGTTACTTCTGTTCTTTAAGGGATTTGTGACCATGACACTCGAAAGCCCAGAGGAAATACAAGATATCAATTGTGCTTGGAAAGAACTTAACAGAAAGCTGAGTAATAATGCTGTATCCCAAATTACCAGAATGTGCCTCTTAAAAGGAAATATGGTAAATTTTTCTAACTACTTACAAAGATTTTTAATCCAATATCAAAAAATGTTTATAAAGACTGCCAACGTTTTCTGTTTCTTTATTTGAAGCCTGATGTGATGAATAATACTACTGGTTTTGGTTCATATATCTGCTTACCTTTTTGGAGAATTATATAAAGGAAACTATTCAGAGCTCTCAGTTATTCTCCTTCTGGTTTAATCAATACCCTAGTAATTTAAGTTTCTGCCACGATACACATATCATATATGATTGTGTATCTTTCTTTTGTCTTTTTGTTGTGGGGCTTGAACTCTGGGCCTGGGCGCTGTCCCTCAGCTCTTCAGCTCAAGGCTAGCGCTCTATCACTTGAGCCATAGCGCCGCTTTTGGTTTTCTGGTGGTTAATTGGAGATCAGAGTCTCACTGACGTTCCTGCCTGGGCTGACTTTGAACTGCAATCCTAGGATCTCAGCTTTCTGAGTAGCTAGGATTACAGGCATGAGCCACTGTCACCCTGCTGTATCTTTATTTTCTAGGGCTTAGTAATTTATGCCTGCAACACTTTAAACAACTTGATAATTTAAAGTAGACACAATTTTGATTTTTGTTGTATAACTTTTTTTGTTTGTTTATTTGGGGGTAGTAGGGTCTAACTTAAGGTCTCCAGTTTGTTAAGCAGGCATTCTACCACCTCAGCCATGCCCCAGCCAGACAATATTGTTTTTTAACTACTATTGGTTGCTATTGGTTAACTACTATTGGTAGGTTATTTTCATATGGTATGATTAAAATTTTCATTTTAGTGATTTTTTTCCTAATGGTTTTGAGAAAACATGTTTTATTTATTCATCTCCCTATACAACACAGGTTCATTCTAACCTAAAATTTATTAACTAGATTGTTTATTGGAAATAACCAGCTCTCTCAAGGTATAATGATATTTTCTTCAACACAGATTTAATTCAAATATGAGAAAAATATACACCTTCACAAAAGAATGTAGAAAGGTTAAATAAAAAGATCCACAGGCATAACCAGTTGTTGAGTACTAAATTAACTTTCAACCTACAGTCAACCAAAACTTCAGAGGAAATGTCTTTGGGTTATATCAGTCTTATTATCTAATAACATTGCAGCTTTTCATGCAAGAAACTTTGTGACACTAAATTTCAGTTATTTAAAATATATTTGTAGTGGCTATGTACTGAACCTCATCATCTTAATATGTGCTAGGGAAGCATTCTACCACTGACTTGCCTGTAGCTGCTCACTAAATTTTTAAAATAAGTTTTTTAGAAGAATCATTTTATAAGGGCTATGGAATCTTGATGTCTATAAAAATTCTAGAGAAGCTTCTTGGTTCCTTTTAGCAGTAGATGAGATACTATATTTACTTCTCAGATTTAGGAAATCTGTTATATGTTGTTATGGATTATCTTAACTATTTTGATTATATAAGCAACCATGGAATGCATATAATTCTTTTTTTAGAGCAAATGTGAGATTATTACAAATACTCATTTGTTAGTAAAAATTAGCATATACATCTAAATGAGAATGTTTTTGTTTTGCTTTTAGGGTGTTTGCTTTGATGTTCCCACAACTGAATCAGAAAGATTACAGGTATTTAATTTAATTTTTTGCTGATCCTGGGGCTTCAGCTCTAGGCTTGAGCGCTGTCTCTGACCTCCTTTTTGCTCAGGGCTAATACTGTACCACTTGAGCCACCGAGCCACTTCTGGCTTATTCTGTGATTAATTGGAGATAAGGTTCTCACAGACTTTCTTGCTGGCTTTGAACTGTGATCCTCAGATCTCAACTTCCTAAGTAGCTAGGATTACAGGTATGAGCCACCAGCACCCAACTTACTTAATTTTTTATCTGCTAAAATAGTTTAGTATTTATCTTCTTAAAATTATTATTATTTTTCATACAAAGGGATTTCAGTTCAACATAGCAGTTTATGAGTATGATACATTTTGGCCAATATCACCTCTTCCACCATTCTTCCCCATTTGAGTAAGTATTAAGATTATTTTGAAGCCAAGCTACCAGAGACTTGTGCCTATACTTCTACATACTCAGAGAACTGAGATCTGAGTGTTGAGACTGGGCAGGCAAATCCCAATTATTATCTCCAAGTAACTAGCAGAAAGCTGGAAGTTGAGGTATAATGAGCAAAAAAACCAAGTGAGAGCATGAGGGCCTAAGTTGAACCCAGTATTGCACACATAAAAGATGGTTTTGAAAAGCTCATAGTATTATTATCATGCATAAATCAGTAATTCCTTAACTGTAAATTCCTTAACTGTAATTCCTTAACTGTTTACTGTAAATAATTTCAAACATATAAAGAATTGTATACTAAATTCCTATAAATACATCACCCAGCATTTGATCATTTTTGTGGGTTTTGTGTGTATGTGTGTGTGTATGTGTGTGTGTAATGCATGCTGGTACTAGGGATCAAACTCAGTGTCTGAATGCTGTCCCTTAGCTTTTACTTGTGGCTCCTTTGTGGTTAATTGGAGATAAAGAGTCTTATGGACTTGTCTGCCTGGGCTGGCTTCGAACCAACCTCAGCCTCAGACCTCAGCTTCCTGAATAGGCTTACAGGTGTGAGCCACCCATCCCCAGTGCTTTTGTGTGTTTTTTTTTCTCCCTTATTTTGTTTTTTTACCAACTTTCTCAATGTCTTTAGAGACAAAAGTCTAGGCATTCTGTTAGGTCTCCCATAAATATTTCCACATATCTACATGTTAAGGACTTTTAAAAAATTACTCATAAAAAATTAAGTTCATCCAGACAATTTTTTTTTAGGGGGGTGGGGAAAGAGAAAGGTCAGGTCTGGGCACTGTCCTTGAATTTTTTTGCTTAACCTAATGTGCTTCTATCACGTTAAGCCACAGCTCTACTTCTGGTTTTCTGGTATTTAATTAAAGATAAGAGTCTCATAAACTTTCTGCCTGCACTGGCTTTGAACTGTGATCCTCAGACCTCAGCCTCCTGAGTAGCTAGGATTACAAGCGTGAGTCACTGGTGCCAGCTTTAGCTGTATTTTTCTTTTTATTTTTGGTACTAGGAATCAAACCCAGGATGTTGCACTTTCTAGGTAAGCACTTTGCCTCTGAGCTACATCCCAGCCCAATTTTTAGCCTTTTTAGAAATTTAGTATATATTGTGTAAACATTTCTATGCCAACTATGTAGTTACTAATTATTATTCTCTAGCATTCACTTGTATTCAATTATTCAAATTTACTGTTATAAACAAGATTTCTCTGAACATTAGTATATCTAATTCATACATTGACACATTTATTTGATTTTTTGCTAATCTTGGAGATTGAAGCTAGGACCTTTTTCATGCTAGACAAACATTCTACCACTAAGCTACATTCCAAGCCTTTTGCCTTGTTTAAGTTTTCTCTCTTTTTTTTTTTGTTGTTGTTGTGTTTGAACACAAGGCCTCTGCTTGAGCTATTTGTCCATTCCTTTTTTGATTTTAAGTTGTATTTCAGATGTCTCATGTTTTTGCCCAAATCTAGCCTCACATTGTGATACCCCCTACCATTTAGCTATTACTCAGGTGCATACCATCAGTGTCAGTTTATCTGTGGAGATGGTATGTTGGGATGTTTTTGCTTGGACTTGCTGTAAAGCACAGCTCAGTGATCTCTGTGTCCTGAGTAAGTAGGATTATTTGCTCAGCCAGTAGTACTCATTTATTTATCTTGAATTGTTTATACCAGTTCTGTAAGCTTAAAAAAGATTATTAGACTTTGCCAGAGAACCACTTAGACATCCAGGTACAGAGAACAAAGAAAGATTTATTGCCGGGAAAGGGGGCTGGTAAGTTTCTTTTCACAAGGGAGAAGTGCGAAGAAGCGCCAGCTATTGTCTGAGGTGACTATATAACCTAGGAGGTTTAGGAGGGGCTAGAAGGGGCTAGGAGGTGGAGACCCTGGTGTGGATGTGTAGGCCAGGGGCCTCATCATGGCAGACTAGGATTTAATGGCTGCTGTCCAAATAGTAGATAAGGGGTCCTGCAATTGCCCAGACCTGAAGGTCTTGTTGCCTTATATGGTGGTAACTGCCCCAGAGAAGTGCCATCCCAAGGTAAAGGTGTTTGGAAGTTGGTTATTTACTGCCTTTACTACATGGGCCTGGTGTTGCCTAGGAAGGGAGCATGCTCTTAGCATGGAGAAGGGAACTCATTTTGCTAACAAGTTCCAAATTATTTGTACCTCTTTTTAAGTTCTTTCCTGATGTAGGAAGTATTATGATACATTTTCATTTTATTTTTTGGTTCTTTAAACATACTTCCTCAAAATACTTCACTTCTTATTGGTGGCATATCTCTGTGCTGACAAAGTAAAGAATGATCTCTTTTAGAATGTATGAAACAGGCATGGCAGTGCATGCCTGTGATTCCAGCAATCAAGAGGCTGAAGCAGGAGGATTGTGAGTTTGTGGCCAGTCTAGGCTTCATAGTGAGACCTTGTCTCAAAAAAACAAAACAAGCAAGCAAAATGTATAAACTGAGTATGAATTTAGAGTCTTGATATGATTCTGAGTGCTTCTTCAGAGACTAAAATTGTATTGCATGAACTTTTTTTGCTTTATTTTTTAGTTTTCATTTTTGTTGCAGACATTTTAATTAAGAAAAAGGGTTTTTGGTTGTTTGTTTTGTTTTTTGAACCAATCCTGGGGCTTGAATTCATGGCATGGGAACTGTCCCTGAGCTTTCTTTTGCTCAAGGCTATATCACTCTACCACTTGAGCCACAGCACCACTTCTGGTTTTTCTATTTATGTGGTACTAAGAAATAGAACCCAGGGCTTCATGCATGCTAGGCATGAAGCCACAAAGCCACACTACCACATTCCCAGCCTGAAACAGGGGTTCTTTAGCTAAGAGATAAAGGATATAAAATAGCCAGGTACCAGTGGCTTATGCCTGTAATCGTAGCTACTTCAGAGGCTAAGGATTGTGGTTCAAAGCAATCTGGAGCAGAGAAAAGTCCATGAGACTCTCAGTCGCCATATTAACTACCAAAAAACAAGGTAGAGCTGTGCTCAAGCGGTAGAGCACTAGCCTTGAGCAAAAAAACTTGGGGACAGTGCCCATTCCCTGATTCAAGCCCCAGCACACTCCCTGTGCCCCCCTCCCCACCTCCCTAAAATGGCCTCTTTACTCACTGCTTACTTATGGTTTCTATTTAGCATTCATATTAATCCTGTTAATTTCCCTCACAGGCAGACTGGCATGATTCAGACTGGATACTCTCAGTACCTGCCAAATTACCTGAAATTGAAGAATATTATGATGGAAACACATCATCTAATTCCAGACAAAGGAGTGGGTGGTCAAGTGGCAGATCAGGCCGATCAGGCCGGTCAGGTGGCCGATCTGGTGGCCGGTCTGGTAGACAGAGTCGACAGGGGAGCAGGTCAGGAAGTCGACAAGATGGTAGAAGAAGAAGTGGGAACAGAAATCGATCAAGAAGTGGGGGCCACAAACGGAATTTTGACTGAGCATTTGACAGTTAATCTACAAGTGTGAGCTTGCCTATTTCTGCCTAATCATGTACATTATCCACCAAAAATTAGGTCATCATAGTTGAGGTATGTGTCTGCAATTTGCGAAGAAGTTGGTCGTATTTTTTTAAAAAGTATTTCAACAGAATGGTTGTAACAAATCTACTTATCCAGTTATACCTTTGAATAATAAAGAAAAAATCTTTTATTATCTCTGTTCACTGTGTGTTGAGAATTTTCTCAATGTAGTCTTAAAAATTTGTTCTAAGACTTGGCAATTTTACCTTACTCAAGGTTTCTAAACATTCTATAAAATATGTATTTATATTTTTATATTCAGATCATTCCTTCTATATGTTATGTGACAGAAAATAAGATCCTTTTTACATTGAAGGTCTGTATAAACTGATAGCATGGCTAATTAGGTATAGCATTTTAAGTTCTAAATAAATTTTATTAAAAATTATATAAGTAGTGCACAATCCTAAGTTTATTCAGTATACTTACTGGCTGCTATGTGTCCATTGCTTTGTTAATCACAATAATATATTTGTGAACAGGCACAGTCACTATCTTCATGAAAAGTACTGACAAGCAATGATAGAGATTAACAAAAGCTAAGAGAAAGGTAGGGTTGGAGTGCTAAGGACATAGTTGGGGTATATCACATGGGTTTTAGGAATCAGAAAGACTTTTTTTTTTTGGGTCCGGTCGTGAGGCCTGAACTCTGGGCCTGGACGCTGTCCCTCAGCTCTTCAGCTCAAGGCTAGCGCTCTACCACTTGAGCCACAGCGCCACTTCCGGCTTTTTTCTTTTTGCTTATGTGGTGCTGAGGAATCGAACCCAGGGCCTCTGGCATGCAAGGCAAGCGCTCTACCACTGAGCCACCTTCCCAGCCCCAGAAAGACTTTTTAAAGCAAGTAGTATACAGCAGAAAGAAAAGTGGATGTATTTTGTTATATATATATGACATATATATATATATTATATATAATAGAAGAGTTTAGAAGGCTTGCAGGCAGAGCAGCTTAGGACTTTCTGTTAGTTCAGTACAATTTGCATGTGGTAGACAGAGGACAGGAATAAAAAGAGAAGGATGGTTTGGACAGGTGGCTCAGTAATAGTGTACTTGCCTTGCATGCATGAGGCCCTGGGTTCATTTCCTCAGTACCACATAAGCAGAAAAAGCTGGAAGTGGCGCTGTAGCTCAAGTGGTAGAGCACTAGCCTTGAGCCTAAAGAGCTGAGGGACAGCGCCCAGGCCCAGAATTCAGGCCCCACAACCGGCAAAAAAAAAAAAAAGGATTTAGAGGCCTTAATGGTAGGATTTAACATGGTTTGATTTTTGTATTAAGAGAGATGATTGGCTGCAGAGGAAACTGGATTGGAGAGGTCAAACTGGAGGCCAAGAGATCTTAAGAGACCATAAGAGGGCTGGTATATAGTTCAGTAAAATAGCATATGCAAGATTGGGCTCAATCCTTAGGACTACAAAAATAAAGATTTTTTTAAAAACTAGGCCATAGGAGTGATATAAGATAGAGATTATGGTAACCTAAATTCATGATGCATATACTTGAGAATTTGCTATTTGTCCAGAAATCACATCTGGAGACTAGGTAGTGACTTATGGTTCCAACACAGATAATTCTTAACTGTTAGGCTAAATAGAGGCAGTACACATTAAAAAATAAAGTAGATTTCAGTCAAGCATCGGTGGCATACAGCTGTAATCCTAGCTACTCAGGGGACTGAGATCTGAGGATTGCAATTGGAAGCCATCCCCAGGCAGGAAAGGCCATGAGACTCTTACCTCCAATTAACCACCTAAAAAACAGGAGTGGAGCTGTTGTCCAAAGTGGTTAGAGCACTATCTTTGAGCCCAAAAAAGTCAGTGACAGCGCCCAGGCCCTGAGTTCAAGCCCCCACAACTGACAAAAAAAGGTAGAAGTTTTTAGGATAAATGTTAGGACTCCTATTGATAGGAGAGAGGCAAAAGAATGAAACCTGTTTTTTGTTTGTTTTTGACAGGGAGGTATCACACTAGGAGGAATAACAAAACAGTAAAAGGTAGAAAATGGGAATAGGGTGTTGGGAAGGTGGCTCCGGTGGTAGAGGTGCATGTCTTCCATTCATGAGGCCGGGGGGTTTGATTCCTCAGCACCACGTACAAAGCCGGAAGTGGTGCTGTGGCTCAAGTGGTAGAGAGCTAGCCTTGAGCTGAAGAGCTGAGGGACAGTGCCCAGATCCAGATTTCAGGCTCTGCGATCAACAACAACAAAAAGAGGGAATAGGGTTAATTCGAGATGGTATTTTGGTATTGTGGCCCGTGAGGTTTTTTTTTAAAAAGAGATCAGCAATTTGGCAATTGGGTTTATAGGTCTGAAGCTTATATTTGTCCACAAATGAGAATAATAAAAAGCTGAGATTGTAATTAATATAGTAGATGCGATTTTCCAGGAAAGACTGAGAAAAGAACTTGGAGAGATACACTAGTGCACTCGATACATTAAAAATTAAGGGGGCTGGGAATGTGGCTTAGTGGTAGAGTGCTTGCCTAGCATGCATGAAGCCCTGGGTTCGATTCCTCAGTACCACATAAACAGAAAAAGCAGGAAGTGGAGCTGTGGCTCAAGTGGTAGAGTGCTAGCCTTGAGCAAGAGAAACTCAGGAACCGTGCCCAGGCCCTGAGCAAACCCCATGACTGGCACAAAAGAGTTGAGAAACACAAGCGATGATGAGACGGTGCGCCCCTTTTACTGGACCCTAGGTGCCCAGTGCTTGCAAGAGGGCCTCTCTCGATAGTCTATAAAGCTTCCTTAGGAGTTCATTAGCGCTGTCCTCACAACTGACTGGAGGGATCACTCAGGTGTTTGAGCGTGCGCATGAATGAAATGTGCCGACGCTTTGAACTCGGGTTCTTATCCTGGAGCGGGCGTGTGGCCGCCGGTCTGACCTTGCAATCTATCAAAAGCACTCTCCAGGCAACATGAAGACGTCTTCATTGACCAGGCAGGGCTATTTGTGGGCTTCCCTCCACCCTACCCTCAGGTGGGCGCCGCCTTGGGCAAGAATCGCAAGCTGCCAACGCTCGACATGCAGGTAGTCAGCGGCCGCTATTTCCTAACCAAAATCTGGAACTCCGACTTCCGTGAAGCCGCTGCTTCCGCCGGAAGTGCTATGCCACCGGAAGTGACTACAGCTGGGTGGGCCTACGGGACGGTACTATCTCTTCCTCTGCACGCGGTTAAGGAGACCGGTCTGCCTTTGGCAACTGGCGCTGAATTATGCCGGGAAAACTCCGCAGCGACGCTGAATTGGAATCAGACACGGCTGTGGAAAAGATGGAGCCACTGCGGAAGCAAAATGAGAAGGTAATTTTGGGGAACCCGGGGCAAGGCAGACGCTGGGCCCTGGGGTTCGGGACACGCGGAGGCTCGGCCTCCCGGAGGTTGGCCGTGCGGCTCTGCAGGCCGGTGTCCCTGTAGTGCGGCTGCCCCGGGCCAGCGGGCGTCGCGACCTTACGTGTGGCCGACGTGTCGTGCCGGCTTTTACACTCCTCTAGGCGGGAGGCGGGATCTGAGACCCTAGAGTGCGGGTGCCCACGTGGTCCTGGGAGACGGGGCACCGGCACCTGCCTTAGTGCTTGCTGTGTCCGCGGTTAGGCCCCAGGGTTGAGGCTCAGCCTTTGCGTCCGGTGTGAGCGTCCACGAAAGGAGTTAGAACGGAAGACAAAGCTTTCGGCTACCCAGATCCTAAATAAACTCTTGCCGCACGTGGCTGAGCCTTCATTGACATTTCAGTTTCCTATAATAAGGGAAGTAGATTTTGTTTCCGGCTTAAGCAGCCTGCCCTTAGTGAGCTAGTGGGCCGGGCGCCGGTGGCTCACGCCTGTAATCCTAGCTCCTTTGAAGGCTAAATTCTGAGGATCGCTGTTCGAAACCAGCCCTGGCAGAAAAGTCTGGGAGACACTTATATCTGATTAATAATAATATTTTTAAAAGCTCGAAGTGGAGCTGAGGCTCAAGCGGTATATCGCTATCCGTTAGCTAAAGAAGCTCAAGGGACAGCGCCCAGGCCCTGAGTTCAAGCCCCTGGACCGGCACATACACAAAAAGGAGGTCCCCAAGTAAGACTAGGAGTACATGCATTGTGGTCATTGTCACCCCTTTCATCGTTACTTTCTTACAGAATGGTGACAAGTGAGCACATTCTAAATTAGTTTGGTAGTTATCTGGTTGTTTTTACTTTTTTAAAAATTTACTTATTTTTAGTACTAGGAATCAAATTCAGAGCTGTGCCCTTGCTAGGCAACAGCTTTTCCACTGCTGAATCCCCAAAGCAGCCTTATGATTGTTTTTCTCATTAAAGTTTTTCATTATATTTTTATTGCAAAGATACTGTACAGAAGGGTTACAGTTGCATGAGTAAGGTAATGTGTACATTTCCTCTCCAGCATTGTTACCCCCTCCTTTGTCTTTCCCCAACCAAAATTCATTTTTAAGGTAGGGTCCTGTGCATCTCATTATTACAATCGGTCAGCCTGTATCCTTGTTTGAGCATTTTTGTTATTTCCCTTCCCCTCCCCAGATTAGAAAAATGTATTCACAAATGCAGGGTACCGGAATCAAATACAGTGAAAACAGGGTTATACCATGGGGGAAGAACATATGAAAGGAACAAATCAATAGTACATTATAAGTACATTAAAAATAACATCCAGCCTCATACTTTTTGACTGATATAACTTTATTTGAGCCTGAGATAAAGTTAGTGGATATTCCTTATATTATTGTGCACGGCTTCCAATTTTCTTCCTTTCATCTGCATGGGTTTTCTGTTGGAAGCTCTTAAATACTGAAGTATTTTGGCCCAGGGAACACAGACCTGTTAGTTACAGGTGGTAGGGAAATACTGTTTCCCATTTACTGACTCTTCATCAGTCAGTATAGGATATGAAAGTATATGTCAATTATAGAATGCCCAGAAGAGGGACCATACCCGCTTACTTATAGGAAGCTTACTCTTACTCAGTACAAGGGATGAAAGGACTGAAATTTCTGCAGCACACTAGCTTATTTTTCATGACTTACATTTAAATTTTTTCCAAGTTGCTGAGATTGAACCAGAGCCCTCCAGCATGTAAGACAGATGTTGTGCCCCTGAACTATGATACTCTCAGTCCTTTGTCTGTGACTTGAAGGCTGAAGTCAGGCAGAAAGAATTTAGCTCAGTAGAATCCCCATAGTTCTGTAATTGGCTTGGGAGTCACCACGAGAGATACTGAGGTACCCACAGCACCTAAATGTGTTGGTAGTTTTTGCTGTTAGGAAAAGTTGGAGAGGACTGGGAATTTCAGGTAATAGAAATAATCAACTGTTTGTTTTTGAGGTTTTTTTTACCTTTTCCAATAATCAACTGTTTGTTTTTGAGGTTTTTTTTTTTTTACCTTTTCCATGGATTTGTAACTTGTATGTGTATTTTGCTTTAAGTATGTGAATTTTGGGAGTTGGTCCTGGGACTTGAACTCAGGGCCTGGCTACTGTCCCTAAACAATCTGGCCCAAGGCTTATGCTCTACCATTGAACCATAGCTCTACTCTATTTGGTGGTTAATTGGAAATAACAGTCACAGACTTTCCTGTGTGGGCTGGCTTTGAACCTTGGTCCTCAGATCCAGCCTCCTTTGTACCTAAAGATTAGAGGTGTGAGCCACCTGTGTCCTTTCTTTAAACATCCATAGTAGGGGCTGGGGAGGTGGCTCAGTGGTAGAGTGCTTACCTTGCATGCATGAGGCCCTGGGTTTGGTTCCTCAGTACCACATAAGCAGAAAAGGCCGGAAGTGGCTCTGTGGCTCAAGTGGTAGAGTGCTAACCTTGAGCTGAAGAGTTAAGGGACAGCACCCAGGATCAGAATTCAGGCCCCAAGATGGACCAAAAAACAAACAAAAATTTACATATCTATAGTAGAATAAATTCTTTTTTTTCTTCCCTCCTCCACCCTAGAATAAATTCTTATAGCATTTTGTTTCATAGTGTCCTTAAGTTAATTCAGTTTGCTCTTTTGAGATAGACAGGTCCATATCTATGTTTCCCTGTTTTGCCTGTTTTTTGTTTGTTTTGTCATGGTCGCTGGCACTGTCCCTCAGCTCTTCAGCTCAAGGCTAGCACCCTACCACTTGAGCCACAGCACTACTTCCAGCTTTATTCTGCTTATGTGGTGCTGAGGAAGCTAACCCTCGGCCTCATGCACACGAGGCAAGCACTTTACCACTGAGCCAACTTCCCAGCCCCCCTACTTCTTTTTTTTTTTTTTTTGGCGGTCATGGGGCTTGAACTCTGGGCCTGAGTGCTGTCCCTCAGCTCTTCAGCTCAAGGGTAGCTCTCTACCACTTGAGCTACAGCGCCACTCCCGGTTTTCTGGTGGTTTACTGGAGATGAGTTTCACGGAATTTCCTGCCTGGGCTGGCTGGCTTTGAATTGCGATCCTCAGATCTCAGCCTCCTGAGTAGCTAGGATTACAGGTGTGAGCCACCAGAGCCTGGCCCCCTACCTCTTTTCTTAATAGGAATTTTAGCAGGGAGAAAAACATAAACATGCTTAGCCTCCGTCATATATGTCTGTGGATATTTATAACTTTCTCTGTTTGAATTAACTTTGGCCAGTACTAGATCACTTTCTAAACTGTAAGAGTCTGTTGGAGTATCTCATGAATGACTTGAAATGTCAGGAAAATTCAGTTTTACAATGATTTAACCAGTATGAATTGAGTAGTTGCTAAGAGCCTGTCTGGATGGTCCATGCTAATAAACACGTTTGAAATGTATTTATAGCCATATAACTAAGAAATGGTACTAAAAAGCATTCAGTTTGATTTTTGCCTTATCACAAGGTCAAAAAACAAATGTTGGAATGCCTGAAAATTAAGTTCCTCAATTTCAAGTAATCTTGAAACAATATACAAATAATATACAAATGAGATAGATACCTTGTTCTGTTTAATCTACATTATTATTTTTTTTAGAAAATTAGAAAAGAAAAGCCAAAACCCAAGAAGACTGAAGAGTCATCAGAAATTCAGGAAGAAGCTGTATCCCCTAAAACTAAAAAAAAGAAAACTAGGTCTTCTGAAGTTGATATGAGTTCTCCTAAATCCAAAAAGGCAAAAAAGCAAGAGGAGTCATGTCAGGATGATAGTATTTCTTCTAAAACTCAGAATGCTAAAAAGAAAAAGGAACTCATTGACAAGAAAGTTGTCTCCCCTAAAACTAAGAAAGTGCAAAAAAGTGAGGTGGCTTCTGAAGCTCCTAAGCCCAAGAAAATGAAGAAAGAAAAAGAAGTGAATGGAGAAATTGGAGAGAAAAGTCCCAAATTGAAGAATGGACTCTCTCATTCTGAACCTGACTCTCACTCCAGTGAAGCTGCCAGTGAAGAAAACAGTGAGACAGAGCAGGTAAAGTTCCACTGTAATGGACAGCACATAAGTACTTCTCATTGTTGCAGAAAAATACATAATTACTACATTTATTTTTTTTAATTTTATTTTATTTGTGAAAT
>NW_012267250.1:14787511-14799213 GCF_000151885.1 Dipodomys ordii
ATTTCAGTATGTAGGATAGTGATACTTGGTTAAAGTTACATAAATGGTTACATAAATTTCAGTATGTAGGATAGTGATACTTGGTTAAAGTTACAAACACATTTTAGCCTTCACAAAGCAAATTGTCATTATCTTGGTCTATAAAGTTTGTGAATTCTACAAGCTTTGACAGTACAACTATTTCTTCTGGGTTGGGTGATAACATAAATTTCTTTCGTTTTGCTTAGTGTTAGCTGTTGCCTCTTTCCCTCCTCTTCTCTCCCTCCCATCGCTGCCCTTGAGTTGCTTAGTTCGTTTTCATCAATGTTCAGTGCAGCTGATGTGCCGCTCTGTTATATTTTTTCCCCTTTTAAGCTAGTGTTTAAAGAAGAGTTGCTTTACATTAGATTTTCACTGTTGTTTTAACTTGTCTTTATTGATTTCCTTCTGTGGTTCTTTGTTAGGAAATACCCGTGGAACAAAAAGAAGGAGCTTTCTCTAATTTTCCCATATCTGAAGAGACTATCAAGCATCTCAAAGGTAATATTCTTGGAGCTATCATCTCTGATGTTAGAAAATATTTGGAAGCATCCTGGCATGTTTATAGAGGTGAACCAAAACACACTTATTGAAGACACAACCATATAGTTAAGTGGATGTGTATATTGAGACTTAACTGTTTTAAATGAGTATTAAAATTAATACGACATTTAGAAATGTAACATACTGGCAAGATGAAATAATTACTTGATGCCAAGTTAGTGTTTTCTTTTTTAATCTCATTTCATATTAGCAACTTGTCTATTAACTAGTTAGGTGGTCCTAGATACTCCACTAGTAGTTTTTTTAGGTGCAACAGTCTGGATTACAAATTTTCTAGCTCAAATTGGCCTGTTGATAAGATTTGACGACAACTAACTTACTGTCATTATTAAAATAATATGTAGTTACTATACATGATGCTTTAAAGTTTGCTGCTATTTTCACTGAGCTAGATTTTTCATTATTTCATATATTTGAAACTGACTTTGTAGATGTAATCAGAAGGAGGGATTCTTTAATTGCACAGGACCAGAAGCATGAGTATGCTTCTGACTGTGGCTGGTGGTGGTGGTGTTTTAAACAATTACAGTGTTGGCGCTGAGGTATATAGCTTAGTGGCCAATTATGTGTTTAAGTATACACAAGGTCTTGGGTTTGATTCCCAAGACCACACAAAAAGAAGCTGTGATGTTAAATAACATGGTTGATTTATTCACAGCCCGTGGGGTGACCTTCCTGTTTCCTATACAAGCAAAGACATTTCACCATGTCTATAGTGGAAAAGACTTAATTGCACAGGCACGGACAGGAACTGGGAAGACATTCTCCTTTGCCATCCCTTTGATTGAGAAACTACAGGGTGGTCTGCAAGACAGGAAGAGAGGCCGAGCGCCTCAGGTAACTAAAACACACACTTCAGGCTTCATTTGACATATCCTACCAGTTTACTGGGTTCCCCATGAGTCCTCCATTGTGTTTATTGTGGATTTTTTGAGGGGGGATTTGGGGAGTGCCAGTCCTGGGATTTGAACATGGGTCCCTAAGCTGCTTTTGCTCAATGCTAGTGCTCTACCACTGGAGCCACAGATCCACTTCTGGCTTTTTTGGTTACTAATTGGAGAGTCTCATGGACTTGGGCTGGGAAGGTGGCTCAGTGGTAGAGCGCTTGCCTTGCATGTCCAAGGCCCTGGGTTCGATTGCTCAGCACCACATAAGCAAAAAGAAAAAAGCCAAAAGTGGCGCTGTGGCTCAAGTGGTAGAATGCTAGCCTTGAGCTTAAGAGCTGAGGGACAGCACCCAGGCCCAGAGTTCAGGCCCCACAACTGGATGCCAAAAAAAAAAAAAGAGTCTCATGGACTTTCCTGCCTGTGCCGACTTTAAACTAATACTCAGATCAGGAGTGAGCCAGCTACACCCACTTTTATTGTACATATATTCATCTGAGGGCAAACCAGGATAGTTCTTTTATGAAGCTGTCTGCCATAAACTGTGTGGTTTACATATTGCTATCTGTCCCATGGTGGTGATAACTTGTATTATTATTAATCATAGCTCCTTCAAAATACTGGATATAGTTAGAGCTCACAGGTTTGAACAAACATCTGACTTGTCTGCCTATATGGCAAAAGTATTTTTATATTTAGTAGTACTTTTCTATATATTTTGGAATCTGACTATCTGGTCAGATTAAATCCATGTAGTAAATCTCTACTACAGGTAGTCTTTTGTTTTTAGTTATTTTTATACTTTTTTTGCCAATCCTCACGCTTGAACTCAGGGCCTGAGCACTGTCCCTGGGCTTCATTTGCTCAAGGGTTGAGCCAGTTGAGCCCTAGTGCCATGTCCAGCCTTTTCTGTTTATGTGGTACTGAGGAAAGGAACCTAGGGTTTCATGTATGCACTAGAGCTTCAAGTACTCTACTACTAAGCCCCATTCCCAGCCCTAATTTTTTTAATTGAAATTTTTTTTTGTTGTGTTTTTTGGCTTTATTCAAGTTATTTCCCCTCTATATTTACTTCTAAGATGGTCTTGAGAATTGAATCAGAATAATACCTATTAAGTACTTAGTAGAGTCTAGGGCAGAGTAGAAGCAAAAATATTAGCTAACATCATGAATGTAGTTTCTTGCTCACATTTTCTTTCTTTTTCTTTTCTTTTTTTTTTGGTTGGTGGTGGGGCTTGAACTCTGGGCTTAGGCTCTGTCCCTGTGTTCTTCAGCTTCAAGCACTGTACTGCTTGAGCCACAGCGCCACTTCCGGTTTTCTAGTGGTTTATTGGAGATAAAAGCTTCATGGACTTTCCTGCCCCAGCTGGCTTTGAACCATGATCCTCAGTTCTCAGTCTCCTGAGTAGCTAGGATTACGGGAGTGAGCCACCAGCTCCTGGCTATCTTGCTCACATTTTCAAGGAATGCTCTTCTCGAAAAGCCTGCACAGGACCTATAGACTTATGTTTCATGTAACCTTTCTGGAATACCGTGGTTTGGATGCTTACTTCTTGTTGTGATGATGAGCTGAGTGTATTTGTCAGAAGCTGTATTACATTCATGATCCTTTGAAGCACATTACACAGCATTTAATGGATGTTTGGAAAACATCTCAACTTTCTGGTGTATTCCAGACTGATCAAGTGTAACATACTACGTAGTATTTCGATTTCAGTGGTTCATTTTTCTCTTCCAGGTACTTGTTCTTGCACCTACAAGAGAACTGGCAAGTCAAGTCAGCAGAGACTTCAGTGACATCACAAAAAAGCTATCTGTGGCTTGCTTTTATGGTGGAACTCCCTATGGAGGTCAAAGTAAGTAGATTCAAAAGCAGGAGGTAAAATGCTGTGATTGGATTTCTTCTGAACTTGACTTTTTTTTAACCTCTTCTAGTTGTTTTTGCTTACAGTTTTTTGTTTGTTTTGGGTTTTTTTGTGGCTCTTATTTAAAGATATGGTTAGGATCATGGTCTTGAGTGAGACTGTGTACATTCTTGGGAGTTCTTGGGGGTTCTTGGGAGTTTTCTGTTACCTGTCAGTATTTTACTTAAAGACTACAGAGGTAATATTTTGTACCTAAATTGACAGAATGCAGTTTGTCAGTCTCTTCAGTCTTTTGCCAGTTGTTTCTTGATGTGATGTAAGCAGGCTTTTGGTGGCCGTTTCTTTTTTCTTGGTAATGCAGAATGGATATAAAAAGATTTAAGGCATTAAAAAAGTCTACACTGGCACACAAAGCTTGTGATTATTACTTTCCAGCTTTGACTCTAACTTAGACTTTCACATCAGAAAAGCCTGGCTTTGAATCTAGACTGATCACATAGTAGAAAGTAGTTAGGTGACTATGCCCAAGTTTAACTTTGACTTTCTCATCTATTATAACGAGAATTACTAAACCCACCCTGTAGGAATCTTAGGAAGATTGAATTAAACAATGTATGCAAAGTGCCTGGTAAAAATCTCTAGATTACAATAGCTGCTCGACTTAAAAAAAAACTCTATTACTACTATCTCATCCATTTATATTGAATACCTCTTTTTTCCTGAGCATTTCCATATCTTATTAGAATTATTTGTTCATCTATCTTGTCTCTTCTGCCCCATATAGTTGCTGTTATTATATAGAAAATTGTTATTCCAAGCCAAGTATGGTAGTACATCGCTTATAATCCTAGCACTCATGACAGAAAGATCAAAAGTTTGAGGCCAGCTTGATAACATGGAAAGATCCTGCCTCAGGAAAACAAAAACAAAAGGTCCTAGTTCTTTGAGGTTCTTACTAGTACTAAGTCTGAAAACTCAAAGTTTCAGGTTTTTTTGTTGTTGTTGGTCCTGGGGCTTAAACTCTGGGCTTGGGCACTATCCCTGCGTTCTTTAACTCAAGGCGAGCGCTCTACCGCTTGAGCCACAGCGCCACTTCCAGTTTTCTGGTGGTTAATTGGAGATAAGAGTCTTATAGACTTTTTTGTCTGGGCTGGCTTTGAACCGCAATCCTCAGATCTCAGCCTCCAGAGTAGGTAGGATTACAGGCGAGAGCCACGGCGCCCAGCTAGTTTTCACTTTTTGAGGGAGTCAGTCTTCCTTAATGCTATCATGCTCCAATCGAACATTTCCCGTTAAGTCACTCAGTACACTCACTGTCAATTCTTTCTTATAATTTTTCCCCACTGCATCAGGAGCACCTTGAGTGGCGCTACCCTCATTGGCTACCGTATTGCTTAGTAGCTATCTAATAAATATTTTAGAGTGAAAGTACATTGAGATGGTGCCCCAAACTGATGAGCATGCTATTAATTAATTACTTTTTTGTTGGTTGTGGGGCTTGAACTCTGAGCCTGGGCACTGTCCCTAAGTCTCTGTGTGCTCAAGGCTAGCACTGTTACCACTTGAGCCACAGAGCCACTTCTAGGTTTTGAGTGGTTGAGGTAAGAGTTTCACAGAGACTTTTCTGCCTGGGCTGACTTCGAATTGTGATCCTTAGATCTCAGCCTCCTGAGTAGCTAGGATTACAGGCATGAGCCACCAGCACCCAATGTGAAGTGTGCTATTTTAAAACAACAAAACTTTTTATTGGTGTTCCTTATAGTTGAGCGGATGCGGAATGGGATTGATATCCTCGTTGGGACCCCAGGTCGAATCAAAGACCACCTACAGAACGGCAAACTCGATCTCACCAAGCTTAAGCATGTTGTGCTGGATGAAGTTGACCAGATGTTGGATATGGGTTTTGCAGATCAAGTAGAAGAGATCTTATGTGTGGCCTACAAAAAAGGTAAGCCCCAAATTTTGAGCTAATGAAGGACCAGTGGAATGGTGGTCTTCTGAGAGATAAATGGATCATTAGGAAATTGGAAGGGTTTAGCTTATTCGGAAAAAAAATTGGGAGTTTTTGAAATGTCATGATTTGGCACATAACTACAATGAAAAAACTTTAAAAAGCAGTAGAGAAATGACCTGTCATCTTACCTCTTGGTGTACTTTTGATTTCTATGTTCTATGTGCTGTATGTGTGCTAATTATAATAAATTAACCATGTATTAAAGATTCAGCTTAATGCTACATGATTTCCAATACCCACCTATTTTCCTTATTCCATGTAAGTCTTATTTAGTCATGCAAGTAGGCCTCCTCACATAACAATAGATTGGTTCTTTAGGGCAGATTTCTAGAAGTAGAATTACTAGGTGAAGAGCTGTAAATTGCTGGGCGCCGGTGGCTCACGCCTGTAATCCTAGCTACTCAGGAAACTGAGATATGAGGATCTTGGTTCAAAGCCAGCCTGAGCAGGAAAGTCTGTGAGACTCTTATCTCCAATAAACCACTAGACATCCTGAAGTGGCGCTGTGGCTCAAGTGGTAGAGCGCTCCCCTTGAGCTGATGCAGGGACAGTGCCCAACCCAAGCCCAACTAAAAAAAAAAAAAGTTGTAAATAGTATTCCTTAATGTGCTTTGTCATATTGCTCTCTAACAAGTTCTACCAGTTTTCATTGCCATTTAAAATATATGAGAGGGCTGGGATGTAGCTCAGTGGCAAAGCGCTTGCCTAGCAAGTGCAATGTCCTGGGTTCGATCCCCAGTACCAAAAAAGAAAAGACAAAAAAAATACAGTTAAAAAAAAAATATGAGAATTGTAGCAATACCCTTTATATGAGAAAGTTAAACCTCTTAGGTATACAGACACACAAAAAAAATCATAATTGACCTCACAATTGGAATTCTTTTTACTTAAATTTTTAAATGCTGATATATAGGGTTTTGCACATGGAATGAATTGCACCTCTAGCCCAGGAATTTTCTTTTTCACTTGTACCAGGGTTTGAACCCTGGGCCTCATGGTTGCTTGCTTGGGTACTCACCCTCTGAGCTATGCCTCCAGCCCAACTTTTTCCTAGCTATTTTGGAGATATCTTGTAGACTTTTGCTTGGGCTTGTAGACTTTTGCTTGTGATACTTGAGATCTCAGTCTCTTAAGTAGTGAAGAAGTTTTTAGGCATGAACCATCTGTGACCGGCTAGCTATGGAATTTTAAATTCACACACACACAGTTTTTTTTTGTTTTTGTTTTTTGTCAGTCATGGACCTGAACTCTGGGCCTGGGCACTGTCCCTGAGCTCTTCAGCTCAAGTTTAGAGCTCTACCACTTGAGCCACAGTGCCACTTCTGTTTTTTTCTGCTTATATAGTGCTGAGGAATCGAACCCAGGGCCTCATACATGCAAGGCAAGCACTCTACCACTGAGCTACCTTCCCAGCCCCACACACACTGGTTTTTTTATTAGGTAATTTGTTTAGATATCTGTACTTGAGAGACTACTAGACTTGATGACTTGGTATTACACAATTGGTAGACCTTACACTATAGTGCATATATTTCTTTTGTGGAAGCCAATAATCAGGAAAGCAAAATTAAGTTTAGAATATGGTGGTTATTTGAAGACTCCTTTACATTGGTTATTTCAGTTGTTGGGAAGCTTTGATGTTAACATTTTTTGTGTCCTCAATGCCTGGCTAGCCTCAAGTGGTTGCTGGTGATTGCTGATGGACCCTCTAAAGACTAGGGTGAGGTAGAGTTCTCTGTAGGCTTATTTGAATTATTCATACTGACTTTTTTTCCCCCCAAAGATTCTGAAGACAATCCCCAAACATTGCTTTTTTCTGCAACTTGCCCTCATTGGGTATTTAATGTTGCTAAGAAATACATGAAATCTACATATGAACAGGTGGACCTGATTGGTAAAAAGACTCAGAAAACAGCAGTAACTGTGGAGGTAAATGATTTATTTAGTTGCCGGAATTAGTATTAAGTTATCTCATTGTTTCCTCTCTGATAGTATTAAGACTGGCAAATTCAAATCCTTTGTCCAAATATGTACTAAATTTTTATGTAGAGCAAACTAAAGATGAGTTTCTATTTGAGTTTTATATAGTATCTGTGTTTCAATATTTCATTATCTGGTAACCTAAATAAAAGAATCATTTGGAATCTAAATATGTCTGAATTATGTAGACAAAGAAATTAAACTTAGGATTTAGCCACTAGAGGGCAACAGCACATGCTTTATCTTGAAACTTTTCATCTTAGCTTCAATACCTAGATGAATTCATTTCACCGAAGGAACAGACCTATACAGTAACTGACAACAGATTGTTTTTTTTAAGTGATCAAAGGACAAGACCTAAAGAGACTTTTATTGCCATTTACTTAGTTTCTTTTAGGACTCTGGGAGTGGCCTTTCTTATATTTTGTGGTTAAGTGAGAAAGAAGCTAGATACTCTAGAGAAAGAGGAGAGGCAAGGTGCCAGACCACATCAGGTTACTCTTCACTTTGATGGTATATTTAGTTTTGTTGTATTCTCTATGCAAAAGTGACATCCTTCAGCTCTGTCAATCTTGAGTTGTTTATGATACCAAGACATTAATTAGCCAGAATTGAGAAGATAACTTCAGGGAGAAGATAACTTCAGTTTTCCACAAGTCTTTACTAAAATATTTTTTCTCTGAAAGCATTTAGCTATCAAGTGTCACTGGACTGAGAGGGCAGCAGTTATTGGGGATGTGATCCGAGTGTACAGTGGTCATCAGGGGCGCACGATCATCTTCTGTGAAACCAAGAAAGAAGCCCAAGAACTATCACAGAGTTCAGCGATGAAGCAGGTTGGTCTTTCATGACTGCAAAGCTGGTGCCATCAGTAAATTTTCATTTTGAATATATATGTTTTTACTCATCTCATAATTTCCAGCTTTTAGGTTTAGTCTCATCTCACAGATGGGAGAAAGGTGGGTGACTCAAACTTAAAGTTTCATGACAAAGTAGGATTTATCACTCTTGACTGAGTTTTCAGCCTTGATGGATATGTTTTTTGTTTTGTTTTGTTTTGTTTTTTGGGTCCGGTCGTGGGGCCTGAACTCTGGGCCTGGGCGCTGTCCCTCAGCTCTTCAGCTCAAGGCTAGCACTCTACCACTTGAGCCACTGCACCACTTCTGGCTTTTTTCCTTTTTTTGCTTATGTGGTGCTGAGGAATTGAACCCAGGGCCTCATGCTTGCAAGGCAAACATTCATCCACTGAGCCACCTTCCCAGCCCTTGATTAATATGTTTTATATAATTGATTTACTAATTGGGAGTTTTGAGGTAATTTGGAAGTTATAAAGACACATGTTTGCCTCCTATTGTTAGCAGAATCATCAAAAAAATATGTCTTTATAAGCCTTAATTGAGGATGTATTATTGGATTTGCAGGAAGCGCAGTCATTACATGGAGACATTCCACAGAAGCAAAGGGAAATCACCTTGAAAGGTTTTAGAAATGGTAATTTTGGAGTTTTGGTGGCAACCAATGTCGCTGCACGTGGTTTAGACATCCCTGAAGTTGATTTGGTTGTACAGAGTTCTCCACCAAAGGTTTGTGTTCTATACTTAGATTGTAAGATTGGATTTTGTTTCTTTGGGAGTCTAAAATAAGTTGTATAAAAGCTATCTCAACAGTATAATAGGGTATTAGAGGTGACTTTGCAAGTGAACCTCTTATGGTTCTTAGTTGCCTTGGTTTCAGAACTGACAGAGGAAGAACAATAGTAGCTAGAGTGGGAAAGATGCCTTTTGCTGCCAAGGTAGCCTGGAAGTCTTCATGGAGAGTAGGGTAGTATAATTCTGAGAGGACCTTGAAGTTGGGGAGAAGGACTTGAAGATGAAGTAGATGTAGGAATATGTAAATGTACAAGCTAGAAAAAGACAAAATGGAAAAGGGCTGTAGTCAATAACCTTGTGGTAAAGCTACTGAGGCTTGTGGATTATAGGACCTTTGAACTGAAGCAATTTTTTTATTTATTATGTATTCTGAATATTTAAAAGAAAATTTGTTTAATATAAGGATAAACCTATTTTATTTAAATATCATTAAATGGAACGACTTGGATGCAGAGAGTTAATTAAATAGGATACATTATAATTGTTATCTTTTGAATTTATATTATGGCTACTTGCAATTGGAAATACATGCTTTGTCAGACAGTGCCCTTTGCAAATTGGCTTAAGGAATAGGAAAGGACTGCTGTTGAAGATGTGTTCTACACCTTCCATGGCATTTGCTTTAAATTGAAGGGTTAGCTGGTTGCTGTTGCCTCACACATAGAATCTTAGCTTCTTAGGAGGCTGAGTTCTGGAGGTCACAGTTCAAAGTCAGCCCAAGCAAGAAAGTCTTGAGACTCTTACTAACCACCAAAAAGCTAGACGTGGAGCTGTGGCTCTCAAGTGATAAGAATGTTAGCCTTGAACAATAAAATTCAGGGATAATGCCCAAGCTCTGAGTTTAATATCTAGGACTGGCACACATATGCAAAAATATGAAGTGTTAAGGGACCTCCTCCCTATGCAGAGTGTTCACTGACCTCTGCATAGGTTGTTAGGTATGTGTCTCTGTTGTGTCACTCATATTTTTCTTCAATAGGATGTGGAATCCTACATTCATCGTTCTGGGCGCACAGGTCGAGCTGGAAGGACAGGGGTGTGCATCTGCTTCTATCAGCACAAGGAAGAATACCAGTTAGCACAAGTGGAACAAAAAGCGGTAAAATTACTTTCCTCTTTCGTAGTGCGTGGGTATTTTGTTTTGTTTTTGCTAGTCCTGGGGCTTGAACTCAGGGCCTGGGCGCTGTCCCTTAGTCTATTTGTACTCAAGGCTAGTGCTCTACCACTTGAGCCACAGTGCCACCTCTTGCTCTGTGAGTAAGAGTCTCACAGACTTTCCTGCCTGGGCTGGATTCAAACCACGATCTTCAGATCTCAGCCTCCAGAGTAGCTGGGATTCCTGGCGTGAGCCACCAACACCCAGCATTGTTACTCATTTTTATTAAATTTATTTGACTTGTTTCTAGCATGATGCCTATGATATAATGCCCCTTTTGAAACTGCATTTGTAAACAGTACTCTTCATGTGCTTAAAAGGCAGTTTTCAGGCAACAAATGAGCACACTAGAAATATTTGAGCAGATTAAGGGTCACAGAAATTCTCAGGAGAATGGGGGAGGGGAGTCAAAAAGAAAGGGGCTGTCAGGATATAGCCCAGTGGTACTGTGCTTGCCGAGCATGTGCAAAGCTTTGGGGTTCAGCCTCCATAAAAAAGAGGAAGAGAGGCAGGCGTACCTTACAGAATTTAACTTTGTAGATTCTTCTACCAGGAAGTAGAGCTTAATCTTGTCCCGCATAGACTATACTTTGTGGCTTATTTAAAGTGAACAGAACATAGTAGAGAGTGAGGACTTTACAGTGGAGAGTCCTGTAAACACTACTAAGACCAGGAAGTCATGGTTCACATTATCAGTTACCATGTGTCCCTGGTACGAGCTGAGATGCATTCACCCCTGGAAATCTTTGACCCTGGCCCTTTGACTTATCAAACTAAAATCATTAAGTTCATGGAAAACAAGGAAAAATGTGAACAAAGTCTTGAATTCTTGGTTCTGACAAATCTACCCTAGTAACATAAGATGCTAGCTATAGCAGACCTGTGTGATCTACAGAAACTCCTTACGTTATTCCTGCAACTTTTTCTACATAGGATGAAGCTTATTGAGGTTTATTTGTTCATTTATATTTTAGATGGGCGTGTATTAAGTTATACTCAGGCTTTGTAGCTTAACCTTTCCTCCATCCTCCTGGGTGTCGCACTCCCATGTCAGGCCCTGAAAACTTCTGTTAATGACTATTGCATTTTGGGGAGGGGGAGCTGTGTGCCTGTGTGTGTGAGAGAGAGAGAGAGAGAGAGAGAGAGAGATGTGATGGGGAATAATTGATAGTCATTTTTATGTTATGATTTTTGTACAGGGAATTAAATTTAAACGAATAGGTGTTCCTTCTGCAACAGAAATAATAAAAGCTTCCAGCAAAGATGCCATCAGGTATGTTCGTCTGTAATTGCCAAAGTGTGTTTTAGTGCTTGGTCTGTGTCTTTTGTGCAGTATCTTGATTGATTCCTTTTTTTTGGTCGGTTGTGGGGCCTGAACTCTGGGCCTGGGCACTGTCCCTCAGCTCAAGGCTAGCACTCTACCACTTGAGCCACAGTGCCACATCTGGCTTTTTCTGTTTATATGGTGCTGAGGAATCGAACTCAGGGCCGTATCCATGCTAGGCAAGCAAGCACTCTATCACTGGGCCACCTTTCCAGCCCGATTCCTTTTTATTTCTTTTTTTTTTGGGG
>NW_012267250.1:14801723-14810627 GCF_000151885.1 Dipodomys ordii
TCGGTCGTGGGGCTTGAACTCTGGGCCTGGACGCTGTCCCTCAGCTCTTCAGCTCAAGGCGAGTGCTCTACCACTTGAGCTACAGCGCCACTTCTGGTTTTCTGGTGGTTTATTGGAGATTGGAGTCTCACGGTCTTTCCTGCCCTGGCTTGCTTTGAACCGCGATCCTCAGATCTCAGCCTCCTGAGTAGCTAGGATTACAGGCGTGAGCCACCAGCGCCCGGCTCTTGTTTTTTTTTTTTTAATTCTTTTTACTTTATTTTGTCAGTCATGGGGCTTGAACTCTGGGACTGGGTATTGTCCCTGAGCTCTTCAGCTCAAGGCAAGCACTCCACTACTTGAGCCACAGCATCCCTTCCGGTTTTCTGGTGGTTTGTTGGAGATAAGAGTCTCACGGACTTTGCTACCTGGGCTGGCTGTGAATGCGATCCTCAGATCTCAGCCTCCTGAGTACCTAGGATTACAGGCGTGAGCCACTGGTGCCCTGGTAATTTTTTTAATTCTTAAGAGCCTAAAATATATATCCATAAATGCAATATAAGTATATTAGTAGCATATCTAGAACTTTAGAAGGTATATGCTTTTTTTTCTTTTATAAATTGAAATTTTAAAATTTCAGTAAGCTGATTATAGATCTACATGCAGTTTTAAGGATTAACATTATTCAATTTCTTGTATACTCTGTCCATTTTCCTACAGTGGTAATGGTTTGCAAAACTTCTCACAACCAGATATTGACATTGATATAATGCACGAATTTTGCTGGTTTCCATAGTTTTATTTGCACTAATTCTGTTCCCTTCTGCCATTAGGGTTTTGTGACCATGATCCTGCAGTGCTCAATTGAAATGCCAAACATTAGTTATGCTTGGAAAGAACTTAAGGAGCAGCTAGGCGAGAGCATCGATTCCAAAATAAAGGGAATGGTCTTCCTCAAGGGAAAGCTGGTAAGTCTAGGACCTCTGTTGTGATATATAGCTTACTTAATGTGATCAGGGATGCAGGATGGTGTTTTGCCCCTTCACATGGGACATTCTTCAGTTTTCAGTCCCTGAGTGATATTTTCCATGATAATTGCCACTTGGTTAGTGGTGACTACTATCTGTTTGCATTCTAAGTCATTCTGCAAATAATGCTACACATTTCCACATGTTAACTAATGTATATTCAGTTACACCTTTACAACTAAAATATCATATCCTTACTTATTCCAGACTTCACTGTAACTCTATAGGAGAATGAGAGAGGAGAAGACTGATAAATGCATAAATACGGCTGTGAAAATAGTTTGACTTTGTGGAATCCTTGAAGGGCTAGAGATACATGGGGTCAAACATGGACAACCACTGGTATAGTGAACGAATTTAGATTTATCCCAAAAGTTATTGTGCTTGTAGAAAGATAAGCCAAGTGGTCAGGTAGTGTATTGTCTTCTCATCCAAAGTGCAGGCTAGACGTATACTGTTTAGTGTTTCTCCCTCTAGTGTTCTTAATGACTTTTTTTAGCTTTAACTCCATGAGAAGCTTACCAGGCAAGGTTAGCAAGCATTCATAGCTGCACTTGAGCATTTTTAGGATGTAACTTTAATTCAGATATGTTTTACCTTGCTATGTTTGTGCTTCCTAAGTGAAAGCCTAATGACATACTCTAGGGCAAATCCTGCTTTGTAGTTACTACTTGAAATACTTAGTATGTGAGTGAAAAGACCCACTAATGGCAGAATCTGTCAGTACCTGATGATACCTGTGATGAGTAAAATGGTTGGATAGAAGGAATGTTTCTCATAAAATTCTGCTGGAGCCAGGCACTGGTGGCTCATGCCTATAATCCTAGCTACTCAGGACCTGAGATCTGAGGATCAGGCTTCAAAGCCAGCCAGGGAAGAAAAGTCTGAGATTCTTTTATCTTCAATTAAAAAAAAAAAAAAAACAAATAAATGAGTGTGGCTCAAATGGTAGAGTGCTAGCCCTGAGCTCAAGCCTCATGACAGGCAAAAAAAAAAAACAGGAATATTTTTGTGTTTTGTTTTGTTTTGATGGAGCTAGGGTTTGAATCCAGTGTATTGATTTGTTAGATATGTGTTGTACCACTTGAGCCAAAATACAGCAGTTAAAGATGGCAAAGAGAGGAGTGATACCTGTACAGCCGTAGTTTGACATGTGCTTAGCTTCCTTGACTGGCAGAGAAAGCACTTATCAAAGATTGATCCTGGAAACTTCTCACACTATCTCAGGAGGCCAAATTGTGTGAAACATTATAACTTAGCAATAGATCTTTAATTTTTCTGCTTTAAGTTGACCCTTCCTGTTAGAAAATGGAAATCAGTAGGTGGTAATGGTTTTAGAGCCTTGCCATGGATTTTTTGTTGTTGTTTGCTTGTTTTGTGCTAACAGGGCTTATTCATCACTAATACTTAACAACGTAAGCCACACCTCCAGCCTGGCTTTTTGATGGTTAATTGGTGATAGAGTGTCACAGACTTTTCTGCTTGTGTTGGTTTTGAGCCTCCATACTCCAGGTCTCAGCCTCCTGAGTAGCCAGATTAACAGAGATGAGACACCAGGGCCCTGGTTCAGACTGGGTTTGTTTGTTGTTTGTTTTGGTGTTTTGGTCATGAGGCTTGAACTCTGGGCCTGGGTGCTGTCTCTCAGCTCTTCAGTTCAAGGTTAGCACTCTACCACTTGAGCCACAGTGCCACTTCCAGTTTTCTGGTGATTAATTGGAGATAAGAGTCTCAGGGACTTTCTTGCCAGGACTGGCTTTGAATCACGATCCTCAGACCTCAGCCTCCTGTGTAGCTAGGATTATAGGCATGAGCCACCAGCACCCAGCAAGACCGTGTTTTTAAGTACCGCTCCACTTCACAGCTGTGAGTCTCAGCTGTGCCAACCAAAGAGGAGGCCATTCTGGTTTCCTGTCATAACTTAAAAGGACTTCGACAATGGCTAGATTGATAAAATAATATATATGTATATATAGAAGCTAATAGCTACTTCAGGGCTTGCACAGTGTTAGAGCTAAGAATCTAATTCTAGATCCTTCTTAGTCCTTTTAGAAATCCCCCTGGACTTCGGGGAGCTGCAATATGTTGGTGTTGATCTAAAGTTCATCTAAAAATTAAATGTGTTTTTTTTACATGATACCTGTGGTTTGCAGTATCATTCAGTTTGTTCTCCTTGGACTAACTTCATTTTCTTTACTTCCTAGGGTGTTTGTTTTGATGTACGTACTGCAGCTGTCACAGAAATACAGGTATTTCCTCTTGAACTTAACAGCTAATGTGACTAAATTGTAAAGTGTTTATTATAAAAATACAGAATTTATGAGACACTTATGAGACACAATTGCCAAAATCAATCCCTTTACTAAAAGTCAGGTTCTAAAGTTTTTATACACACGCATACCTTTTTTTTTTTTTTTTTAATTTATTTTTGAGTCAGTTGTGGGGCCTGAACTCTGGGCCTGGGCAGCTCTTCAGCTCAAAGTGAGTGCTCGACCTCTTGAGCCACAGCACCACTTCCGACTTTTTCTGCTTATGTGGTGCTGAGGAATCGAACCCAGGGCCTCATGCATGCAAGGCAAGCACTCTACCACTGGGCCACCTTCCCAGCCCCCTAAATTTATAATTTTATTTCTTCTTCTGTTATGTTTTTGTTGATCCTGCATTTTGTCCATCCTACACTTCCCCACAGGTCACTCTGTGTTGCACATGTTTTTATATACATTTTAAAACTGTCCATCTTAATTCAAGATTGCAGTATGTCTGTGTGTCTTTTGTGTGTTTGTGTGTGTGTGTGTGTATGCCCATGCACGCGCTCATCTTAGAATTTGAATTCCAGGCCTGGGCACTGATTGTCCCTTAGATTTCTTGTTCAAGGCTAGCATTCTACCACTTGACCCACAGCTCTTATTTCTAGCTTTTTGGTAATAATTAGAAATGAGTCTTTCCTGCATGGGCTGCCTTTGAACCTCAATCCTTAGATCTTAGCCTCTTTGAGTAGGAGTACAGGTTCAAGTCATTGACACCCAGCCTCATAATTTGTTTCATTACTTTTGACTGCTGTTAAAAGTCTAGTAATTGGTTGGACTATAATGTTGTGATAAGGGCTCCCTCTTGTTGTGAAATGTGTCTTTCCAGACATCAATGGCTTTTGGGCTGAGAGGATCATTGTTACTAGTCCAACAACCTTTAAAGCACTAGTTATCAACCTGGTTGTTCTATGTATATATGTGTGTGTTTGTGTCTTTATGTCTTTTTAAAAAAAGAATTTATTGTTGTTATAGGGTGACATACAGAAGGGTTACAGTTATGTTGGGTCCAATTCTCTTTTGAAAAATATTTTTCTAATGCCTTTTCCAAATTTAGTAAAAATCAGAGTAGATAAGAACAAAACCTTCTCTCAACAGGAGAAATGGCATGACTCACGACGTTGGCAGCTCTCTGTGGCCACAGAGCAACCAGAGCTGGAAGGACCACCAGAAGGATTCCGAGGCGGCAGGGGACAGCGAGATGGCAGCCGAGGTGGCAGGGGACAGCGAGATGGCAGCCGAGGTTTCAGGGGACAGCGGAACGGAACCAGAAACTTCAGGGGACAGCGGGGCGGAAATAGAAGTTTCAGGGGACAGCAGTCAGGTGGCAACCAAAGTAATAGAGGGCAGAAGCGGAGTTTCAGTAAAGCATTTGGTCAGTGAGAAGTAGAAGACATACAACTGTTGGGCCACATGAATGCTATTTCTCACACAGTCCAAAGAAGTGTTCTGCCTTTGGTCTTCATCCCTTGCAGAGACAGGCTTCATCCAAACTGTCTTATCTGGTTGTTAGCATTTGCATCTTTATTACTACCGCTTTTCTCAACTTGTCATCTTGTATTGCATTTACATTCTAAGGTGTTGTCTGTATGTTACAAGATTGAGTCAATCATGTTTCTTTCTGTATTTGTAGGTTAATCTATCTTTTTTTTTTTTTCATAGTGCTGGGGATTGAACCCAGAATCTTACATATACTAAGTATGTGCCCTCTCACAAAGTTTTATTCCCTGTCCCCCAAAGAATAATGTTCTTTCAATATTCCTTGGCCTTTTGCCAAGCAATTACTCCTGGTGTCCTATACTGTATCTCCTGAGAATTAATGGTGAGCAGTGTTTTGAAATGAGGTTTCAGACTTAGGTGAGTTGTATTATAGTTTATGCCTGTCTCTTTTAAATTTGGGGAAATGAAATATACTCTATGGATTACCCATAGTTGTGCTCATTTTGATATGCTTAGTTTCTCTTTACAAGGTGATTCAGGCTTCATCTAATTGTTCACAATAGTGTATATAGAAGTACCTTTGAACATAAAGCCAGTGTTTTTAAGCTTAAATTCAAATGTGTGTGGTGGCTCCATAGTTTCTTTGTAAATTAGGAGTCTGGGTAAATGCCGTTTCAAAAGGTTAACATCATCTACTGTAAGGAATTAAGAGACCAAGGGTCTTAGTTATATACAGATGAAAACATTCTTTTCGTGAAAGGAGATAATCACAACTGAAGCACAAAGAAAGGAATGAGTGTAAAAATTACGTACGTGCCAAAGTGTTCTTTTAATGGATCATGAGTGTTCAAGAGGTTAACTTACAGTATGCAATCTGGGACTTTTAGGTAGTAATACAGTCTGATTTTTGTTTTTCATTATCCTAGATCTTAAGTTACAACATAGGATCTACTCTGTTAAAAGTATTTCTCCATTCAGAAGTGTTCACTGCTTAGACACTCCTTTTGAAGACAGCTCTATGGTTATTTTATGTTGTTGCTTCGCAGGAACTGAAGAAATGAATCTAGTGCTAGACAAATGACTTGGACATAATTTCTTTGGAAAACATTCTGCATAGCATAGAAGCTTAAAGGGTATTACTGTCTTCTTACCTTAGTTTCTGGAAGTTCTCTACTGGAGGGGTCTTAGAATAAGCTATGCAGGAAAATTTAAATGACAGTCTGCCATTCTCAACTAGTTTGAACAACTAAACTCTTTACAGGCTCTTGTTTCTATATCTGGTTTCACTACTTGGTCTCCTTGCAGTAAGGGATTTTGACAGCCACTTTATCCTGATTTCTGAGACAGGTTCCTACCCTGTTTTCAGAATTCTCTTGGCATTTTTTATTGTTAGTATAAAAGTGATGTAGAGATTATAGTTACATAAGTCAGGTAATAAGTACATTTCTTTTTGGACAGTTTTGGGCCTTCCCTTGCTCTCTCCTCACTTTTATTTTCTGAGTCCTTTGTTTTCACTTTATTCCTGTGTTTTGTGGCTTTTTATCAAGCTACAGGGAGTTAGGGAAGATGTTTGATGGTAGGCTACATGTGCCTTGTGGGTTATAATTTATTAGATTCTGGTTTTGTCCCAAATACTGGTCATGTTATAATAGTATCTAAAATATCCAGTCTGGATAAGAATGGATTATGTGTCAAGCAAATTAAAAGGTTGCAGTACCTGCTCCTTGTGAAGGAACAGCTAAAATAAACATGTAGATTATGGAACAACATAAAGTAAAATGACCAGGCATAAAAAAGAGGGAAGATTAATAGGAATTTTAAGTATACAACTTAATTTTAAGAAAAGTATTCTTCCCTCTGTCACTCACCCCATCCCACCTCCTTGATTTTTTTTTATTAGTACCAATGATTGAACTCAAGACCTCAAGCAAAACTCAGCTTTTCACTCAAGGCTGATGCTTTATCACCTGAACCATACCTCCATTCCACCTTTTTCTGGTTAATTGGAGGTGGATCCCCTTGGACTTCTTAATAGGCTGGCTTTAAACCATAGTCCTTGGATCTCAGCCTCCTGAGTACCTAGGATTACAGGCATGAGCCACTGGCTCCTGACCAGCACAGCTTTTTCAGTAATTGAAGTTAATGTTTTTTGTAGATCTCAGAGTTCAAACCATATTTATAAATGCATAATTCATTTACTATTGGTTTAAATGGGGAAATGTTACCATTTTCTACAGAGAAAATATTTTCCAATTTATGTATCAATGTACTTTTTAAATTAAACCCATTTTTTATGTTAGCATAAATGTAATGGTTTCTCTGCAGTTGTACATAAAATGTTTTTACAGTAAACTGAGTTAATGTATAAAATACTGCTTTGATGCCATAATAAAAATATTAATACTTTATGGGTTTGGTGGCTTTTTAAAAATGAAAATACTTGAAAATTGTATTATAAAAATAACAAAAATGAGGTATAAAAATTAATAAAAAGCAAGTGCCAGCAGTAAGCACATGGTGGGTAATCAAGGCAAAGAGGATGAGTAGGAAGATTGTGAGTTCAAGACTTCTAGGTGCTGCACCCAAGTGCACATCCGTAATCCCAGTCAGTTCCTGAGAAGCAGTGGCAAGAGGATTGAGTTTGAGGGCAGCCTGGGCTACATGAGGCCAATGGTCTATGTAGACCCTATCTGAAAGAAACTGGACAAAAACTCCACACAGGTAACCCCATTTGGGAAAGCAACTCAAGGCGAGCACTCTATCACGAGCCACAGCACCACTTCCAGCTTTCTAGTGGTTTATTAGAGATATGAGTCTCATGGACTTTTCTGCCAGGGCTGGTTTGAACCGTGATCCTCAGATCTCAGCCTCCTGAGTAGCTAGGATTACAGGGGGGAACCACCAGCGCCCTGCTCCACAATTAGTTTATATAGAGTCATCCATTTCAGGTTTTTTGTTTGCTTGTTTGTTTGTTTTTTGGGGTCTGGTTGTGGGGCCTGAACTCTGGGCCTGGGCGCTGTCCCTCAGCTCTTCAGCTTAAGGCTAGCGCTCTACCACTTGAGCCACAGCACCACTTCCGGCTTTTTTCTTTTTGCTTATGTGGTGCTGAGGAATCGAACCCAGGGCCTCAGGCATGCAAGGCAAGCGCTCTACCACTGAGCCACCTTCCCAACCCCTCCAGTTCAGTTTTGTGAATTGTTTTCCCTCTCCAACATTTTGTGCATGTCTTTCTGTAAATACAGATCTGGTGTCTGTCACTTTTTCATAATTACATGCTATATGGCTATGCCATTGTACACTTAACCAAGCCTGGCCCACAATCTTAGTGGTTCCATATTAAGTTCACTGTTAGAAAAAAAAACTGTAAAGTTAATATCCTGTGAATCTTTTCATGGTTGTCATTTTAGTATGTTTTGTGTAGGTTGAGTTGTATGGTAGAAGTAAATATACTTCATAGATTTTGGTGTAAAAGTATCAGTTTGTTTCCTCCCTTTAGACTAGATTTTCCCATAGCACTCCAGCAGCGGATTGTACTTGCTGTTCTTTACTAGGCACAAAGTAAAATTGTGTTGTGGTTGGTTTTTCTTTTTTGTTGGTACTAGGGTTTGAATTCAAGGCCTCACACACTTGCTAGGGAGTTGCTCTATCAACTGGGTCATAACTTCTAGCCTTTTTGCCAGAGGGTCTTGAGGTTCTTTTGGTTGGTTGGGTTTTTTTTTGTTGTTGTTTTGGGGTTTTTTGACTTGGTTTACCCTCACGCTTCCCATATACCTTGAGTCAGCATTGCGGATGTCCTCATGTGTAGCTTGTATGTTGACATGGGACTTGACAACTTTTTTTTTTTTATAGGATTACAGACATGAGCTGCCAACTTTTTGGGGGTGGGGTGGGGGGCTTGAACTGGGAGCAGTCCCTGAGCTCTTCTGCTCAAAGCTAGTGCTTCACCACTTGGAGCCAGAGCTCCACTTAGGTTTTCTAGTGGTAAATTGGAGTTAAATAGTCTCACGGATGGTTTTTTTTGTCGGTCGTGGGGCTTGAACTCTGGGCCTGGGCGCTGTCCCTCAGCTCTTCAGCTCAAGGCGAGCGCTCTACCACTTGAGCCACAGCGCCACTTCCAGTTTTCTGGTGGTTCCTTGGAGATAAGAGTCTCACGG
>NW_012267250.1:14810746-14815880 GCF_000151885.1 Dipodomys ordii
GTCCCTCAGCTCTTCAGCTCAAGGCTAGCGCTCTACCACTTGAGCCACAGCGCCATTTCCGGCTTTTTTGTTTTTGCTTATGTGGTGCTGAGGAATCGAACCCAGGGCCTCCGGCATGCAAGGCAAGCGCTTTAACCACTGAGCCACTTTCCCAGCCCCTGCCCATCATTTTTATGTACACCACATCCATCAATCCATCCAGGCACGAGAAGTCACTACCGGGGTTAGTCCTGGAGGAGGAGTCATTGGCAGCCATGTCTCCATGGCGATAACTGCTATAGAGACCACTATGCCTTCCCATTGGCCACTCCCCAGCATACTGCGGTTCCATTGGCGGACCTCATTGGTTGCCGTTCCACAGCGCTCTCGCCCTGCCTCCAGCCGTAAGTGAAATGTCGTGAAGCAGAAGGAAGGCGGGAGTGCCGACGGCAAGCTTGGAGGCTGCCCAGTCTGTGGAGGCCGCTATGGCTACCGCTCCCTGGGCCGAGATCCGCGAGAAATTCCAGGCTGCCCTGGCCCTGTCGCGGGTGGAATTACATAAAAACCCGGAGAAGGAGCCGTACAAGTCCAAATACACCGCCCGGGCGCTGCTGGAGGAGGTCAAGGCGCTGCTCGGCCCCGCGCCGGAGGATGAGGACGAGAGGCCTTCGGCCGACGAGGGCTTGGGCGCGGGGGACCACGCCCTGGGGCCGCCCACCGAGGCCGTGGAGCCCGAGGGGCCCGCCGCTCAGCGGGCCGTGCGGCTGGCGGTTCTCGAGTTCCACCTCGGGGTGAACCACATCGACACGGAGGAGCTGTCGGCCGGGGAGGAGCACCTGGTGAAGAGCCTGAGGCTGCTGAGCCGGTACCGGCTCTCGCACAGCTGCGTCTCGCTCTACGTGCAGGCGCAGGTGAGAGGGGCGGGGGCGGCGGCCTCCAGGCCCGTGGCCCACGCTAGAGGCCCACGTTACAGGGCACCATTGGCGCACGCCTGTCATCCCAGCTACTCAGCAGACTGAGTGAGATCTGAGGATTTCAGCACCAGGCTCGACCGCAAAAGTTCGGGGACAAAGCCCAGACCTAGGAGCAGAACAAAAAATTTACAATCTTTCACATTTTAGTATCTTTGAAATGGAGGTGAACCTTATGAATTGATCGGCTATGTATTACAGTTTTCTTGGCAGTGTTTTCTTGTTCATACAATAATGGTGTCTTTTAGTTGAGACTTATTTTTATTGTGTGACAGTGTCTCACTCCATAGCCCTGGCTCCCTTGAATTTGTGATCCTGCTTCCTCTGCTGCCCAGATGCTGGGTTTTCAGGCGTGACACCCCACCTGACATTTATAATGTCTTCTCATGGTAAAATATCAAACTCTTCCTTGATATCTATGAAAGATTACTTTTGGGGTAAAATGTTTGGTGTCATAGGAATTCATATTTAAGTGCATCATTTCAATTTGTTGTCCTTGGGGAACTACAGGACCCATCATAGATGATTGTTAAACTTTCACTAGGTTTTGGTGGCGTAGGAATAATTTTTCTCTGGTATTCCTTCTGATCTTTGCGGTCAACAATATACTTGGCATTATCTGTGGTAGCAGAAGGAAGTTGGTACAATGGAAACCAAAAAGAAGAGCTCAATAAGGAAAAAAACGAAGAAAGAAGAATCAATGACTTTGGTGGAATTTTTTTGGTCGGTTGTGGGGCTTGAACTCTGGGCCTGGGTGCTCTTTAGCTTAATGCGAGTGCTCTACCACTTGAGCCACAGCACCACTTCCTGTTTTCTGGTTGTTAATTGGAGGAATGCTCCTGCCTGGGCTGGCTTTGAACCTCGGTTCTCAGATCTCAGCTTCTTGAGTAGCTAGGTTTAGGACATGAGCCACTGGCACCCAGCTAATGGGATAATTTGTGTGTGTGTTAACCAGTCATGTGACTTGAACTCAGATCCTTGTGCTTTTTGCTCAAGGCTAGCAATCCACCTGTTGCTTTTTGTTGGTTAATTGAAGATAAGAACCTTACAGTCTTGAGCTGGTGGCTCATGCCTGTAATCCTAGTTACTCAGAGTCTGAGACCTGAGGATTGTGGTTCAAAGCCAGCCCAGGCAGGAAAGTCTGAGAAACTCTTATCTCCAAAAAACCACCAGAAAACTGGAAACTGGGGCTGGGAAGGTGGCTCAGTGGTAGAGCACTTGCCTTGCATGCCTGAGGCCCTGGGTTTGATTCCCAGTACCACATAAGCAAAAAGGAAGCCGGAAGTGGCACTGTGGCTCAAGTGGTAGAGCGCTAGCCTTGAGCTGAAGAGCTGAAGGACAGCGCCCAGGCCCAGAGTTCAGGCCCACGACTGGACCCAAAAAAAAAAAAAAACTGGAAACTGCACTGTAGCTCAAGTGGTAGAGCGCTAGCCTTGACCTGAATTGCTGAGGGACAGCGCCCAGGCTCAGAGCTCAAGCCCCACTTGGAAAGGGGGAAAAAAAAAAAAAGGATCTTTGCTCTGACTGACTTGGAACCCCAACCCTCAGATTTCAGATTTCATAGACATGAGGTGCCCAGCAATTTTATAACAATAATTTTAAGAACACTCAAAGCTAGCTATGGTGGTACACTTTGGTTAATTACAAAACTCAGGAGGGACATTAGTTCGAGGCCAATCTGGATAACATAGCAAGATTTTGTCTCAAAAACACTCTAGAATGCAAACATGTTTTATTATGTAAAATAATAAGTGCATGCCATAGTATTTTGTAGCCTAATCTTAGTGTGATTTTCCATCCCTTCTCCCATATTCCAGTTTTTAGCAGCAAATCGCTACTTGCAGCCCATGCTCATGCTGAAGAGGTTAGCGCAAGGAGTACCAGAAGGCAGGGGTCACTGTATGTCTATCTTAGCAGCTGTCTACCACAGTGTGTCAGTATTATGAGTAACATATTGCTAACCAAATTCCATTACTAGTCAGTAAGTAGTAACATTAAAATTTTGGGTGTTAGGGCTAAAGGTATGGCTCAGGGATATTGGACCAGCCTAGCAAGCTCCAAGCTCTTAGTCTAAACCCCATCCCCACCAAAATAAATCCTCTGAAATTATAAATGCTACTTTAATTTTTGTTTATTAACATACATTAGTTATATAAGAGTGAGAATTCATTGTGACATTTCCATGTGAAATAATCATATAATGTACCTCATCAACTTCACCTCCTGTATCACTTTACTTCTCTCACCCTTTCTTAAAACAACTTGTGGATATTACTTTAAGTCTTAAGTTGTCTGTTTCTCTCTCTACTTTGCAGAATAACCTGGGCATCTTATGGTCTGAAAGGGAAGAAATTGAAACTGCACGGGCTTACCTAGAATCGGCAGAAGCTCTGTATAATCAATATATGAAAGAGGTATGTTGTATGCCAGATTAAAATTTAAATTTGGGCTGCAAGTAGTTAAGAACAGAAAGAAGAATTCTTCACTCACAATGATGTGAACCCAAGAATTTCTATAGCTGAAATTACTGTATAGTGAAGACTTTGGTTTTTAAAAATAAGCCTTGGGTAGGGTATAATGGCAGCCTACAGTTGAATATAATCACCAAGGAAATAGTTTAATGGTATCCTCAAATATCACTTGGGTATTTTTGTATTTGTGTTCAAAATTTCTACTTCAATTTCACTAAAAATAGTACTAAAAGAAAACAAGAGGAATGTGTGCCTCAAAGAGTTCAGATATTTTGCTCATATTAAGCCACTAACTCTGGCTTAATAAACTTTATTTTACATGAAAGGAATTATTAGGCAACTTTTTGTTTTGTTTTGTTTTTGTTTTTGTGCTAGCCCTGGGGCTTTAATTTAGGGCCTGGGCATTA
Organism: Dipodomys ordii; assembly: GCF_000151885.1. NCBI lineage: Eukaryota > Metazoa > Chordata > Mammalia > Rodentia > Heteromyidae > Dipodomys > Dipodomys ordii. The sequence goes on from NW_012267250.1 coordinate 14,814,575, forward strand.
TCCCTGAGCCTCTTTGTGCTCAAAGCTAGTGCTCTAGCATTTGAGCCATAGTGCCACTTCCTTGTTTTTCTGAGTAGTTTATTGGAGATGAATCTCATGGACTTTCCTGCCAGGGCTGGCTTTGAACTGCAGTCCTCAGATCTCAGCCTCTTGAGTAGCTAGGATTATAAAAGTGAGCCACTGACACCTATCTGAAAGAAGTTTAAAGTAATATGTATGACATAAAAGGCACTTAACAGGTGCATGTACAGTGAGTGGTTTATGTCTATAATCCTAGCTAGTTGGGAGGTAGAAACTGGCTAGATCATGGTTCAAGGCCAGCCCGGCAAAAAGTTGGTGAGACTTTGTCTTGACAAATAAGCCAAGTATGGTATTATAAACCTGTAATCTCAGTTACTCAATGAGAGACAAAAATAGGAGGATCTCTGCTCCAGGAAGTCCCAGGGAAGAAAAAAAACCCTATCCAAAACATAAAAAAAGCAGAAGGGTGCTGGGATGTAGCTCAGTGGCAAAGCACTAGCAAGTGCAATGTCCTGGGTTCGATCTTCAGTACCAAAAAAGAAAAGACCAAAAAAAAAAAAATATATAGCTTAAAGAAAAGCAAAGTGGGCACTGGTGGTTCATGCCTGTAATCCTAGCTACTCAGGAAGGCTGAGATCTGAGGATCATAGTTCAAAGCCAGCCCAGGCAGGAAACTGTGAGACTCTTATCTCCAATAAACCACTCAGAAAACCAGAAGTGGTGCAGTGGCTTAAGTGGTAGAGCTGAAGAGCTAAGGTTCAGTCCCAGAGGTCAAGCCCCATGACTGACAAAAAAAAGACTGAGTAAATGATTCAAGTAGAAGAGCACCTGCCTAATACACAAAAAATGTGTTTGCTAAATGTAACCATCAGGATGTGTGGCTACAAAACAACAAATCTCACATTTTCTAAAATGGTGACATCATAATATTAGTAAGATTATACGCCCCCCCCCCTTTTTTTTGGTCAGTTGTGGGGCTTGAGCTCTGGGCATGGGAGCTGTCCCTGAGCTCTTCAGTTCAAGGCTAATGCTCTACCACTTGAGCCACAGCACTACTTCTGGTTTTCTGGTGGTTAATTGGAGATAAGAGTCTCTTGGGGGGCTGGGAAGGTGGCTCAGTGGTAGAGCGCTTGCCTTGCATGCATGAGGCCCTGGGTTCGATTCCTTAGCACCACATACGCAAAAAGAAAAAAAGCCGGAAGTGGCGCTGTGGCTCAAGTGGTAGAGCGCTAGCCTTGAGCTGAAAAGCTGAGGGACAGAGCCCAGGCCCAGAGTTCAGGCCCCA
>NW_012267250.1:14815995-14818731 GCF_000151885.1 Dipodomys ordii
CCACCAGTGCCCAGCAGATTTTTTTTTTAGGTGATGTCTATGTAGACACTTTGACCCTCCACCCCCCAACTCATGATCATCCTGCCTCAAGCTTCTCAAGTGCTAGGATTATAGCCATATACTTAGAAAATTATAGTTTAAGAACAGTTCACACATTCACTGGGAGAAGTAATGCACAACATTATTTGTTTGTTTGTTTGTTTTGCCAGTCCTGAGGCTTGAACTTGGCCTGGGCACTGTCCTTGAGCTTTTTTTGATCAAGACTAGCATTCTACCACTTGAGCCATAGTGCTACTTCCAGCTTTTTCTGTTTATGTGATATTGAGGAATCGAACCCAGTGCTTCATGCATGCTAGGCAAGTTCTCTACCATTAAGCCATATTCCCAGCCTATGATGCAGAACTCAAGAGTCTGAGGCAGGAAAGAGGAGGGAGCATTCAAAATTAGTGTGAATTGGGGCTGGGAAGGTGGCTCAGTGGTAGAGCACTTGCCTTGCATGCATGAGGCCCTGGGTTTGATTCCTCAGCACCACATAAGCAGAAAAAAAAAAAAGCTGGAAGTGGTGCTGTGGCTCAACTGGTAGAGCACTAGCCTTGAGCTGAAGAGCTGAGGGACAGTGCCCAGGCCCAGAGTTCAGGCCCACGACCGGATCCAAAAAAAAAAAAAAAAGTTAGCATGAATTATGTAGTAAAACCCTTTCTCTATATATCCTCCCCAAAAGAGAGAGAGAAAACAAAAACCCAGCAACTTAAAATTGATTTCTCCTTTTCCCCAGAAGAGGGTGCTTGATGTTCATAGTTCAAATTTTTAAAGGGCTTTTATTGTTTAATCATAGATTGGGAGTCCTCCTTTTGATCCGACAGAACACTTTCTTCCTGAAGAAGAGAGGCTCACTGAACAGGAGAGATCAAAAAGGTTAGTTGGTATAGAGATCAACATGTGTTACCACATAGTATAAGCAAAATGATAGTTCAAAAAAGCCTTACCTTTGCTGCTTAGAAGTCATTCAAGTGAAACAGTGGATTACCCCCAACCCTTGTAGTATGAGGTTTGAACTCGGGACCTTGGGCTTGCTTGGCAAGCACTTTACCATTTGAGCTATGCCCCAGCCCTACTCCATTTGCCACTTACAAGTTACATGGCCTTGGTCAGATCTGAGACTGTTTCCTGTCATAAAACTACATGTACCAGACACAACTCAAAGGGTTGGTGGGAGGATCAAGAAAATTAGGTATGAAATTTACTTATAAACTGGGCGCTGGTGGCTCACACCTGCAACCCTAGCTACTCAGGAGGCTGGGATCCTAGGATCATGGTTCAAAACTAGCCCAGGTAGCAAAGCCCATGAGACTCTTATCTCCAGTTAACCACCAGAAAACTGGAAGTGGCACTGTGGCTCAAAGTGGTAGAGCACTAGCCTTGAGCAAAAAGAGCTCAGGGACAGTACCCAGCCCCTGAATTCAAGCCCTAAGACCAACAAAACAAATTACTTACAAGCCATTGTGCAATACTTTTTCTTCACAGATTTGAGAAGGTTTATACTCATAACCTGTATTACCTGGCTCAAGTCTACCAGCATATGGAAATGTTTGAGAAGGCTGCTCACTATTGCCACAGCACACTGAAGCGACAGCTTGAGCACAATGCCTATCATCCTATGGAGTGGGCTATTAATGCTGCTACCTTGTCACAGTTTTATATCAATAAGGTAAGTAGTTACCTAAAAAGGAGCCAGGTATAGCCTGACGATACCATCCTTTAAAAACAAGTGGCTTGGGCTGGGAATGTGGCATTTAGGGTGCTTGCCTAGCATGCATGAAACCCTAAGTTTGATTCCTCCATGCCACATAAACAGAAAAAGCCAGAAGTGGTGCTGTGGCCTGAAGTGGTAGAGTGCTAGCCTTGAACAAAAAGAAACTCGGTCCCTGAGTTCAGGTCCCAGGACTGGCAAATAAATAAAAATAAAGATAAAAAGATAAAGGACTGGGAAGGGACTCAGTGGTAGAGTGCTTGCTTGCCTTGCATGCATGAAGCCCTGGGTTCAATTCTTCAGCACCACACAAGCAGAAAAAGCCAGGAGTGGCACTGTGGCTCAAGTGGTAGAGTGCTAGCCTTGAGCTGAGGAGCTTAGGGACAGTGTCCAGGCCGAGTTCAGACCCCATTACAGACAAAAACAAAACAAACAGAAAAAGAAAAACAAGTGGCTTAATACAAAGGTACAATGGCTATATGCCTCCGATCATATAAAATCGTATTTATTGGAATAAACTCCAGGAAATGGAAACAAGAGGTTTTATTTATATTATTTTTGTTTTCTTGTCTTGTTTGCTTATCTGTCTTTGGGAAGGTAAGTTGGGGCACAGAAATGGAGGGACAAATGGTGAATGCATACAGCAGTGGTACTCACTTAACACTATGTTGAAAATGAACTATACAACTTGTGGGCAAGGATAGGAGGGAAAAATTGGGAGAAAGTAAGGGAAGGGGTGATATTGTCCAAAAACAAATGTCCCCTTTAACTGACTTATGTCACTGTAACTCCTCTATACATTACCTTTATAATAACAATTAAAAAAAAAAGAAAAGTAGCTTGTATTTTGTGATACAAACTAAGCAGGAAAATGCAGCCCAATTTGTTACCTGCTAATATATTAAGGGTGTGTGTGTGTGTGTGTGTGTGTGTGTGTGTGTGTGTGTGTGTGTGTGTGTGTGTGTGTGTGTGTGTGTGTGTGTGTG
>NW_012267250.1:14821827-14826942 GCF_000151885.1 Dipodomys ordii
CCCAGGCCCAGAGTTCAAGCCCCACGACCGACCAAAAAAAAAGAGTCACAGACTTTCCTGCCCAGACTGGCTTTGAACTGTGGTCCCTGGATCTCAGTCTCCTGAGTAGGTAGGATTATAGGCATGAGCAACCAGCGCCCGGCTTAGATGTCTTTCTGAACCATTTGAGAAGTGATTGCATATACATTTCCCAAGAACAAGAATACCTTCTTGCATAATCATAGAACAGTTAGAATATTCAGGAAATGAAACATTTGATAAAATTTTTAAGAATCTTATTTTTCTTTAAACAATTGTCTCTATAATGTCCTTTATAACAATTTTTTTTTCAGTCCTGGATTAGAGTTTAAGATTGCCATCACTTGTCACCCCTTCTTAGTCTTCTGTCCTATGGTACAGTCCTCAGCCTTTCTCCTTCATCATTTAATGTTTTAGGAGGATACAGTTATTTCAGATTTCATCAGTTGGGGTTTGTATGCTATTTCCTTTAGCCAGTACTGAGATGATGCATTTTTTGAGATGATGCATTTTTTTTTAGAATATTACACATATAAGTGCTATGATCTTACATCTGTCTTTTTTTTTTTCTTTTTGGTCATAGGGCCTGAATTCTGGGCCTGGGCTCTGTTCCTCAGCTCTTCAGCTCAAGGATAGTGCTCTACCACTTGAGCTATAGCACCACTTCTGGCTTTTTTCTGTTTACGTGGTGCTGAGGAATCAAACCCAAGGCCTCATGCATGCAAGATAAGCACTCTACCATTGATCCACCTTCCCAGCCCCACATCTGTCTCTTTTAACTTTTAACTTTTTAACTTTTTGTTTGCAATGCTGGAGATTGAACCTAAGACCTTTTGTATACTATGCAAATACTCTACAATGGATCTTCATTCCTAGCACTTAACATGTTTTGTTTAGCCTGCAAAAAAATCATGGTTAACATGTATATTTGAATCATTTAACAAGTTCGGCAGTAAATGTGCCATTTTTATTCTATGATTTTGTCACTTATCATTGAGCAATCTGCAGTCTTAAAAAGGTTTTAGATTTTGAAACACCATGTTTTCTGTACAAATGGAATGTTCTAAAGCTGGGTGCAGTGGCCTATAATCCCAGCTTCACAGGATACATAAGTAGGAGGATCACCTTCCAGATAGTCCTGGACAAAAAGCCTGAGACCCTATCTGAAAAATAAAGCCAAAAGAACTAGTAGTGGGAGTATGGCCCAGAGGTAGAGTGACTGCCTAGCAGACAGGAGGCCCTGAGTTCAAACTCCTCCAGTACCACCAAAAAAGAAAACAAATGTTTTAATTGAGAACAGGGCAGAGCCTCTGAAGTATTAGAAGAACGTGCAGTATCAAATGGAATAATTGTTTTGTTTCCTTTATTTGCTCTCTGGGATTAATTGTAGGTCAGTTGAAATTCTCAAAGACATTTATCTAAAAATAAACTAAGCCTCCGTGAAAGCGCCATTTTGTTCTTACTTTTCAAGATAGAAGTTGTAGGGGCTGAGGATGCAGCTCAGGAAGAACCTGTGCTGAGATGGCCAGGGCTCTGGGTGCATTCCTCAGTACCAAAGAGCAAGAAAAAGGCTGAAAACGTGACAGTGTTTTCAGAATGCTTTCTACAAACACCTTAAGTATGGTTGGGTAGAATTAGTTAAGGAATTTAAAATTGGGGCTGGGAAGGTGGCTCAGTGGTAGAGCGCTTGCCTTGCATGCCTGAGGCCCTGGGTTCGATTCCTCAGTACCATAGAAGCAAAAAGAAAAAAGCCAGAAGTGGCACTGTGGCTCAAGTGGTAGAGCGCTCGCCTTGAGCTGAAGAGCTGAGGGACAGCGCTCAGGCCCAGAGTTCAAGCCCCATGACCGACCAAAAAAAAAAATTAAAAAAAAAATGTAACTTATCATACTCTGGTTTCTCTTCAGACCATGAAACTCTTGCAGTTTTTGCTAAAATCATATCCATCATTCAAGGACTATATATTTTTTCTTTTCCTTTCATTTTTTGGTGTATGTATGTGCTCGTGCGTGCATGCGTGCGCATACCCACACATCTGTCCTGGAGCTTGCTCTCTCTTATCACTTGAGCCACACCTCTAACACTGCTTTTTCTTGTTTTGTTTTTGTTTTCTTCTTGGTGGTGGTGGTGTTGGTGTTGGTTGTGGGGCCTGAACTCTAGGCCTGGGCGCTGTACCTCAGCTCTTCAGCTGTTACCATTTGAGCCACAGTGCCACTTCCAGCCTTTTCTGCTTATGTGGTACTGAGGAATTGAACCCAGGGCCTCATACATGCAAGGCAAGCACTCTACCACTGAGCCACCTTCCTAGCCCTGTTTTTGTTTTTTTTGAGTTGGAAGTTTCACAGACTTTCTGCTCGGGCCCCAGGCTTGCTTTGAACTACAGTCCTCTGGATCTGAGCCTTCTTTGTGGCTGCAATTCAGTTGTGAGCCGCCAGCACTCAGCTCTTTTTTTCTTTTAACTTCATTCTTAGACCATGTGTGTATTTATCTGAAAAACTTTTTTTCAGTTTATTCTTTAAAGCATATGTAAATGTATTTACTTAAATTTTTATTTTATCCGAGGTTTAAGGGACAGCAGGAGGGTTGATACTTGAAGCAGCTCCCAGGGATGAGTAGGAGGAGCTTGCTTGGGGAAAGCGAGCTGCTCCATTTTAAGGAGTGGTATGCTTAGAAGTGTGTGACGAAGGAGAGTGGCTTCAGAGGACTGCGAGGCCGGTGAGGCTGAGGCAGGGCAGGAGAGATAAAGGAGAGAGTTGGGGTTGAAGAACATTGGGAGACGTTTAGAGTCATCAGTTGGGAGGCAATATTGAGTGAAAAGAAAAGAGTAAAGAAAAGGCCATAAGCTGGACACTGAAGGTTCTAATGTTTAACTTTACTGGTGAAAAAGAGTTTACTCTTTTTTTTTCCCTTGCATGCTGGGTATTGAACGTCACGCATGCTAGGCAGGCCTCAGCCTCTGGTCAAGAACCAAGTGAGGAAGGTCACTTTAGATGTGAAAGGAGATATAACTGTCTTCATCTTTAGTGTCTTTAGAACACCTAGAACATTTTCTATAATAACATTTCAAAAATCTTAACATCCCTGTGAAATGTTTTTAGAAGTCACTATAATGCTAAAGTATAACTATTACTAATATATCACATATATATAGGATTTCACAAATTTAGAAATACTTAGGTAGCATTCATCCTATTTAAAGGAGTAGTCATGGCTGGATACTGGTGGCTCATTCCTGAATTTTAGCTACTCAGGAGCCAACCTGGGCAGGAAACTCCATAAGATTCTTCTCTCCAATTAATCATAAAAAAACTAGAAGTGGGCCGGGCACCAGTGGCTCACACCTGTAATCTTAGCTACTGAAGAGGCTGAGATCTGAGGATCATGGTTCAAAGCCAGCCTGGGCAGAAAAGTCCGTGAGACTCTTATCTCCAATTAACCACTAGAAAACCAGAAGTGGTGCTGTGGCTCAAGTGGTAGAGCGCTCGCCTTGAGCTGAAGAGCACAGGGACAGTGCCCAGGCCCAGAGTTCAAGCCCCATGACCGACAAAAAAAAAAAAAACAAGAAACAAGTGGAGCTATAGTTGAAAGTGGTAGAGAGCTAGCTTTGAGCAAAAGAGCTCAAGAACAGTGCCCAGACCCTGAGTTCAAGACCCATGACGAAAAGAGAAGAGTTTGAGTACATCAAAAAAGGCATTATACAGTGGTTTTTCTGTTTTCTGTATTTAAATACATTTTCAGGGGCTGGGAAGGTGGCTCAGTGGTAGAGTGCTTGCCTTGCATGAATGAGGCTCTGGGTTCGATTCCTCAGCACCACATAAGCAGAAAAGGCCAGTGTGGTGCTGTGACTCAAGTGGTAGAGTGCTAGCCTTGAGCTAAAGAGCTGAGGGACAGCACCCAGTCCCAGAGTTCAGGCCCATGACCGACAAAAAAATAAAATAATAAGTAAATAAATACATTTTCACATTTCTTGATTTTTTTTCCCCCACTTCTGGGGCTTCAACTCAGGGTCTGGGCACTGTGGCCGAGCTCCTTTTCCTGACAGCTAGCGCTCTACCACTTGTGCCACAGCTCTGCTTCCATCTTCTTCTCTGTTTAATTGGAGAGAGAGGCTCATGGACTTCCTGCTTAGGCTGGCTTTGAACTGTGATCCTCACATCTTAGCCTCTTGAGTAGCTAGGATTATAGATGTGAGCCTCTGGTGCTAGCTATTTCTTTTTTCTTTTTTTCTTTTTTTTTTTTTTTTTTTGGTCGGTCGTGGGGCTTGAACTCTGGGCTTGACCACTGTCCTGCGCTCTTCAGCTCAAGATGAGCACTCTACCACTTGAGCCACAGCGCCACTTCAGTTTTCTAGTGGTTTATTGGAGATAAGAGTCTCACGGACTTTCCTACCTAGGCTGGCTTTGAACCTCGATCCTCAGATCTCAGCCTCCTGAGTAGCTAGGATTACAGGCATGAGCCACCGGCGCCCAGCTATCCAGCTATTTCTTGATTTTATTTATTTATTTTATTTTATTTTTTTGCCAGTCCTTCCTGGGGCTTGAACTCAGGGCCTGGGCACTGTCCCTGAGCTTCTTTTGCTCAAGGCTAGCACTCTACCTCTTGAGCCACAGTGCCAATTCTGGCTTCTGTTTATATGGTAGTAAGGAATCCAATCCAGGGCTTTGTGCATGCTAGGCAAGCACTCAACCATTAAGCCACATTCCCAGTCTTATTTCTTGAATTTCTAATACATATAATTGGAAGAAAGAAAGAAGTTTAAAAAAAGTTTAATGTGAGGCTGGTGTGCATGCCTTTAGTCCCAGAACTCCAAAAGCCTGAGACAGGATGATTGCGAGTTCAAGCTATTCTTGAACTACATGGTAAGATTGTCTCAAAAACATAAAATTGAAGATTATAGTGCCGTTCGTGGGCTGGTAATACAGTTCAGTGGTGGAACATTTGCCTAACTTGCTGAAGTCCCGTGGTTCCACCCCTAACACCAAAACAATATAATTTCCCCCTCAGCTAGGCTGGGAGGAAAGAGTTTTTATTTTATTTTTTTATCGGTCGTGGGGCCTGAACTCTGGGCCTGGGTGTTGTCCTTCAGCTCTTTATTTTTTT
>NW_012267250.1:14826992-14833722 GCF_000151885.1 Dipodomys ordii
TGAACTCTGGGCCTGGGCGCTGTCCCTCAGCTCTTCAGCTCGAGGCTAGCGCTCTACCACTTGAGCCACAGTGCCACTTCTGGCTTTTTTCTTTTTGCTTCTATGGTACTGAGGAATCGAACCCAGGGTCTCATGCATGCAAGGCAAGCGCTCTACCACTGAGCCACCTTCCCAGCCCCTCTATTCATTTTTTAAATTTTTATTTTTTATTTTATTTACTTATTTTTGGTCGGTTGTGGGGCTTGAACTCTGGGCCTGAGTGCTGTCCCTCAGCTCTTCAACTCAAGGCTAGCGCTCTACACTTGAGCCACAGCGCCACTTCTGGTTTTTTTCTTTTTGCTTATGTGGTACTGAGGAATCAAACCCAGGGCCTCATGCATGCAAGACAAGCGCTCTACCAAGCGCTCTACCACTGAGCCACCTTCCCAGCCCTGAGTTTTCTTTATATCTAGCTTTGCTTTTTAAATTTTATTGGACAGCAGGAAATAAATATCCTACTTAACCATAACTTACCTCTTTCAGGACAACATAGGCGAGCTGGATTTTGACAAACAATCTGAACTTCGTGCTTTAAGGAAAAAGGAACTAGATGAGGAAGAGAGCATCAGGAAGAAAGCTGTGCAGTTTGGAACAGGGGAGCTGTGTGATGCCATCTCAGCAGTGGAGGAGAAAGTGAGATATTTGAGACCTTTAGACTTTGAAGAAGCCAGAGAACTTTTCTTACTCGGTCAGCACTATGTCTCTGAGGCAAAAGAGTTCTTCCAAATTGATGGGTATGTCACTGACCATATTGAAGTTGTCCAAGACCACAGCGCTCTGTTCAAGGTCCTGGCCTTCTTTGAAACTGACATGGAGAGACGGTGCAAGATGCATAAACGCAGAATAGCTATGTTAGAGCCCCTCACGGTGGACCTGAATCCACAGTATTACCTATTGATCAACAGGCAGATTCAGTTTGAGATTGCACATGCTTATTATGATATGATGGATTTGAAGGTTGCCATTGCTGACAAGCTGAGGGATCCTGATTCACACATTGTAAAAAAAATAAATAACCTTAATAAGTCAGCGCTGAAGTACTACCAGCTCTTCTTAGACTCCCTGAGGGACCCAAATAAAGTATTTCCTGAGCATCTAGGGGAGGATGTTCTTCGCCCCGCCATGCTCGCTAAGTTCCGCGTTGCTCGTCTCTATGGCAAAATCATCACTGCTGATCCCAAGAAAGAGCTAGAGAATTTGGCAACATCATTGGAGCATTACAAATTTATTGTCGATTACTGTGAAAAGCACCCTGAGGCGGCCCAGGAAATCGAAGTTGAGCTGGAACTTAGTAAAGAGATGGTCAGTCTTCTCCCAACAAAAATGGAGAGATTCAGAACCAAGATGGCCCTGACTTAATTTTTTTTTTTAAGATAGAAAATATGCTCTACTGATGACTTATTTTCCCCCTGTATTCAGGCAGACCCAATTCCATTGTGACACTTCCCCTCAGGGCCAGATGAGTACAGTGTAATGTGGGGTACAGCCAGACCACCTCAGCAATAGAAAGTTAATAATTTATACGTGATTATGTAAATTGTCTTGTTCAAGTGACATGTGATTTGCACTTTATATTGCTTGTTTCCTATTTAAATAGAAGCATTCCCTGTGCTAGGCATGGTATTGCATGCCTGTAATCTCGGATCTTGGGGGGGCAGAGGCAGGGAGATCTAGAGTTTGAGACCAGCCTGGCTATATAGTGAGTTCAAAGCCAACCTGAGCTACATATTGAGATCTGTCTCAAACAGAAAAAAAATAATAACATGTATGTTACATACGTATTGTTATATACATACATATAATAATACATATGTAGATATAGATAAATATTTCTTGCTTCTATTTCTAAATATAGATTATTTGGTGGTTGATATTTGCTAGCTTTCTCACAAGAAAAAATACTGGGTGATATACCTGGTAGACAAACCTGTTACTGTACTAAATTTGAAATAGTAACTTCCTATAGTTATTCTTTCCAAAGAAATCTTCCCCTTTTCAAAATACTAAAAACTAAGTTATATTGTTGTAAAGTTGTAAAATGGTTTATATTAACTATAGGGTAAAGGCCTTGGAAATATAATAAACTGACTTATTTCAACTAAGAAAAACTTGATTTTTCTTTTGTTTTGTAAAAATTGGTCTTCTTGATACTTCAAAGGTATTAACTTGGCTAAGCTCAGTGGTTTATACCAGTAATCCTAGCTACTCAGGAGACTAAGACCTGGAAGATCACGTATTAAAACTAGCACAGGCAGACAAGTCCTCAACACCACACCCCTAGCTAATCAGCAATAAGCCAGTGGAGGTGTTCGTGGTAGCATGCCAGCTGTAAGTTAACAAGCTGAGTAAGAGTTAGAAGAACTGAATTCAAGTCCCAGAAACCAGGGAAAAATTTTTAAAAAAGAGCTGGGCACTGGTTGCTCATCCCCGTAATCCTGGTTACTCAGCGGCTGAGTATCACAGCCAGGAAAGTCAGTGAGATTCTTATTTCCAATTAGCCACCAAAAAGCCAGAAGTGAAAAGGACAGTGCCCAGGTCATAGTTCAAGCCCAGTACAAAAAAAAAGTATTAGCTTGGCTGAGCCTAGTGGCTCACACCTGTAATTCTAGCTGCCCAGAAAGTGGATATCAGGAGGATCAAGGTTAAAAGCCGTACTAGGCAAAAAGTTAGCAAGAGCAAGACCCATTTCCACCACCTATCTGGGTATAGTGATAGATACCTGTGATCCTGGCTACAAAGGAGGCCTAAGTAGGAAGATCTCTGCGGCTGGCCCCAGGCAAATTGGTGCTAACTGAAAAAATTAAAAAGGGCTAGGGAAGTGGCTCAAGTAGTAAAGCCAGGTGGGTGCCTAGCAAGCCTAAAGTGCAGAGGTCAAACCCCAACACTTCAAATAAAGAATACTATGGTAAGGCTGAAGAAGATTAAGGGATGGGATGAGCCAGCCATAGAAAGTCAAGATAACCTTGTAGGTAATGCTAAAGACTTGCGCTGGCATGATGTGAATGTGGAGTTTTTAAGGGGAGAATGGCTAATGGTTCCTATGGGGAGAGAAGATGGAAGAGTAGAAGAGCAGAAGAGAAGCAGAGAGAGAGAAACTAGTTTTTATTATTAATTCAAGGAATGTGGCTTGGTGGTAGAGTGCTTGCCTAACATGCATGAAACCCTGGGTTCAATTCCTCAGTATCACATACACAGAAAAATCTGGAAGTGGTGCCATGGCTCAAGTGGTAGAGGGCTAGCCTTGAACAAAAAAAGAAGCTCAAAGACAGTGCCCAGGGAGTTCAAACCCCAGACTGGCAAAAAAAAAAAAAAAAGATTAGTCCAAGTGAGAGACTTAGGGAGAGTAGGGTAGTGGGGTAGGGATGGAGATGGATATGTGCAGGAGCAAAACCCCAGGGCTTGCTAGAGGGTTAAGTGTAGTGCATGAGAGGCAAAGAATCAATAACCAAGTAGAGGTGACGAAAGGTTTGATCAGTGTGTTCATATGGGGGTTTGTGGGGCTTTATTTAGATCATGGTTTAGCATTTTAAGCTTGAGTTGAAATGATTGCTGCTTAATATTTCACTAGGCTTGGTGGTGCACACCTGTAATCCCAGCACTCAGAGGTCTGGAGGATCTTAGTTCTAGGCTCGCCTGGTCTCTATAGTAACATTGCCCTTACTAAGAAAAGAAAAAAGGGGGGAGAGAGGAAGGAAGGAAGGAAAGAAAGAGGAGGGAGGGAGGGAAAGGAAGGAAGGAAAAAAAAAGATGTTAGTCATAGGGTTTGAACTCAGGGTCTGAGCACTGTCCCTGAGCTCTTTTGCTCAAGGCTAGCACTCTACCACTTGAGCCAGAGCACCACTTACAGTTTTTGAATGGTTTACTGGACCACAACCCTCAATCTCAGCCTCCTGAGTAGCTAGGATTAGAGGTGTGAGCCACTGGTGCCAGCTTATCACATCTTTCTTAACGGAAATGTAGGAGGCTTACAAGGAGGTAAGGAGAGGGAGATTTTTTGAGGCCAGTGTGCATCCTGGCTCCTTTTGATGACAGCAGGTGCCCTGCTCTGATCCTCCCTTGATAGGCCATTCTATAACCATCCTCAGTTTAGTAACTTCATTAATGTGTTCATTCACCGAACTGTTAACTGAGCTCCTTTGTGTGCTAACATGATAGAATCTGGGTCAGAGTTAGTCACCTGCCAGACCACAAAGTAAATTTTTTGTTCCTTTTTCCTCTATCCCTAAACTCAGTTACTGAGACAAAGATTACATACTGAGCTGATAAAACTCCTCCTTTGGCATGCAAATCCTTTGCAACTTACTTCTTAGTCTTGCTAGTTTAGATAACAAATAGGCTTAAGTCATCATTAATTCATTTCTTCATTCCCTTAATTTTTTGCTTACTCAACATATATTGAATGCATCTTAACAGAAAACTGAATATTACCAATCATGTAGCAGTCTGTGAAATACAATGAAAATACTCTTGCACACTAAGCATCAGTCTAGGTGCTGGCTAGCTATTCATGAACCTGAGAGCTGAGAGGGTTCCAAGTGAATCAGCAGATAAATCTGGGAGACTCTGTTATCTTCAAATAACCAGTAAAAAGCCAGAAGTGGTGTGTCTCAGGTTGTACAACACCAGACTTGAGCAAGAAAGCCAATGAAGAGAACAAGGTCCTGAGTTCATGCCCCACTATACACATGTGCATTTGCTCGCACACACACACACACTCAAACTGAGTATCTGACATTTTACTCATTGCATGGTGCTCTACCACCTTTACCATGCCTTCAAGACCCATAGGAATTTTTTATTCAAGCTAATTCTGTTGAGCACCATCCAGTGGAGCTGTTCATCACTGCTCACATGCATGCTCTGCGCTTGTTTCAAAAGCTCTATTTACCCCCACATGACCCGGAGATCCAGGGTACCTTGGTGGATCATCCAAGGCTACTCAGTGAGTGGCAGACTTCTCTGAACCAAGGTCAGTATCCTGAAGAGTTAAGTTGCTTGTTCCATCAGTTTAGTTTGGATGCACTGTGAGAAGGGACAGCTGTGCCTCATAACATAAGATTGCTTATAAGCCACCATCTCAGGCAGAAGCCATAATAAGGGGAAATCAGCAGGGTGTAGGTGGCTCACCCCTGTAATCCTAGCTACTCAGGAGGCTGAGATCTGAGGATCATGGTTCAAAGCCAGCCTGGGCAGGAAAGTCCGTGAGACTCTTATCTCCAATAAACCATTAGAAAACCAGAAGTGGCTCTGTGACACAAGTGGTAGAGCGCTCGCCTTGAGCTGAAGAGCACAGGGACAGCGCCCAAGCTCAGAGTTCAAGCCCCACAACTGACCCCCAAAAAAAGGGAAATCAGGGCTGGGAAGGTGGCTCAGTGGTAGAGCGCTTGCCTTGCATGCATGAGGCCCTGGGTTCGATTTCTCAGCACCACATAAGCAGAAAAATCTGGAAGTGGCGTTGTGGCTCAAGTGGTAGAACACTAGCCTTGAGCTGAAGAGCTGAGATAGTGCCCAGGCCCAGAGTTCAGGCCCCATGACCAACAACAACAAAAAAAAGGCAAATCAACCCAAACCACACAAGGTCCAAATCAGCATTACAAAAACATACAGAAGTTGTTTTGAATTCTCCATGTTGCTTTTTAAAGTGCACATCTGGTTTTTGAGGATCACAATTGGTTATTAATCATGAGTGATGAAAACAAAACTCAAATATGCTACCGTAACAATGACGTCTATTTTTGCCTGTCATGGGGCTTGAACTCTGGGTCTGGGCGCTGTCCCTGTACTCTTTATCTCAAGGCACGCACTCTACCACTGGAGCCACAGCACCACTTCCAGTTTTCTGGTGGTTTATTGGAGATAACAGTCTCATGGACAGTTTCCTCAGATCTCAGCCTCCTGAGTAGCTAGGATTACAGGAGTGAGCCACTGGCACTTGACTAACAATGACATTTTTTTAAGGGCCCAGTGTACATATATGTATTTATATTGCAAACAGCAATACACAAGCAGGACTTTGGCTCAAAGAGATGTAATCTCTTTGAAAAAATGGAATGCATTATTTCTATTTTGGTTATTTATCATCATTAGGCCTTGTGTGTGTGCATGTGTATGTGGGTTGGAGATTGAACCCAGGGCATCTTGCACATGCTAAGCGCAATTTCTCCTGTTGTACCTCTAGCCTGTATTTTTTAAGATTTATCAAACAACTAGGACAGGAAAAAAGAATTTCCAGGAAACAATCAGATAACTCCGTATCAAGAAGAAAATCCAAAGAGATGACATCTCTCCGTATCACCCCTCTAGCCATAACTCAACCAGACTCTTCAAGGCCAGCAATCTCTTTCTCAGGAAGGTCATGAACTGAAGTGAATTTCTTTTTATCTACAGGAGACAGAGGAAGGCTTTATAAGAATGCTCTCTGTCAGAATGGATTGAAAAGTAGAGTTAAGGAAAGCAAACATGAGAAGATGTTGATAGTGAGTTGCCAAATATGCCATAACCTTCACCATGCCGTAGGCCAGCACTCTCCCCGACTTCACAGCTACTGTTCCTTTTCTCCACTCCTATCTTCATGGTTTTGCCTTCCTGTTACTACGCTGGTATCCCGGCTCATCACCATCCATCAGCTGTCATCTTGTGTGGGTAATTTTTACCCTCTTTAATATTCATCCAGGCCAGGCGCTGGTGGCTC
>NW_012267250.1:14834892-14837516 GCF_000151885.1 Dipodomys ordii
TTTCTTTTTGCTTATGTGGTGCTGAGGAATCGAACCCAGGGCCTCATGCATGCAAGGCAAGTGCTCTACCACTGAGCCACCTTCCCAGCCCAGCCACTTCCGTTTTTTTTTTTTTGTGGTTTAGTGGAGATGAGTTTCATGGGGGCTGGGAAGGTGGCTCAATGATAGAGTGCTTGCCTCGCATGCATGAGGCCCTGGGTTCGATTACTCAGCACCACATAAGCAGAAAAAGCTGGAAGTGGTGTTGTGGCTCAAGTGGTAGAGCACTAGCCTTGAGCTGAAGAGCTGAGGGACAGCGTCCAGGCCCAGAGTTCAGGCCCCACAACCAACAACACCAAAAAAAAAGTTTCATGGACTTTCCTGCCTGGGCTGGCTTTGAACCATGATCTTCAGGTCTCAGCCTCCTGAGTAGCTAGGATTACAGGTATGAGCCACTGGCACCTAGTGAAATATACATTTTAAAGGAGTCACTAAGAGTTACCTCTGGGTGCTTAGAGAACCAAGTAGATCCCTAAAACACAGATTGCAGTAGCTGCCAGGGGCTGGAGGGCTGCTGTTCGGCAGGGAATGGGACACATACTACAGCCCCCACTCAGCAGCCCAGCCCCCATGTCCTTTGAATTGCCCCACTCACTTTTTGTCTGGTTATCTGTTTTCTTTGTTGGCAGTACTATGGTTTGAACTCAGAACCTGACACTTACTAGGCAGTGTTCTATCGGTTGAGCCACACCAGTCCTTTTTTGCTCTAATTAAGTTTTCCAGTAAGGTTAATGCTATATATTTTCTAGTTGGCTTGGACCATGATTCTTTATATACTTAACTTGTGTAGCTGGAGTGACAGGTATATGCCACCTCACCTAGCTATTAGTTGAAACCAAGTCTCCCAGATGTTTTGCTCAAGCTAGCCTGAAATACTATCCTGATCTCCTTCTCCTGAGTAGCTCAGATTATAGGTGTGAGCATCTCACTGAGGTTCTGCTGGTGATCTTAATCACTTTGCCTTTACACAGAAAACACATAGGTTCAACTAGGAGCTAAATTTGAAGTCCTGCTTGCTGTTAGTGAAGCTGCTTCTCACATGGGCCGCGGTGTCCTGAGTCCTCATGGGTTCTGTATGGGATAATTTGTTGACAGTAAATAATAAACTATGTTTGAGATCACTTTATTAGGAATAGTTATGTATGTATAAGGCATTGTTTCCTAGACACAAGTTCTTGAACTTCCTGCTTCAGTATCGTTTGAGATACATCTTAAAAATGCAGATTTCCAGTCTCTAGCCAGCCCTCAGAAACTCAACAAAACTCAACATTTGGGGGAGTCAACATCTTGGATAGAATGCCGGCTGATTCTTCACAGCACTGCAGCTAGAGCACCTGCTGTGGAGTTAGAAGAGCGAAGCTGTGGGGAGAGCGTGTATACAGTCTCTCACTGGGAAAGGTATCCTGACCCAGAAAGTTCATCCTGTGACTGGCTCCCCGCAGCATCCTGCCTGGGGATGAGCATTCCCAGCTGCTTTCGCTATCTAGGAGCTGTAGCACTACTCTTCCTGGTGCTCTGCCCTGATAGGACTCTACTGAGCACATGCTAGCTGGGGCTGAAGTGGTAACTATGACACTGGGTCTCAGCGCCCAAGGGGAAGTCTCTTAGATCGAAAGTAATTCCCAGGTGACCCCTGAGGAATATTCTAGGTTGCCTCAAGGGAAGTGAGGGAAGGCAAATTGTTTGGGAAAATAGTAGGCAAGCAGCAATTCTTGGGGGATTTGGGTTTGTTTTTTGCTTTAGGCAGGATCTTGCTATGTGGCATTTACTGAATTCTCTCTGTCTCTGTCTCTGTCTCTCCCCCACCTCCCCTTCCCCATAATCTTGGGAGGCTAAGGTAGGAGGTTAGGGAGTTCCAGGTCAGCATGGACTAGATAGATAGATAGATAGATAGATAGATAGATAGATAGATAGATAGATAGATAGATAGATAGATAGATAGATAGATAGGTAGGTAGGTAGGTAGATAGATAGATAGATATAGATATATATGGAGACCCTGTCTCAAAACAAACGAACAGTCCAGGGGCGGTAGTTCAAGCTTGTAATCCTAGCTACTTGAGAGGCAGAGATCATACTACCACAATTTGAGGCCAACCTGGTCAAAAAGTTCATGACACTGATGTGACCATGTCTGGGTGAGGGGAAGCATGCCTATCATCCCAGAGACAAAAGGAAGCACAAATAGGAGAATTGTAGCCTGGGGTAGGGCTCTTAATTTTAAAGAGTAGTTTCAAGAGTTTAAACTAAAAAAATAATATTCCCCAGAATCATTCTTCCCTACTTACTCCCCCCAACCACTCCCATGAGGGAGCCCGTTAAACTGTCTTTTGGTGGTTACTTGGAGATGTTGTAATATGCTCCCTCCCTCCCTCACTATGTAGTCCAGACTGACCTCAAACTCATGATCCTCAGCTGCTCCAGTGCTGGGATTGTAGGCATGGATCACCATGCCTGGCCAATCCTTTGTTTCCTTGTTTGTTTGAAACACTGTCTTGCTAAGTCACCCAGGCTGGCCTGAAACTCACTACATGTGTTTAATTTCAAGTATTTTAGAACAATGTTAATGTCTAGAAACTTGCATA
>NW_012267250.1:14840020-14841307 GCF_000151885.1 Dipodomys ordii
TGAGCCACCTTCCCAGCCCATCTCTAGCCTTCACTATATGAAGGTAGTATGAGCTCCACCAAAACTCTTGACTCTTCTGCCTGCCTTGGAGCAGATCTGGGCACTGTCCATGAGCTTCTTTTTGTTTTTGCTGTTCCCCCCACCCCCGCTCTGTGTGTCTGTGTGTGTCTGTGTATGTGCACACCCATGCATGCATGCCCATGAGATGGGGATTGAACCCAGGACTTTTTACATGCTGAGTGAGCACTGTACTAATGAGCTTCATCCACCCTGTAAAATTCATGAGTTGAATTGGAGTTGCACTGGAATCCCAAGCAGACGGGCTGAGCGTGTGCTCTTTGAGGTCAGGGCCTTGAATTAACTCGGTGGACGGCTGGGTTGTGTGGGTCATGGAGCTTGCCCTGGATGTAGGGCTAAGTAGAAGGCTATGGTCAGTAGGTTAAAATGAGAAACACAGTGGAGACCAGCATGACAAGCTGGCGGTAGAACCCACCTAGCTCCTCCAGTAAGCACGAGAGACCTTGCTGCTTCTGCACACACAGCCAGGCCTGCTCCATGCCAGGCCCTGGCTGCACCCTGGGCCCCCATAGGGAGCACTACATGGTGGTTGCCCTGGGGAGCGTGCAGTCCATGTGTCTCCCTGGATGTGAAGGGAAGTGATGAACATCATCAGTATTGAGGCCAATGGGGAATTTAGTGAGACTGGGTATGGTTGCACAGGTGTGTAATCCCAGCATTTGGAGGCTGAGACAGAAGAGCCAAGGCTGGGGAGTAGGAGGTATAACTCAAGTGGTAGAGGGCCTGCTTAGCAAGCACAAGGCCCTGAGCTCAAACCCCAGTACCACCACACACACACACACACAAAATTTGCACCTCAGACTGAATTAGTTACAACCAAGGCCTGATGAACTTAGTAATGATTTCTACTTGAATGGAAAACATCAGCGTTGTTTTAGAGTAGGCTGCAGGAAGAGGACCTTCCAGCCCCCAGCTCTGTTCACCCCACTCCAGCACCTCCCCTCTCTACCCCTCATGTGTGGTTTTGGTCAATGAACTCTGCGCTGTAGTTCCAGCCCCAGCTAGGCCTGGGCTTACATCCTGTCATAACATGTGCCAATTGTAACCGTGGCTTGTGACTTCACCTCTCTCTGCTTCTGTCCTTTCACAGATGGAGCTGATGGGGAATTTAGTGAGTGGACACATACCATGGCCCCTCACAGAAGTGCTAAGTAAACCTTATCCTCTGCAGGATTATTGCCATTATTGTTACTTATCGCTTTACTAACT
>NW_012267250.1:14843065-14847385 GCF_000151885.1 Dipodomys ordii
GTCATGGTCAGTATTGCCATTTCTGTTCAGTGGAAATCCCAGGCCCTCTGCTCAGACTGTGTGGGACGTGGCAGGTCAGCATTGAATGCCTGGGTTTGCACATAGGATTGGACCTTAGGTTCATGTCAAGATACTGAAACTGGCTGGGTGTCTGTAGCTCATACTTGTAATCTTAGCAACTAAGGAAGCTGAGATCTAAAGATCACAATTCAAAGCCAGGCAGAAAAGTTTGTGAGACTCTTATCTCCACCAAAAAAACTGGAAGTGGAGCTGTGGTTCAACTGGTAGAGCACCAGCCTTGAAGGAAAAAGCTAAGGGACAGCACCCAGGGCCTGAGTTCAAACCCCAATACCCAGCCTTCCCCCACCCCCCCACAGAGCTGAAATTGGCTGCAGAAATTGTCTTTCCCATCCTTTGGAGGAGGACAATAAGTATAGCTGCCTATATTTTGGTATCATGGTTATGGTGATTTGCATATAAAGCCCGTATGTTAAAGACTGGGTCCCTAATGCAGCAGTATTCAGAGATGGGGCTCTGGGGGGATGACTGGATCATGAGGACCCTAACTCTACAACCTTTTTGTTATTTAAGTTGCTTTCTCTCAGGCGTTTTGTTCCAGTGATGGAAATAAAACAAAGAGGGAACTCAAGGAAGAACCTTGAACCAAAGTGTAGTCTGACACATTTGGGTGCTTATTTGTATGAACTCCTGGAGCATGCTCCTCTGTTAGACAAAAGAGACAGGGAAAGAAGGCTGGAGGGGCTGGGAGGGAGGATCAAACACAAGGCAGAGCCCTCTCAGCTACGAATATTGAATCTCATGTTATCTTCATTCTTCAGGGCACCAAATAAAAACCCACAGGGCTAACAAACTTGCCTCAGGCCACAGAGCTGGAAGTGACTAGAGTGTGACTTCTATATCCAGGTGACTGCAAAGGCCAGCTTTGCTCAGCCACAGCTCCCTCCCTCAGGAAAAACCCAAAGCAAAGAACATAATCGGCTGGCCAGCAGACAGTGGAGGAGTGCTGGGCCCAGAAGTAATTCTAGTGACAGCTAGACTGGGTCACTTTGCACAGAGCTCTCTGGCAGGCATGCCTGGGGGTGGACAGGAAGGGTTTCTGCTAGGCACCGGCCTCTGAGGCGCAGGGCAGGGCAAAACCCACCAATGGAATTGGTGGCTCTGTATAAGTGACATGGGAAAGCAAAAGGAGGAAGCTGCCTGCTGCCAAAACTTCTGTGAAACCAAGTTGAGCCCAGAATGTGTCACCCTTACAGGCGGGGGCTGTGGAAACGGCCATATGCTGACATGGGCTCTCTCTCTCTCTCTAGCTCTCTCTGTCTCTCTGTCTCTCTCTCTCTCCCTCTGCTGATGTCATGCTGAGAATGTCAGCTGACCCTGAGCTGGTGCACACGGTTATGAGCTGCTGCATTCCCTCAACAGATGCACTACTTTCTCAGACCGTAGACTTCTGTCCTGCAGAGGTGGAGACTGCATCTTCAGTCTGTACATCTGTACCGCCTTTTGGGGACCTGGACCCCTTTGAAAATCAAATACCACCTTCTCCTGAAGAAGAAAAGAACAGCAGAGTGGGGGTGCTGGTGGCTCATGCCTGTAATCTTAGCTACTCAGGAAACTGAGATCTGAGGATTGTGGTTCAAAGCCAGCCTGGGCAGGAAAGTCTGTGAAACTCTTATTTCCAATTGGCCATCAGAAAACCAAAAGTGGCATTGTAGAATGCTAGCCTTGAGCTAAAGAGCTGAGGGACAGCATCCAGGCCCAGAGTTCAAGCCCCATGACCTAAAGAAAAGAAAAAAAGAATAGCAGCCAAATCCTGGCCCAATAATCTTGGAGAACTCTGTGGATTTCTCACAACTCTGCCAGCAAGTCTTGGGGTCCCCTGGGGCATGGGAAGCCCCACCAGTATGCTGAGGAGTCTTTGCTGATGCCCCATGCAGAGTGCTGGCCTCCAGCTATGGGAAGCTGTAGAGCACTTGAAGCATGTCTACTCTGAACTCCAAGCTGACGGGTAAAGCAGAATGGAAGAGTTATGGTCGAAGAGTAAGCTAAGAGCTAGCTTTATACAAGGCCCTGGCTCACTCCCCAAGACCAAAAATAAATAAATAAAACATCTCATTAATTTTTATACTCAGTAGATACTAAAACACAAGTTAGAGATTTCAAGTTAAAATACAATATTAAAATTAGTGTCAGGCCTGGCACTGGTGGCTCAGGAGGCTGAGATCTGAGGATTGCATTTAAAGCCAGCCTAGGCAGGAGAGTCCATGAGACTCTTATTTCTAATTAAGCACCCAAAAAACTGAAAGTGGAGCTGTGGCTCAAGTGGTAGAGCATTAGCCTTGAGCACAAAAGCTAAGGGACAGTACCCAGGTCCAGGGTTGTAGCTCAGAAAATTTGCCTAGTGTGTACAAGGCCCTGGGTCTTATACCTAGAACTGAAAAAAGAAAAACAAAACCTACCCTTTTTCTTTTTCTTCTATTTCTTCTCACTTTGTGAAAATGTGGCTGGAGCATTGGACCTCAGCCTGCGTGGCACTGTGTGGGAATCAGATGGGGGCATGCTGTGATTACCTGCCTCCCTTTCCTCTCAGTCATATCAGCCTGTGTTTTGTTTTATGTATTTTATTGTAAAAATACTGTATAGAGGGGTTACAGTTACCTGAGTAAGGTAATGAGTATATTTCCTATTGAGTATTGCTACCCCCTCCTTTGTTTTCCCCTACCATCCCTTCCCTCCCCACCTCCCCAACTTCCCCTCCCCTTCTCCCCGTCCTGCTCAAGTTGTAAAGTTTGGTTTCAATATAGTGTTCGGCCTGGTTTTAAAGGCTCATCAGTTCCTCTTTCTGGAAGGCGTAGAGACAAGAATGGGCTGGGAAATCTTTGTAAAAAGCTTCTGGAAGTCATGTGGCCAGGGACGTAGAAAGTTCCTTAAAGATGAGGACGGGCTAGATGTACTACTGGGAGCCTTTTAGGAGACTTGAGTTCCATGGACGCTGTTCCCATGCCCAGTACCAGGCCTGGCCCATGCCAGCAGCCTCTGTAGATGAAGCGTCTGTGTGGGCAGGCTCCTGGGGACTGGCTCAAGGTCCTGGGTGGGGGTGTCCCTTTCTCTCTGCCTTCTTGGGAGGTCTGCATTCCTTTAGGGAATTTTCAACCACTGACTCTGAGAGCCCAATTCCAGTGTTCAGATGCCATCGGGTGATTTGGTTGTGAGCCGGGTCTGAGAACAGCTGTTCTAGAGGCTTCCACATGACTATGGAAGGATCCAGGATCAGAATTCTTATTTATTTTTTTTCCAGTCCTGGGCCCTTGAACTCAGGGCCTGGGCACTGTCCCTGAGCTTCTTTTTGCTCAAGGCTAGCACTCTACCACTTGAGCCACAATGACACTTCCAGCCTCTTCTGTTTATGTGGTACTGAGGAATCGAACTCAGGGTTTCATGCATGTTAGGCAAGCACTCTACCACTAAGCCACATCCCCAGCCCCTAGGTTCAGAATTCTTAATCTTGTAGCTATACAGATAAAATTCAAAGGAACCCCTGAATTTGAACAGAAACTACACCTTAAATTTCATAAACCCCTATCTATATAGACACATGTCAAGCCACAGCACTGCCCACAGTACCTGTGACTTTGTCACCTAGAGAAATCGCAGATATTTTCTTATCGCTTTGTGGTTGTTGTGGGAATCCTGAAATAGTTATTGTGCTCGTTTCAGCTTCAGAATTGGGATGTGGCTTAGTGGGTAGAGTTTGTGCTTAGTACGCATGAGGTCCTGGGCTCAATTTTCAACACTAATGTTCTCCCTTCTCAGAATGGGGGTCTATGAGTTCCTCATCCAGCCAATGGATCCCTAACTAAAGTAAGTAAGGGGGCTCCCTGTCCCCATGGGAAGCAAAGTGGCATGTGGTAGAAACAGTAAATCCCCGTCTTGTCCTCTGGGGTTGCAGGTCAGACCACAAATGAATAAATAGCCCTCCCTGAGGGTGGGTTCCCCCATTCATATTGCTTCTCATTTCTTGGAGGAAGCGCACACCCTCCCCACCAGCTTACCATGGCCAGAGGAGGCCCAGTACAGCCTTTTACTTCTGCCCAGCCAAGCCTGGTCAGGCCCCCCCCAGGGAGGAAATAAGAACAGTTGGCCAGGGCTGGGAATGTGGCTTAGTGGTAGAGTGCTCGCCTAGCATGCATGAAGCCCTGGGTTTGATTCCTCAGTACCACATACACAGAAAAAGCTGGAAGTGGGGGCTGGAAGGTGGCTCAGTGGTAGAGCGCTTGCCTTGCATGCTCGAGGCCCTGGGTT
>NW_012267250.1:14847627-14853612 GCF_000151885.1 Dipodomys ordii
GCTTGTGGCTCAAGTGGTAGAGGCTCAAGCCTTGAGCAAATGAAGCTCGGGGATGGTGCCCAGGCCCTGAGTTCAAGCCCCAGGACCAGCAAAGAAAAACAAAATAAAAGAGCTGTTGGTCAGGAGAGCTCTCTCGAGTCTCAGCTGGCTCTTAGCCGCCCCTCACAGCCTGCCCTCTCTGATTTAGCAGCATTTAGACCCAAAGAAAGGAAAAGGGCAGCTCTGCTTTTCATTGGCCTCCTCCAGGGACCATGTTCATCTCTAGGGACACTTGGTGTGTGTGTGTGTGTGTGTGTGTGTGAGCTACAGTCCACCCCAGGGAGCTCAGCCAGCACAGGAATGGGGCTGGGAGTAGCCAAGATGAAAGGCACGCCAGCTGGGGCTGGTGCAGGTGTGCCAAAAGGCAAAGCAGAACCAGCTGGGGCAACTTCCCAGGGCCCCTCAGGCTGAGAGGCTTTGCGGGAAGGGAACAGGGGCAAGGGGAAGCTGAAACGCACGTCTGGCCTGTGCTGCTCTGCTCCTGCTGAGAGGAAGCCATGTCCAGGCAGCCGGTGCAAGCCCTCGGGCCCATTTCCCTGTCAGGTAGGGAGGGTGGACATGCAATCACTGGCGTTCCCATCTCATTTGAGCCCTGAACCCTTCTCTGCTTGAGGAACAGGTCTTGGGTAGAGAAGAGGCCAGAGGCTTGGTGACTTGAGCTTACAATGTGTCTTTGGTCTGCCCCCACCCAACTGCCCAACTCCATGGAGGGGGACTGCATGTACACTATGGGGTGTCAC
Source organism: Dipodomys ordii (assembly GCF_000151885.1). Taxonomy (NCBI): domain Eukaryota; kingdom Metazoa; phylum Chordata; class Mammalia; order Rodentia; family Heteromyidae; genus Dipodomys; species Dipodomys ordii. Next base: position 14,848,407 of record NW_012267250.1, read on the forward strand.
ACAGTAGGTGGTGGTGTCATTATGGAGAACTTGACCTCTCTGCCCAGCAGGCAAAAACAAAGCTTTGGCCGGTACTGGTGGCTCACACCTGTCATCCTAGCTACTCAGGAGGCTGAGATCACGGTTCAAAGCCAGCCCAGGCAGGAAATAAACCACTAGAAATTGGAAGTGGCTCTGTGACTCAGGTGGTAGAGCGCTCACCCTGAGCTGAAGAGCTGAGGGACAGTGCCCAGACCGAGTTCCAAGCCCCATGCCTGAAAAAAAAAAGTTTTATTCAAGTCTAAGGGAGAGTTATGGATGGCAAGAGATCTGGGCATCTGCATCCATGGCTGAACTGCCATGCTAACAGCAACCAGAAACAAGGTCCTGAGACATGACCTTTCTCCTTCTTGAGGTCAGGAAGTTATTCTAGTCCCCAGGGAAATCATATATGTGACCTGAATTCTGTGCACTGGCTTAGACCACGTCATTCAAAGATGATGGGGAGGAGGAAGAAGAAAGCTAGAGAGAATTGTACACTGGTGGCTTACGCCTGTAATCCTAGCTACTCAGGAGGCTGAGATCTAAGAATTGTGGTTTGAAGTCAGCCCAGGCAGAACAGTTCCTGTGAGACTCTTATCTCCAATAAATGACTCAAAAACCAGAAGTGGCGCTGTGGCACAAGTGGTAAAGTGCTATCCTTGAGTATAAAGAGGCTCAGGGCTAGCACCCAGGCTCAAAGAAAGGAAGGAAGGAAGGATGGAAGGGAGAGACAGAAAGAGAAAGACAGAAAGAGAAAGAAAAGAAGGAAGGAAGGAAGGAAGGAAGGAAGGAAGGAAAGAAGGAAAAGAAAGAAAGAAAGAAAAAGGAAGGAAGGAAGGAAGGAAGAAAGAAAGAAAGAAAGAGAGAAAGAATGCAGGGAGAGAGGAAGGGAGAAGAGAGGTAGGAAAGGAGGGAGGGAGGGAGGAAGGAAGGAAGGAAGGAAGGAAGGAAGGAAGGAAGGAAGCTAGAGAGAGGTGAAAGGAAGAAGAAAGAAGGAAAGGAAGATGGGCTGGGAAGGTGGCTCAGTGGTAGAGCACTTACCTTACATGCATGAGGCCCTGAGTTCGATTCCCCAGCACCACATAAGCAAAAAGAAAAAAGCCGGAAGTGGCTGTGGCTCAAATGGTAGAGCGCTAGCCTTGAGCTGAAGAGCTGAGGGACAGCGCCCAGGCTCAGAGTTCAGGCCCCATGATGGACCCAAAAAACAAACAAACAAACAAACAAACAAAGGATGAAAAAGCAAGCAAGCAAGCTAGAGAGAGGTGAATGACAGTCTCACCATCAGTGGACGTGCTGGATGGTGGCAGAACGTGGTGTCATGTTACCCCCCTTCCTGCCTTCTCCTTTCCTTCATGGTCTCAGAGAGGAGGAAGTAGAATGGGGGTAGAGGTAGCCCACACCTCACAATGGTATGGTGTGTGTGTGTGCACTTCACAATGGTATGGTGTGTGTGTGTGCGCGAGCGCGTGTGCATATTAATTGTTAGAAATACACACAGGACCAAAGGGAGCAGAGGCCTTGGTTCCTCCCTAGTTCTCAGCCTCCCCCCACCCTGACTTCTTTTTTTGGGGGAGGGGGCATGGGTCTTGAACTCTGGGCCTGGGCGCTGTCCCTCAGCTCTTCAGCTCAAAGCTAGTGCTCTATCCCTTGAGCCATAGTGCCACTTCCCCCACTGACTTCTTGATTTCAGAACCAGACCAATACAAGAACCAAACCACAGTGATGTCAGAGTGTCCACCTTTGCTGGAACCTGAGGGGGAAGTGGTCAGAGGCGTTTGCTCACAGCTGCCTGCAAGTGGGGTTCTCACAGCAGGAGTCCCACAACCAGGTGAGACTCCTGTTCCCTCTTCTGGGACTCAAGGCTACTACAAACGAAGGAGTGTACTACAAATAAGAGGAGGATGGTCCACCATCCCTCAGCTGCCGCTACCTCCCAAATAAAGGGAAAAGGATAGGAATGTCTGATTCCTTGACACCCCTTCTCAGAACTGGGCTGACTCTGTCCCATACTGCAGGGGCTCCAGGGTGGGCTTCCAAGGAATGATACCTGAGGTTCTGAGTTTCCTGAGTCTGCTTATTTTATACATGCTAGCACCCTCCAGTTACGGAGTGAGAAACGATTGTATTTCGGGACTCACCAAAGTCCTGGTTCCTAGTCTGGGATAGAGGAGTGCAGGGATTGAAGAGTTTCCCCCAGCTTTCCTTCTCTGGACCTCATCAGTTCCTGCTCATTGTTGTTCAGGGTGGACCAGCTCATTCCTCTTCTGCGTCCTGTCTTCCTTCGCACTGTCCATTGTGAGTCACCAGCAAAGGAGAGCCACCCCTTTCTTTGTGCCTTAACCGGTTTTTTTATTTCATGGTCAAATTTGATCAATATAGAGACAAAATGCAGACTGAGTAGTGATTCCATGGATCCTTAGGACCTGGCTCTTTGATCTGGTTTGTAAATGCATTCGTTCTGTCTCATAAGTTTGCTAAGCAAATGTTAAGTTCAGGCTCATCTTTGCAAAGCTGGACAAGCTGTCTCAAGTCTAAACTCATATTCCTGGCCTTCTCCTGGCCTGGCATCATAATGCCACTGTAATGCAGAGGTAGGACGCAGGCTGAACTCTCAACAGCCCTGACCTCTGAAACAACAGTCCTCTCTGCCTCTTGGAATTTCCACAGAATAAAAATGAAAACCACTTCATTTATCTAGCTATAGCTTTCATTTTTAGATTCTTGCTCATTACTGTGGGAAAAGTCTGTAATTTATTTTTTGTCAGCCATGGGGCTTGAACTTGGGGCCTAGGTGCTATCCCTGAGCTCTTCAGCTCAAGGCTAGTGCTCTACCACTTGAGCCACAGTGCCACTTCTTCCAATTTTCTGGTGGTTAATTGGAGATAAGAGTCTCACAGATCTTCTTACCCGGGTTGGCTTTGAACCATGATCCTCAGATCTCAGCCTCCTGAGTAGCTAGGATTATAGGCGTGAGCCACTGGTGCCTGGCTATAATATTTTTAAAAATACAAATAAGCAACTCCTCCTTAATGAAGTTCATTTGAAGAAGGGACCTACACACACCCAAAGGCAAGCTTGTGATTCGTTGCACCTTTGTGAAGACTAAATATGAACTGGTTTGGTGACTCAAACCTGTAATCCTAGCTACTTGGGAGTTGGAGATGAGGGAGGATCATTAAGGACAGCCAAGACATAAAATTTCCAGAGCTTCCATCTTAACCATTGGCTGGGGTAGGTGATGTCTATCTGTCATCCTGGATAATGGGGAATGAAGTAGAATATCAGGTCTAATCTCTCATGTCAGCTTTTCTATAGCCCTACAATAAGGAGTATTCCATGGGCATTATTCTCTTCTTCACTTATGTCTACCAAAGATTGATCTGCTCTTCCATGAGATCAGAGCCTTCCTCTGGCTTACTCACCTCCCCAGAATTTCCCCCAGTCATTATTTGCTGATTGAAAGAATTCATTTGAAGAAGGTTCAAGCTGACTTCCAGGAACATGGTGGCCCCTTGTCCCTTGCCTTTCTAAGAGGCTTATTCCTGTCAGGTCCAAGCAACCTTTGTCCTTGGAGAAGGCTGACTGTATCTTGGGCTGGGACAGGTATTCTTTCCATTATCTCTCCCTAGGACAATGGTTGGAGATGTTCACTGCTTTCTTCCATATGTGATCGCAGACAACTGTGGGCAGGTGGCAGGGCGGGGGGGGGGGATTCTGAAATCACTATCTTTGAAATGTGAGTGGGATTCAGGGTTCTTATGGGCAAATAAGTCTAGAGAGTTCATTGTGTAGATGGAGAAGCTGAGTCTTGGATTGGGGAAAGTATAATGCCTAAAAATATAGGAATCATTTCATGATTATAGTCAGTTACTGAGTAGCATGTTTATCAGTTCTTTGTGGGGTGTGTGTAGGGGGGTGTTGCTAAAGATTAAACCCAGGGTCTTGCTTATGCTAAGTAAACATTCTGACCACTACTGATGAGGTTGGTAGAGTGCCAGCCAATGAATGAAAGCCTTAGGTACTAAGTTTGAATCTCAGTCTGAGACCTAATAAATAAATAAGAAAAATAACCATCACTGAGCTATGCCCCCAGCCCTCTAAGTCTCTTTTTACTAAGTCCCAAATGCAGAAAGTTAACCCTAATCCCATAAAGAACCAGGACACTGGCTCTGTGGCTGAGAGCCTTCCCCTCCAGGAGGATTTCTCAGTCAGGCCCTCTGGTCAGGTAGACATTGACGTGCAATCTCTGAGCCTGTTGGTTGGACCAGAGAATCAGCTGATTGAAAATGGTCCTATTGTATGTAAAAGACTGTTAAGCTTCTCCTATATGAGTTTGTCAGGTACCCAGAGACTCCAGCTCTTTCCCTGGAAGACAGGATCCCCAGAGGTCAGAAACCTTCCTCTTATCCAGCCATCAGCAGGACAGGTACAGGTGGCAGACACTGGTGAGTGGCTAGAGGTTTGTACTTTCCTGCCTTTTCTGAACATGACTTTGTGATTCTCCTAGAAATGTGGGAGGGGAAGCGTGGTTTAGCACAAAGTAATTTTTTTTCTTTTTCTTTTTTTTTTTTTTTGCCCGTCCTGGGGCTTGAACTCAAGGCCTGGGCTTCTTTTGCTCAAGGCTAGCACTATACCACTTGAGCCACAGCACTATTTCCTACTTTCGCTGTTTCTGTGATACTGAGGAATCAAACTCAGTCTTCATGCATGTTATGCAAGCACTCTACCACTAAGCCACATTCCCAGCCTTTAAAAGAAAGAAAGAAAGAGAGAAGGAAAGAAAGAAAGAGAGAGATCAGGGAACTGGGAATGTGGCTTAGTAGTAGAATGCTTGCCTGGCATGCATGAATCCCTGGGTTCGATTCTTCAGCACCACATAAACAGAAAAAGCCAGAAATGGTGCTGTGGCTCAAGTGGCAGAGTGTTAACCTTGAGCAAAAGAAGCTCAGAGACAGTACTCAGGCTCTGAGTTCAAGCCCCAAGATTGGCAAAAAGGGGTAGGGGGAGAAAGAAAAAGAGGAGGGCACAGAATCTGAGTAAAAAGGGTGAAAAAGTGCCGCAGTGGAGTGCACTGGACATTGATGAAAGTGAACTATACAAGTCGTGGTTGGAAATGGGAGAGATGAGGGAACAGATGACACTGTATGAAAGGAAATGTACTGGGGCTGGGAAGGTGGCTCAGTGG
>NW_012267250.1:14853687-14868450 GCF_000151885.1 Dipodomys ordii
GAAGTGGCGCTGTGGCTCAAGTGGTAGAGCGCTAGCCTTGAGCTGAAGAGCTGAGGGACAGCGCCCAGGCCCAGAGTTCAGGCCCCACGACCCCCCCCAAAAAAAAAGAAAGGAAATGTACTTATTACCTGCTGTGTGTAAATGTAACCCCTCTGCATATCACCTCTGTAATAACCATAAAGTAAATTAATTTAAAGAAAGAAAGAAAAGAAAAAGACCACTAGGCAAGTCTTTGTGTTGTAGCACTCAGTCACTTTGGCCAGGACAAATCCAAACTAAAGATCAGGGAAATAAGTAGTAGAGAAAGGAAGAGCTGGATTCAAGGCTGGGCAGGCTGAGATGTTGCAGAGACAACAAGGAGGCTGTGAACTGCCTGCAGGTTTCTCTCAGAAGCATGGTCCCTTCTGTGCTCTGGCCTGCACACTTTCACTCTCTTCTCCCCTACTGGCTTTGACTTTCATTTGTGTGGTACCTATCAGGAGCAAGCACCAGAGTTAGAGTCTAGAGGCCTGGACTGAGGATTTAGCTTGATGACCCTCCAGCTGAAGGGCTTGGTCTTTAAAGATAGAGCCTTGTTTGAATCCTGACTTTCCCCTTGCCTAATACATGATCTGGAGCAAGTTATTGTATGTGTGGAGTCTTAGTTTCCTCACCTGTAAGAGGGACCCTAATCCACTTGGAGCTCTAGCAAACTGTTCACTCTTTCTCCTAGGAGCTCAGTGACATGTCTGGGAGGATGGATCCTTGTTTCATTGGCTGGGAGAAGGGCCTGTCCTTTGTCTCATTGGCTGGCATGAGGCATTTTCCCTTTACATTGAAACCTGCTGTCATGGGAGAATCCTGGGGCCAAAGGAAAGTAAAATACTAAATGATTATTTTGAGGAACTTCCCAAATCCAGAGCCTCTGATTGGCCCTGTCTCATTCTCCCTCCTTCCACCCATTTTTTTATGTTGTTACTAAGACTTTGGGCTGGGAAGGTGGCTCAGTGGTAGAGTGCGTGCCTTGAATGCATGAGGCCCTGGGTATGATCCTCAGCACCACATAAGCAAAAAAAAGCTGGAAGTGGTGGTGTGGCTCAAGTGGTAGAACGCTAGCCTTGAGCTGAAGAGCTGAGGGACAGCGCCCGGGCCCAGGTTCAAGCCCCAAGACCAACAAAAAATTTTTCTTTTTTAAAAGACTTGAACTCTGGGCCTGGGTGCTGTTCCTTAGTTTTTTGTTTTTTGTTTTTTTTCCTCAAGGCTAGAATTCTGCCAACTTGAGCCACAGCTCCACATCAAGCTTTTTTGGTAGTTAATTGGAGATTAAAGTCTCTTGGACTTTCCTGTCTAGGCTGGTTTGAATCTCAATCCTTAGATCTCAGCCTCCTGAGTAACTAGGATTATAGGTGTGAGCCACCAGAATTTAGTACATTCTTTCCCTTCTTTTAAATATGTCCAGGCACTATTGACGGAGTCTTTTTAGACAAGGAAGGTGAGAAGGAGGCTGTACCTTTATTTACCGCCCCAAGCTCCTCAGCCATCTCTAACAATTCAAGGGCACGGGTAAGCTGGTGGTACACTTCTCATGCTTGGATTCCATAAGTGCTCTTCATTTGTAAGTAAAGTTGGTTTGAGGCTGAGAAAACTTGACCCTGTGAGGCATAGAACTCTCTTCTCACTGAGGGATAAAGAGAGAGTGAGAGACAGAGAGACAGAGATACAGAGCCAAAGGCTGAAGTAAGGGTGCCCATAAACCACCCAGTCAGAGCCGAGGAGAGACCTCAGTAGAGCAAGGAGCCAAAGGACCAAGTCCCAACCTGCTCTTTTTCTGGGACACAGCAGCCTTGGCAGAGGCATAGCACTCCAAGGGCTCCACACTTGACCTGAGTGAGAAGTACCCTGGGTCCATATCTTGGCTCATACCAGAAGCAGATCCCCAGGGCCTAATTCAGGAGGTGCTAGAATCATGTCTAGTCTGTCCTCAGAGTTCTTCAGTGATTCCAACTCAGCAAGTATCAGGATCCCAAGAACACATTGGTCTATTAAAACAGCAATTCTTGGAAGGGTGTATGACATTTTGGAAACGTTGCTATATATGGCAGAATGGGCAGAATCCTACAGTGGGCTGCTGCCTACCCTGATCCTACCATGCACATTGCAGTATGCTTGCTTTACCACATTCCTGGCTGTTCTTCATTCCCTTGTCACCAGGATTTCTGAAAGCCCTCAGCTCCTCATTACTTAGGCAAGTTAGGAAACCAAGGAGCTAACATTTCAGAGCTTCTGCTCTGTGATCTTTCTGGCTGTAATCAGGAATTCTTTACAGATGCCTTCCCAGGACCCTGGGCTTTGTCAATGTATACTTATCTAACTCCTACTGAGCACCATTGGGGATCCCCTCTTCTTGAGCTGAGTCAAGGGGGATTTTGTGTTTTGTAATGGTTTGTTTGGCTCTGTTTTGGTGCTGCGGAATCGAATGTAGGGCCTTGTACATGCCCAACACATGGTCTGCCACTGAGCTACCCTCCAGAGAATGCCAGCCTAAGGAGTTAAATGTACTTAGTATGTAGCTCTTGTGGGTGTTTTATCATTGTCAGGACTGACTGGAACTGGATGTGATTTCTCCTGTATACTTTATCTAATATAGACCAGAAGAGATGAATCTTTCAGAAAGGGCTCCTTATTTACTGATGCTAGAATACTGACTAAGCTGTGATTTGGGTTCTGGGGCCTCTCAGAACTGAGGCTTCCTAAGATGAAGTAAACTGTTCTTCACAGTGCAGTGGGACCCTGTGTGATAAATGCTCTGGCAGATGCCCCAAGGCCAGCAAAACACTGGAGATAGCCTTGAGGTCTGCTGTGTAGATATTTCCAGAAGGGTAAATTTGACCGAAAAGCATCTGTCTCTTCCCTATACCATTGTACTCAGACAGAGGAAGAAATGCCACCCCCACCCCAACCCCATATACTCACAAACTTGTCCTAGAATATCTGAGTTTCCAGATGGGCTTTTTGTTTTTTTGCCAGTCCTAGGGCTTGAACTTAGGGCCCTGGGTACTGTCCCTGAGCTTCTTTTGCTCAAGGCAAGCACTCTATCACTTGAGCCACAATGTCACTTCCAGTTTTTTCTGCTTATGTGGTACTGACTCGAACCCAGGGCTTCATGCATGCTGAGCAAGCATTCTACCACTAAGCCACAGTCCCAGTGCCGCATCTTTGATTTTGCTATGTAACTCAGGTTAGCCTTGAATTTGTGATTCCCCTGCCTCAGCCTCTGAAGTCTCTTCCTTCCTTCCTTCCTTCCTTCCTTCCTTCCTTCCTTCCTTCCTTCCTTCCCTCCCTCCCTCCTTCCCTTCTTCCTTCCCTCCCTCCCTCCTTCTCTTTCTTTCTTTCTTTCTCTCTCTCTCCCTCCCTCCCTCCTTTCCTTCCTTCCTTCCTTCCTTCCTTCCTTTCTTCCTTCCTTCCTTCCTTTTTGCCAGTCGTAGGGCTTGAACTCAGGGCCTGGGTCCTGTCCCTAAACCTCGTTGTGCTCAAGGCTAGCACTCTGCCACTTAAGCCATAACACCACTTTTGGCTTTTTCTGAGTAGTTTATTGGTAACAAGAATCTCCTGAAGTTTCCTGCCCCAGCTGGCTTCAAATGGCGATCCTCAGATCTCAGCCTTCTAAGTGACTAGGATTACTGACATGAGCCCCCAGTGCCCCACTTGGAGTCTAATTTCTATTTTTAAGTAAGCTAGAAAAAAATGTTTAAGGTGGAAATCTAATCCATGCTGAACTTAAACCTTAACTTATATTCCTGGTATTCAGGAGAGGGTCTGGAATTTCCTGGATGGTCAGTAGGGTTAGAGAATTCATCTGAAGTAAATGTGAGTGGTTTATCCCCAGGTGCCAGTGAGATCAGAAAAGTTAGCATATAACCTTACATGGAAGAAGTCTTAGTTCTGCTGGTGGCTGCAACTTGTGAGCAGAATTCCCCCTCTTTATTACAGTTCTTCTAAAGACATAAAACTCTTTTGTGTCCTTCTTGCTTGACCTTTTCATGTGATTCATGTTATATGATTTCCAAAGAATTTTCACTTTGTGTGTGTGTCCATCCTGGGACTTGAACTTAGGGGCCTAGGTACTATCCCTGAGCTTGTATGCTCAAGGCTAGTGCTCTACTCTAACATATGAGCCACAGCTCCACTTCCAGCTTTTTTGGTAGCTAATTGGAGATAAGCATCTCATAGACTTTCCTGCCCAGGCTGACTTCAAACCACAATCCTCAGATCTCAGCCTTCTGAGTAGCCAGGGTTACAGGCAAGAGCTGCTGGTACTTATCTCGGAAATTTCATGTTTTCCTGAAATAGTCTGTTAGTGTTCCTTTTGTCTTTAAGGACCAATGGGACCTTAGAATCTGTGAGCCACTGTGGCCTATGGTTGGACCCTGAAACCACAGTGATCTCCACAGGACATGCAGAGAAAGAGGCATTACTAAGTCTATGAAACTGCAGTTTTCCACAACTGCAGAGCAAAAATAATAAAACACAAAACAAAAGTGGGCTCTTGTGATCCACACCTACAATCCCGGCAATCAAGAGGCTAAGGTAGAATCATGAGTTCAAAACCAGTCCAGGCTATATAGTAAGATCTTGCCTGAAAAATCCCTACCAACACCTCCTGCAGAAAAAAAGTGGGGGCAGGGAAAGAAGCCCTCAACCCGGAAAATCCAAAATCCAACACTAGGAGAATAGTTTTGTCATTTCTGGCATTGGAACTAGAATTACGGGAACCAAAGAATCTCTCATCTTGGTTGCTTGTAAGTCAATCTTTTAGTGAAGTAGTACAGTAAATGTGTAACCAAGTTACTTACTCATTTATATCTCTAAGCTTTTTATGTGTAACCAAATTACTTCTTTATTTATAGCTCTAACCTTTTTCACCTGTAAATAAAATCACAGGAAAGGAGGCAAAAGCCTTTGTCAGATAAGGGACCCCATTCTGGGTTCAGAGTCCAGAGCAAACCCTGCTGGGGGGGATGGAGCCACTGCTAACGGATGTTAAGTTCACCACAGGGTGAACTTTCCCAGCTCAACATGGCCATCTGTGGAGCTGAGTGGGGGAGGAGGGTAAGGGAACTGTTCACTGCCATCTTTTCCTGCATGGGGTCCTGGTGCTTTTGTCCATGGTGTCCATAATGATTTCTGCCTCCTCAGGGTCTTTATGTCAGGATCTTGGACAAGTTGGCTTGTCAAGGAGGAGCGAATAAGACGTTGTTTGGTTTGGTTAGTGTAGCACATGCTGAAGTGTAAACGCCTCCCTTCCAAACATTCCCATGTTCACCATCCCATATCTGAAATGCACCGATAGTCTGAGAACTGAACTCTATAAGCTCTGCTCAGGCATAGACCTAGAAAAGGAGTCTCTGGGAACCATTTCTTCCATGGAAAAAGAACCACAGGTAACTCTGGGGAAATTTTGTTTGTTTGTTGGTCATGGAGCTTGAGCTCTGGGCCTGGGCGCTGTCCCTACACTCTTCAGCTCAAGGCGAGCGCTCTACTGCTTGATCCACAGCACCACGTCTGCTTTTCTGATGGATAATTAGAAATAAGAGTCTCCTGGACTTTCTTGCCCAGGCTGGCTTTGAATAGCAATCCTCAGGTCTCAGCCTCCTGAGTAGCTAGGATTACAGGCGTGAGCCACTAGCGCCTAGCTGGGGAATGTTTTCTGTTTGTTGTTTCTGTGTTTGTTGTATTTAGTTCTGCTGGTGGCTGCAACTTGTGAGTAGAATTCCCCCTCTTTATTACAGTTCTTCTAAAGACATATAACTCTTTTGTGTCCTTCTTGCTTGCACTTGGGGCCTGGGCAGTAGTTTCTTTTGCTCAAAGCTGATGCTCTACCATTTAAGCCATAGCTCCCCTTGTTTTTCATTGGAGATCAGAGTCATATGGACTTTCCTGCCTGGGCTGGCTTTGAATGACAGTCCTCAGATCTCAGCTTCTTTTTTTTTTGCCTGTCTTAGGACTTGAACTCAGGGCCTGGGTACTGTCCCTGAGCTTTGGTTTAAGACTAGCACTCTACAGTGGCACCCCACAGTGCTACTTCCAGTTTTTTCTGTTTATGTGGTTCTGAGGAATTGAACCCAGGGCTTCATGCATGCCAGGCAAACACTCTACCACTAAGACACATTCCCAGCCTCAGATCTCAGTTTCTTAAGTAGCTAGGATAACAAGTATAAGCCACTGGGGCCCAACTAACTCTGGGGACTTTAAGGAATTATATTGGAGGGAATAGTGTCTGGGAATCATCCCTGCTAGGATAGCTCAGACAAATCCTCTTTTGTGGAGAGTCTATTTAGATTGCTGGTAATGAATTGCACAGGTATATGGTATCTTCTTTTGACACCCTGAGAGACGGGGGTACAACAGAGAGGCTGCCGGTCTCTTATGATATCAATGCATTTATACACCACATCCTTTTTCAGGCTTCCTAGCAGCCTTGTGAGGGAGGTAATATCCCTGGTTTATAAAAACAGAAATAGAGTCTCAGATAATGTATTGGCCTGACAGCATGGCACTAACTATAGTCATGTGAATTGATAACTGACACCATGGAGCTCTTTGGGGCCAGGGCACTTTGAGGGTTTCCTGTCTCAACCCTCAGAGCATCTCCATAGGAACAGGTACGGTCACTGGAGCGCAGGAGGGCCAATAGCTCGTCAAGGCATTTGGCTGGTGGTTGTCAGAGCTGGAGGGGACCAGAACAGCTCGCTCTGTCCTACTCTTCATCACCATGCAGTCAATAGTTAGTGCTTGGTCTGGCCAATTATGAGCCTCGTGTGTGTGTGTGTGTGTGTGTGTGTGTGTGTGTATGTACCAGACACACACAATTGTCCTGGTGTGGACAGTCCTTGTCCCATAGGGGCTCACATGCTGGCATCATCACACAGGACCATGTAGAGATGGGGGGGCTGTATGTGGAGGGGTCTGGGGGCTCCAGCAGGAAGCCACCCTGACTCTAGTCTCTGTGGTCTGGGATGGGCAAACAAGGGTGACCCTCCTCATCCTGTGTGGCTACCCTGAGGTAATAATTACCCTCTTTGGGGACTGAAGCAAGTAGCTACACGTCTTGAGGGCCTGCTTATCTCTGGACTTGGACCTCTGCAGGGGCCTTGTGTCACACACTGATTGTGTGATAGGCTTTTCCTATCTCTACTTCACACATGCGCACTCTGAAGGATTGGAGATGCTGTCAGGGGACCCTTTCAAATGACAGGAGATTTTTGAGGACAGGATTATGAAGCTTAAATAGAAATTTCTGGTGGTGGTAAAGGTGTTTGACTTACCCAGCCTGGGGAGAGTTTGGGGGCAATTAAATAGACACTGCTATACTACTCAGCTGGAGCTCTGGTGGCCCTGGGTTGGAGAGATCTCTCTGGGCTTTGCCATCTGGAGGACTAAATGATATCCTCAGCTTTTAGGAGGAAGGGGAGGGGCTGTAAAGAGGATTTCACATACTCTAGACCCTGCCTAGAACAGGCCCTGTCCTTGGTTTTGTATGTGTGTGTGTGTGTGTGTGTGTGTGTTTTGCGCGCGCGCGTGCGAGAGAGAGAGAGAGAGAGAGAGAGAGCATGTACAAGCTCTCTCCTCTCTCTCTCTCTCTCTCTCTCTCTCTCTCACACACACACACACACACACACACACGGGCATGCACCTCTCCTGGCATTTGAACTCAGGGCCTGGGCACTGTCTATAGCTTTTGGGCTCAAGGCTAGTGCTCTACCACTTCTCCTGCCCCTGTTTTATGTAAGGTGATTATAATTACACCTGGCCTCCTGAACAAAGATGGGGGGAGATCTGAGTCCCCTTTGCTCCCTCCCTTTACCAGGCAGCCATGAGCGCCCCAGTTCTCACGGATGAGTAGAGATGGGAAGGCTAACTTGATTGAGCTATCTGAGGTCTCAGTGAGATCTCACAACCCACCCACTGCCTGGCACATGGAAGATCCCTTCTCTGAAGACAATCAAAGAGAAGAGGCTCAAGATTTCTGGGGAAAGTTTTACTTCTGTTTTTCCTTCTCGACTTCCCAACTCCGCACACTTTTGCGTCAGCTTCCCGTCCTCTAGCTCCCTGATCTGTCTAAGTAAGCAGATATTTCCCAGCTTCTGTCCAAGGCTCATGCTCTTGGCCTCCTATTTCATCCCTCATGTCTGGAAATGATGTGTGACTTCCTGGGCCTTCTACCCCTAGTAGTGACAGTGCTTACTTAATGGGCACTGATGGTGGCTGGCATTGTTTGCAGTAACCCTATGCCAAGTCTTCACATGGTTGTGCTTGTTTAATCCACATAGTATTTACATGCGGATGGTGCTATTTTATCCCATTTCAGAGAGAGGAAAACTGAGGCTCCTGGACGTTAAATAACATGCCCAGGATTGCAGGTGCTGAGTTGAAATCCATGGAGTCTCACCCGTACAGTTGAACTCTAATGTTTACAATCCACAGCAATTTGGAAAAGAAATGTCAGCCCTTCGTTTTCTCTTTTCTTTTTAATGGAAAGATACTTTTCTCTCTAGAGTTTAAAATGTCACACACATACACACATACATACACACACACACACTCACACACACACACACACACCTACCTCTCCTTTGTTGTACTAGTATTGGGTCTTAAATTCAGAGGCTGGGCACTATTTCTTAGCTTTTTTTCACTCAAGGCTGGTGCTCTACCACTTGAACCATAGTTCCCCTTCTGGCTTTTTAGTGGAAAAAAAGTGGTAGAAAAGAAGAGTCTCATAGACTTTTCTTCCTGGCTTTGAATCATAACCCTTAGCTCTCAGCCTCCTGGGTAGCTAGGATTATCAGCACGATGAGCTAGTGCTCCCTGGCACCCCTGGCTATAGTCTGCCAGTGCTTGATCTTCTAAATGAGGCATACTTTTAAAAAATCTCATTGAACTCTCTGTGCTCAAAAATAGGCTTATTTTCTCCTGCTTATCATCTGTGGAGCAGGAAAACTGCTGATCAGTATGTTCCTTTCAAGGCTTGAAAATAATCTCCTGGTGTTCCAAAGTGTATCTGAGCTTATTCTTTCTGAAACTAGAGAGACCTGGCTCCTTTCCCTAGGCTGGCTTCCTGTCCCCAGCCCTGAGGAAAGGGGCCAGCATGGTCTGGGCTCTTAACTTCCACTGACTAAGTGATGTACATAATGAATTCCCATCCTAGCCACACAGAATTTTGTTTGAGTTTACTGTGTTATTTTTACATTCCAAAATGCTTCAGAATAAAATAAAAGAAGTAGGAAAAGAAAGCCAGGCACTGGTGGTTCACACCCGTAATCCTAGCTACTCAGGAGGCTGAGATCTGAGGATCACAGTTCAAAGCCAGCCTGGGCAGAAAGTCCATGAGACTTTTATCTCCAATGAACCACCAGAAAACCAGAAGTGGTGCTGTGGCTCAAGTGGTAGAGTGCTAGCCTTGAGCTGAAGAGCATAAGGTCAGCACCCAGGCCATGACAGACGAAAGAGGAGGAGGAAGAGGAAGAAGGGGAGGAGGAAGTGGAGGAGGAGGAGATGGAAAAGAAGAAGAGGAGGAGAAGATAAAGGAATGCTTTCCGTCATCTCTCCTTTCCCAACTTAAATGACACAGAGGATCAAACCCAGAGCCTCTCTGATCCCAGGCAAACTCTACCACTGAGCTACATCCCAGACCTCTCAGGCATTTTATATAAGTGAGAGTTTACATAGAACCAAGGGTCTATAGAGCCTGTAGGACTGTTCAGGGGCACAGCGGGTCACCTCTCCTGATCCTTATTCTGAGGTTTGCAAAGCATCAAAACCAGCTTTGAAGCCAGTGGTGGCTCATGCCTATAAACCTAGCTACTCAGGAGGCTGAGATCTGAGGACTGCAATTCAAAGCCAGCCTGGAAGGAAAGTCCATGAGACCCTTATCTCCAATTAACCCACAAAAAGCCAGAGGTGGAGATGTGACTCAAATGGTAGGATGCCAGCCTTGAGTAAGATAGCTAAAGGACAGCCCTTTGGTCCTGAGTTCAAGCCTCAGTATAGGTATCAAAAACAAACAGTTTTGAACAATTTCCATTTCAGCCCATATTTACTGAGCACTGCTTTACTTTTCCTGATGTCAGATGAATCTGATTTTGATGTAAAAGACTCAGCAACAAGAACAACTAACATTCATTCTGAACAAGGCTAGCAAGCACTCAGGTCGTGACCACTGGGCCAAGGTGTCTTTAGGCATGGAGAGATACATCAGTGGGCCAGGGTCCTGTCCCCATGAAGCTTACATTCTGGTAGGGGTAGGCAATGAATTAGTATCCTAGGAGGAGAGGGTAGGGAAGGAGAGCTGGGGAGGGTAATGTTGGGGGTGGGGTAGGTGTACTACATTGAGGGGTCAGCCTTGGCTTCATAGCAAGGTGAGACAGATTAAAGCCAATACTTGATGAAGGTAAGGAATGGAACTTTGGCAACATGTGGGAATAGATTGCTTCAAACCTGGAAAACAGCTAGAGCCTAAAAGAAACAAAATCCAACATAAACAGCAGGAAGAGGTCATCCAAAAGATAAGGAGTCTGAGAAGGGGAAAAGAAAGGGAAGGAAGGCTCCATGCCCATGCTGATTGCATAGGCCCTCCTGAGGGTACAGGGGACCAGCTGTGTGCAACTTCCTGGGCAACAGACATCGCACCAATGTGGCTGATGAAAATAACTGTGATCCAGGTTCTTTTGCAATCAGACCATGGCCTTGAGTAAGTACTTTGCTCTAAACTGGACCCAGTGGTCAAGCTGGATAAGGAAATGGCTAATGTCTGGCTACCCACTGGTCTTAGGACTGCAGGTCCTGAGAGTTCTTTGTAACCATGATAAATTACGTTAGCAATAAGATGGCAATTGCAGCATCTTTCCAGGATGAATAAGCTAGTTATTCTACTCTATTCTTGTTATTTAGTGTGTGTGTGTGTGTGTGTGTGTGTGTGTGTGTGTGTGTGTGTGTGTGTGTGTGTGTGTGTGTGCTGGTACTGGAACTTAAACTCAGGTCCTGGAAACTGTCCCTTAGCTTTTTTGCTCAAGGCTGGCACTTTTCCATTTGAACCATAGCTCTACTTCCAGCTTCTTGCCAGTTAATTGGAGATAAGAATTTCACAGACTTTTCTGCCAGTGCTAGCTTCAAGTGGTGATCCTCAGATCTTAGCCTCTCTCTAGTGCCTAGAATTTCAGGTATGAGCCAGCAGCACCCAGCTTATTACATCTTTTTTTTTTTGCCGGTCATGGGGCCTGAACTCTGGGCCTGGGCGCTGTCCCTCAGCTCTTCAGCTCAAGGCTAGCGCTCTACCACTTGAGCCACAGCGCCACTTCTGGCTTTTTCTGTTTATGTGGTGCTGAGAAATCGAACCCAGGGCCTCATGCTTGCAAGGCATGCACTCTACCGCTGAGCTACCTTCCCAGCCCCCTTATTACATCTTTTTAATATCAAAAGCAAAACCCTCTTACTTCAGTGGCTTCTAAGGGAAAAAAGGCAGAGCGTAGCCTTCGTTTGGGACAAAATAGAAAATGCAGTGAAAAAAAGAGAATGTTTTCCTGTCAGTCCCTCAGAGAGCCTGACCCCTCCAGGTGAAATTTTGAGAATGGCTGGGAGCATATCAAGTGAGTATCTGCCTCAAAGTTCAGACCCCAGCAATGCCTCTCCCCCCACCCCCATTGCTCTCTGTAGCACTGCAGCCTGTGTTTTTTGGGAACTGTATTTTGGGGGTTTCCTGCCAGGGAGAATCCACAAGTAGCAACTGTCATTCTGCCCATTGGGAACATTTAGAAAGTACTACTCAAATGGTGAGGGAAAAAAAATGTTCTTTCACCATTTAACAAACAAAAAAAGAAGTGGCCAAGTTAGCCTTTTGGAGGGAGGGATCAGAAATGGAAAATTGTGTGCTCACCAACCCATAGATTGCCAAAGAAGTGATTGAAGAGATCAGGATGGTACATCCTTGGTTTTGTCCCCACTTGGATTCTGGCCATGACTACAGGGAACTGCTTTCCTTTCTCAGGATGGATGGAGTATGGGGGTTTTTTTTAATTGAAAAAAGACAAAGGGAAGATGGGCTTGCCTGGAAAAGAGACTGACAAAAAAAACCCCTTCTAGAACAAAGGAGAGGTTCTGTGAGGGGTCACCGAATGCCCAAGAGTCAAGGGTCGAGTCAGATCGCCAAAAGCCACATCCCACCCGTGTTTAGATCTCTCTGTGCTTCTTTACGGTAGCTATGAAGTCAGGCACACATCCAGGGCAGTTAGGATAAGCAAGTGACAAACACTCCTCAGAAGGTGCCTGCACTGTTCTATTGCCTTCTCCCAAAGAGTGTGTGAATGTTTCTATTGAGAACAGCATATTTAGGGGACATTTTTTTAACTATAGGTAAACTTTCAGGTAATGTATCTCTTTCCTTCCTAACCAAGATTTTCCTTAACTTTAAAAGAACCACCACTTTCTAACGAATGTTGTCCAGTAGAAATATAATGCAGACTGCAAACAGAATTTCATATTTTTCATATGGTTGCCATTTTTAATCCTAATTTTTAGTAGCTTGCTTGTCTCTCTCTTTTCTTCTCTCTCTCTCTCTCTCTTTCTCTCTCTCTCTTTCCTCTTTCTTTCCTAGGGCCTACCTATGTAACTTCAGTTAACACATGACCCTCCTACTTCACCCTCCCCAGTACTGGGTTGATGCTAGGATTGCAGGTGTCTACTACTATACCTAGCAAGAGTTTGGGTCTTAGCGAGTTGGGGATTTAGCTAAGTGGAAGAGCAAGGCCCTGAGTTTGGTCCTCAGCTCTAGAAAAAAGAAACTATAAAAAGTTCTGTTTATTTTTAGTCTGTGCCAGTCCTAGGGCTTGAACTTATGGCCTGTATTTTGTGTCTGAGTTATTTTGCTCAAAGCTCTGTCACTTGAGCCACAGCTTCGTTTCCAGCTTTTTGGTTGTTAATTAGAGATAAGAGTACCATGGACTTTTCTGCCTGGGCTGGCTTCAAATCAGGATCCTTAGCGCTCAGCCTCCTGGGTAGCCAGGATTATAGGAATAAGCCATCAGCACCCAAGAGTTATTTTAAGATATAAAAGTGGCAGGTAAAATTAATTTAAATGATATACTTTTATGACAACTAAAATAAAGAAAATGTTTTTATGATATATATCAGCACAGCAGATTCACAATACTATTCCAGAGAGAGGTATAAAAGTGAACACATGCAATCCCAGCTCTTTGGAAACTGAGGCAGGAAGATCCAGAGTTCAAGGCCAGCCAGTGCTACATAGCAAAACTTTGTCTCTAGAAGACAAAACAAAACAAAATGCCCAAAATATTTCCATTCGTTTCCCTGCTATATGCAAATCTAATCTTTTTTGTTTATTTTATTTGTGCCAATACTGGGGCTTGAACTCAGGGCCCAGGCATTGTTCTGAGCTTTTATTTATTTATTTATTTATTTGTCAGTTGTGGGGCTTGAACTTAGTACCTGGGTGCTGTCCCTGAGCCTCTTTGTGTCAAGCCTAGTGCTCGATATCCCTGAGCTTTCTTTGTTCAGTGCTAACATTCTATCACTTGGAGCCACAGCTCCATTTCTGACTTTTTGATGGTTAATTGGAAATAGGTCTATGGATTTATCTGCCTTGGCTGGCTTCGAATCATGAACCTCAGCCTCAGCTTCTTGAATGGTCCTGACAAATCCAATATTTTGTTTTACAAATATAACACATCTCAAATTAGACCTTTTAGACACTGTCTCAAATACAATAACAACAAGAAATAAAAGAAAAAGGTGCAAATATTGGGTTTGTATTCCCTGATTATCAGCTGAGACGAGATTATTAAAGTGTGGTAAGGATGAGAAAAAGTCTTTTTGGTTTCTGCTTAGACACTGAAATGTAGTAGCATTGCTTCAAAGCAGTATGGTTAGGAACTTCCTTAGAGCTAGCCTTCAGTGAGCTCTTTCAGTTCAGATCACTTAGTTCTAGTATTCTGATGTAATTTGTATATTCAGTAAATTTGGGGATATAATCAACCAAATAAATATCATCAAAATACAGAACGTATCATTAAAATCAGAAGAGAAACAACTCTCTCTAGCACTAGATGCTGTGTTTTTGAATGGAGGGTTTTTGTATTCTTTCATTCTTTGGTAAACATGTGGAGAACATGGTAGTTCATGCATGCCTGTAATCCCAGCAATTATGGAAAGAGGCAGAAGAATCTCAAGATAGAGTTATAGTTCCAGGCTAGCCTTCGGTACATAGTATATAGTACAGATCTTGGAAGGGGGGGAGAGAGAGAGAAAGGGAGGGAGCAAACCAACCACTAAAATGTAGTAACTTAATTGGTTATTGTGGTCAGTCCCTGGAGACTGAAACATAAAGGCCGTTGAAGATGTATCTGGCTGTTGTCCTGTGGTTACACATTAAGGGTAGGAACTTCCCTCTTCCTTAGTGACTGAGAAGCTTAAATAGAATGGCCTGTGCGTGAATGTGACTTTCAGATACATGTTGGATTTGAAGCTTAAGAAATTTAGTTGTTGAGTTTAGGAACTTGGACAGATTATTCCAGAGACAGTTTAGAGATGAGGTGGTAGTCTTTTTTTTTTAATTTAATTGGAAATTGAACCCAGATCCTTGCTAGGAAATTACTCTATAGGTACCTAAGTCATACCCTCAAGCTCTTTAGTTTGTATTTTATTTTTGAGCTGAGCCTTAATAATTTGCCAGGTCCAGCCCAGAATTTCTTTTTTTTTTTTTTTGGGGGG
>NW_012267250.1:14868570-14873464 GCF_000151885.1 Dipodomys ordii
CTTATGTGGTGCTGAGGAATCGAACCCAGGGCCTTGAGCATGCAAGGCAAGCGCTCTACCACTGAGCCACCTTCCCAGCCCCAAGCCCAGAATTTCTGTCTTCCTGCCTCTGCCTCAAAAGTAGCTGGGATTATAGGCATAGATCACAATGCCCAGCTGAAGTGGATGAGTTATAGGATTGGTGGGAAGCAAGGACCAAGTTAGTTTTGGGGACATCAGTGGGCTACATAGTACCACAGAGCAGTGTATAAAATAAAAGCAATAGGCCAGGCGCCGGTGGCTCATGCCTGTAATCCTAGTTACTTAGAAGGCTGAGATCTGAGGATTATAGTTCAAAGCCAGTCCAAGTAGGAAAGTCCATGAAACTCTTATCTCCAATAAACCACCAGAAAACTGGAAGTGGTGCTGTGGCTCAAGTGGTAGAACACTTGCCTAGAGCTGAAGAGTTGAGGGACAGCGCCCAGGCCCAGAGTCCAAGCCCCACGACCAATAAAATAAATAAATAAACAAATAAATAAAAGCATTAAAGGGAGATGAAAAGGGCCCCCATGTGCTAGGATGTGGTGTGTGTAAGCTTTGAATTTCTGGAGGCAGAATGACACTGTCATCTCTGGATCGGAGATGACAAGGGATATAGCCTTTTTCTTTTTCTTTTCTCCCAGTTCTTCCTTAAAAGTCTCCAATTCCTGGGCTGGGAAGTTGGCTCAGTGGTAGAGCGCTTGCCTTGCATGCCTGAGGCCCTGGGTTCGACTCCTCAGCACCATATAAGCAAAAAGAAAAAAGCCGGAAGTGGCGCTATGGCTCAAATGGTAGAGCGCTAGCCTTGAGCTGAAGAGCTGAGGGACAGCGCCCAGGCCCCGAGGTCAGGCCCCACGACCGGACCCAAAAAAAAAAAAAAGTCTCCAATTCCTGACACCTCCCACCCCCCACCCTGTGGGGCTTGAATTGGGGCCTGGGAGCTGTCTCTCAGCTCTTCAGCTCAAGGTGAGTGATCTACCACTTGAGCCACAGCACCACTTCTGGTTTTCTGGTGGTTTATTGGAGATAAGAGTCTTAAGGATTTTCCTGCCCAGGCTGGCTTTGAACCATGATCCTCAGAGCTCAGCTTCCTGAGTGGCTAGTATTACAGGCATGAACCACCAGCACCCAGCTTACCATGTGCTTTTGTTTCCCTGGTGCCTGTTGCATAGAACCCTTCCCATAGGTTCTATCCATAGAACCCAGTGTGTGTGTGTGTGTGTGTGTGTGTGTGTGTGTGTGTGTGTGACAAGCTGAGACCCAGGACTTTACTCTGCTTCAGGCCCTAGCCCTGCCCCTTTATCTCTGGAAAAGAGGCCTGGACACTGTGACAGCAGGAAGGCTGTTAGCTAAAAGAAATTGTTAGTTCGCAGTGTAGTAGGGAAGACCAAATGCTTATTATACAACCCGAATTTTTTTTACATTTTAAGAAATTGCCATGACCCAGACTGGGGGTTGGAGGGAAACTATCCAAATGAGAAAAATCCCTTGAATGCTCGTTTTCCCGCGTTTCCTACTAGTAGGTTCTAACCTACGGATAGGGCCTTGCAGGAAACGTATGGGAGCTTTTTTTTGACAAGGACTGCTGCTTTGGTGCTAGGCGTTTCAAGGGACCCAGGCTGACACTGCCACTCCAGAGGGCCGAGCTGGCTGGCTGGCTTTGTCAATCGGAGATTCCGATGTCCCCCTGGGTGGTAAGACCCGCCCCGAGCAGGCTGCAGCAGGGACTCAGAGGACAGGCGAATCCAGAACCCACTCTTTGCAGCTCTCAGCCATTAGACGCTGAAATCCCATCCTTAGCAGGAAATGGCAAGGAGTCAGCAGGAAGCCCAACGCCAGGGAAGGAAAACTCCTCCCTCCCTCTGGTCAATGGGGGTGAAATGGAAAGTGGGTGTGTGCTCCCTGGAGTCTGGGGAGGTTGTAGGCCGGGCAGGCCAAATTGGAGAGCGGAAGCTTCAAAGGAAGTTCAGGGAAAGTATATGCTTGCGGCTAGGGACTAGGAGGCCTCACCAGCTACCCCAACCAGCTTCCGTGCAACCACAACCTTCCAGAAATCTGCCTCTTTGCAGGACCAAGGAACAAGTTATAGAGGCAGGTGTGTGTGTGTGTGTGTGTGTGTGTGTTCAGCCCCTTGTTGGGAGGAACTTGCCCTTGGTCCTGATTTCTGCCTTATTCAAGGCTAGAAGACCCCCCAACCCCACCCCACCCTAACCCCACCCCACCCCACACCGCCAAAAAAAAAAAAGTTGATATTTTTTAAGCCAAAAGATAAAAAGATACATGGACTCAAATCAGGAGAAACAGATTGTGAAGGGGGGGGGAAGGCAAAAGGAATGCAAAACATTTTTTCTGTCTTCCCTTATTTGTTTTTCTCCCCCCTGTAACCCCAGACCCTCATCATTATTTGTGAGGTAGAGGGAGAGCCAATGATCCAATGTCAACATTGGATCCAAGGAGAAAAATACTGCTTATGTGAACTCAGACAAATCCTTCTGGTAGAGGACAATTCAGTATGGAAGTTTCTTGTTTTGAGCTCGGCTCAGGGAATCCTGGTACTCATTGATGAGAAAGAGCATGCAAGAACGTTTTGTGTTGAAGGTGCTGGATAATGAAGGAAGCTATTACTTATCTAGTAGGGCAGGCCTCTTGGCCCTGTTTAGATTGCTACCTGAAGAAAGGGAAAACCAAAGTGCTCTGAATGCTGAGTCTACTGTTTTGATGGGAGGAAAAAGAAAATAAACAGACAACCTTGAAGAAGCAAGGCCTGGGGAGAGTCCAGTGCAGTTTCATAATGGCTATGAATAGTCATTTTTGCTGTTTTCCTTTTCTTTCTTGCTGGGTGTTGATGTGGATCTCTTTCTATTTGTTCAGGAAATTGTGACGTGTGTTCTGGGCAGGGTTTGAGGTTTTGGAGCCTTGTCTAAAAGGGACAGAGAGCACCCTGCTGTATTTCTTCATCCTGGGGCTGGTGAGCTGCTTTGAGCTATTCAGGATGCACAAGATCCTCAAGGGCAGTAGGCTTGTCCTGGCTCTCCTGCTCGTTCTGATTCTGGAATCTTCCGTTCAAGGTAAGACCTGGGAATTTTGCTCCCCTCTAATCTTTGAAATCTCCAGGGACCATGCAAATAACGGTGTTCACTTGAAGGTACCACATGAATCATACTGTGGGAGTGGAGGAAAAGAAGAATTTGGGGTGGTGGAATCCTATGGTTTGTGTTCAGCTGAGTTTAGTACCAAGAAAAATTAAACTCTTGAGACAGGTGCAGCCTTTTAAGTTTCACAATGATTGAAACATAGTTTATTTTGGGGGTAAAAATGGGTGGATTCTCAATTTAAAGAGCTTAGAAAAGGCAGAAAGAAAATGATCCATGTGTCTAATGGAGATAGCACCATGGAATATTCTGGAATATCTACCTTCCCTGGAGTGTCTATTCCAATCCCACATTTGAGTTATTATGATTTTAGCTCTAGTAGACGCAATTTTTTTTTGGGGGGGGTCCAGTCATGGGCCTGAACTCTGCTGGGCCTGGGCGCTGTCCCTCAGCTCTTCAGCTCAAGGCTAGCGCTCTACCACTTGAGCCACAGCGCCACTTATGTGGTACTGAGGAATCGAACCCAAGGCCTCAGGCATGCAAGGCAAGTGCTCTACCATCGAGTCACCTTCCCAAACCCTATGCTAATTTTTTAACTGAAAAAAAAAATCTGCATCTCTCTGACCCCCCCACTTTTTTTTCTTGCCAGTCTTGGGGCTTGAACTCAGAGCCTAGATACTGGCCCTGAGCTTCTGTTTGCTCAAGGCTAACTTAGGACTCTACCACTTGAGTCACAGCATCACTTCTGGATTTTTCTGTTTATGTGGTACTAAGGAATTGAACCCAGGGCTTCATGAATGCTACTTAAGCATTCTACCACTAGACCACATTCCCCCAGATCCCCTCCCCTCTTTTATTTTTTGTCCATTGTGGGGCTTGAACTCTGGGCCTAGGCACTGTCCCTTAGCTCTTCAGCACAAAGCAAACACTTTACCACTTGAACCACAGCATCACTTCCAGTTAATTGGAGATAAGAGTCTCATGGACTTTCCTGCCTGGACTGGCTTTGAACCGTGATCCTCAGATCTCAGCCTCCTAAGTAGCTAGGATTACAGGTGTGAATCACTGGCACCAGGCTTTTTTTTTTTTAAGTTTTTACTGAAATTTTGGTTATGTTTAAACGTAGATAACACAAACCTCAGATTAAGGAAAAAGCCCAAAGAATGTTAATATTTGAGCTGTTGCTCTGAGGACATCACATTTGGAAATAATTTCTTATGTTTATCATTTGGAGCTGTTTAGTCAGACTAACACAGCTTAAAAGCCTTTAATGACCAAGTAATGAAAAAAAATAAATTTCTTAGAAAAGTATAATTTCTTTTCCTGTAGTATAATTTCTTTTTCTGCCTTATTTAGTTCTAAATAAGGCAGAAAAAAGGTTTGGTCTGATAACTAGATGGCAAAAATATATGGTAGAAAAACACCAAGTCCTCTCCCCCTCCCCCGGCCCCCCACCAAAATGGTAAAGGAAATGTTGAGTCATAACATCACACGTGTCCTGGATTTGTTTCTGCAAAGTGACTTCTAACTGTCTTCATCTTCTTACTTCCGGTGGAACCGAAATCTTCCAGATGATCTCACAGAAATTTCTTACATCTTGGAAATTTATGTTAAAAAAATTGCTTTCTTCTAGTGATGCAAACATTAGATGGGAAAATAAAAACAAGTAATGTGGTTGAAATGTGACCGTTAATCTGTTTGTTCTTATAGTATAAAACCTAAAGAGGGCTGGGAAGGTGGCTCAGTGGTAGAGCGCTTGCCTTGCATGCCTGAGGCCCTGGGTT
>NW_012267250.1:14873844-14879724 GCF_000151885.1 Dipodomys ordii
CTGACTATTGCTATAGGCAAAACTAGAATGAGAACAAAAGTCTTTCCTTTTTTTTTTTGTCAGTCATGGGGCTTGAATTCTGGGCTTGGGTGCTGTCCCTCAGCTCTTCGCTCAAGGCAAGTGCTCTACCACTTGAGCTACAGCGCCACTTCCCAAAAGTCTTTCCTTCTATACATATTCATTAGAAAGAAATGATGGAGAAAGAAGCATGTTGCAGGTGTATAAAATACTACTAGCGTTTATGTTATCATCTGATAGATTTCATCTCTTTGTTGGAAAAGAAGAAACCAAAAAAGAGACAATGAGGGAACTGGAAAAGGAGCATGTTCCTAAGGGCTTACAAGGAAACTAGACCCAATGCTAATGACCTCAGAGAGGCTGCTGTGTTGAGCTGTGACATGATTTCATCATTCCTCCGTAAGATGCCAGATGTGATTCAAGAACATTCCCTCCTTATCTTAAAAAAAAAATGGTTTAAGAGAAATTGTTTTCTTAGCTCATTGGTTTGGCCAATCAAATGAACTAGGCTTTTAGCTTACTTTTCCTTGGCATGAATGGGCTCAGTCCATATTAGGTTACTATGTTAATTTGCTTGGGGTGACTTCACTAAGTGCCACAGACGGGTAATTTGCACAAGTTGATTTCCTCATAGTTCTAGAGTCTAGCATCTAAGATCAAGGTGTTGGCAAATCTGTTTTCATTCTGACTCCTTCCTCCTTAGCTTATAGATGCCACCTTCTCCTTTTTTGAGGAGGGGACTTTTTGAGACAGATAATCAAGAGATTATCTAGCCCAGGAAGGCCTTCCACTCAAGCTCCTGCTTTCTTTGCTGTCCAAGTGCTGAGATTATAGGTGTGTACCACCACACCCTGCCTACTATCCTTGTCTTGTAAAAGATTAGGTTAGAGGCCACCCTATTAGCCTCATCTTGATTAACTACATCTACCACAATCCTATTTCCAAATAATGTCACATTAGGAGAAATTGTGGGTTAGGGTTTCAATGTGTGAACCTTGCAAGGGACATAATTCAGCTCATAGCATATTTTTTCATGCAATTCAATTTAACACATGATGTTGAACTGTATCTACTGAGTACAAAGGAGTGGGAATTTAGCAGCAAGGGGTAGATAATAAAGTGCACAGATGGCAGCAGGTCTAGTTAACATGAGGTCTGGGAGATTGTGGATGAGGCCTGCGAGTCCTCTCTCTCATTTTCAAAGATGCCCCTAGAGAGAGGAAGTACGGCCAAGGAGCCAGGACTAGCCCAAGAGTTCTTGTCAGTCTCCTAGATCTTAGTGATGACATGGATGCCACCGCATGTGTGGCTGTTTATGCAGTGATTTCACATCTATTTTCTGCCCATTACCGTCCTGTTCTCAGTGAGGAGGAATTAGCTCCAACTGATGGAGGAAGAGACGGGCTCTGTCCTCTCACTTGTACTGGCAAACAACCTGTGACTGTTGTGTGAGGCTCTTAGCAGAACTAGTCAGTGGATTTTAAGGTCAGAATTCGTTTCCTACTCCAACCCTAGACATTTTCTTTATTTAAAACAGAATCCTAGCCAGGTGCAGATGGCTCATGCCTGTAATCCTAGCTACTCAGGAGGCTGAGATCTGAGGATCATGGTTCAAAGCCAGCCAGGACAGGACAATCTATGAGACTCTTATCTCCAATTGACCACTCAGAACACTGGAAGTAGCACTGTGGCTCAAAAGGTAGAGCATTAGCCTAGAGCTGAAGAGCTGAGGGACAGCACCCAGGCCCAGAGTTCAAGTACCACGATGACAAAATAATAATAATAATAATCCTTGCTGTTGACTTTTGCTGTTTACTACTGAGTTGAGGGAGAAATTGAAAGTAAACGTGGAGCTTTTTGCAACTTCTCAGACCATGCAAAAGGAGGGGAAGTTATCTCTCTGCGAAAGTGACAGTAGGAAGCAACTCCAGTGTAGATAACCCACATGCTAAAGACTACCATTGTGTGTGTGTGTGTGTGCGCATGTGCCTGTGTGTGTGTGTGTGTGTGTGTGTGTGAGTAATGGGGCTTGAACTCAGGGCTTGAGTGTTGTCCCTGAGCTTTTTGGCTCAAGGCTGCCACTCTATTATAGCTCTATCTCTAGCCAGAAATAAAAGTCTTGTAAACTTCCCTGCCCAGGTGTAGCTGGGATTACAGTTGTGAGACACCCAGGCCTGGCAGCAGAATTTTAATATTCTGCGTTAAATAAATAAATGTTACCCGTTTCCTTTTACTTTGTAAAACATTTCAGACTCCCTGTGAAGTTGGCATCCTTTCCATAGGACAGTGCTGGCTGGTCTAGAGCTCAGAGGTGCGAAGACATCGCCCTCTGCTGGGCAAGACACTCATTGTCCTACCTACAAGAGGCTCCTTAGGTAGTAACCGGATGCCAGACTAATGCTGCCTGAAGGGAAAAGAATCAGAAAAGAGGATGGTGGGGGGGATTGCGGAGGGGGGAAGAATGAGTTAGAATGTATTTAATACTGCCATGTGAAAAGGCTTGCTTTTGTTTGATTTCTTTTATCTATTTAAACAAGAACTCTGCCTTAGAATTCCTCACATTTAACATGTGATCAATTGAGAATAAGAAAGACACTAAGTAGTAGATGGGAATTTAAATTCCAGTCTTCCTATCTACTTTCAGATCACAGAGCGCATCTTCCTCAACTAGCTTTTAAGTGATTAATTGGGGTTAAGAGCTCACAGACTTTCATGTCCTGGCTGGCTTCAAAACTCAAACTTAAGATCTCAGCCTCTTGAGTAGCTAGGATTACAGGTGTTAGCCACTGGACCCTCGCATACTGTGATCTTTTCAATGTTTATATTTTTAGAGGACTATTATTTATTAAAACAGTTGCTTTAAAAATGAGAAAAATGCCAAATCTATAACCATAGTCATTTTTTGTATATTTTCTTCCATTTCCTCCAAAATACTATCATGTTGTTGAATAAAGCATGCCCTTGGGTGGGGAAGAGATGATGCATTTGAAGGTTGGTGCAGTATTTCTCACCAGCAGGTCTCTGCTCTTACTATACGGAGTCATTAAGAGTGTACTTCATTCTGAAATAGTAAAGGGTCAACAATATAACTGCAGAATTTGAAAACTGCTGTTTGGAAACTTTTTAGTAAAAATTCCAAAGAAGCAAGAGGAGAATCCAACCTGTCTATCCCTCCGTAGCCTTTATCTTGTAAAATCTGAATACATAGAGAATAAGCTTTGATCTACGTTTAATTGTGTGTGTGTGTGTGTGTGTGTTGTCTGTGTCTGTGCGCTAGTACTAGGGCTTGAATTTAGGACTTCATGTCCCTTTCTTTTTTCTCAAGGCTGTCACTCTACTAGTTGGGCCATAGCTCCACTTCTGGCTTTTTTTTTTTTTTTTGATAGTTAGTTAGATTATAAGAGCCTCACAGATTTTCTTGCCTTGGCTGGCTTTAAACTGTGACCCTCAGGTTTCAGACTCCTGAATAGCTAGGATAACAGGTGTAAGCTACCGGTGCCCAGTAACTTAATTACTCTTAACACTGCAGAGCCCTAAAACAGAACCCTAAGATCTGGCCTCTGTAATACCTTGGATGTTCCTATGTACTCAACTTTTCTGAACTGGAATTTGACTCATTTTTATGAATAAAGGCAGATTTGGGGATGAGTTACTAGTTGGAATCCTGACTTCTGTGTAAATTTTTCTTTGTGCAAAGTGGAAATAACAATACAAAAATGATAATAGTTCAGGCTGTAATGGTGCACATCTGTAATCTTAGTACTCAGTAGACTGAGGTAGGAGGGTTGCAGATTCTAAGCCAATCTGGGCTACATAGCATGACTCTGTCTCCAAACACAAATCAAAGCAAAAACAACAGTTATTATTATCAAGTGCTTACTACATGTCTAATGTCTATGTCTTTGGTGTGAAAGTGGCCCTGACTTTGAACTCAAGATCGTGTACCTGCTACATAAGCACTTGACACTTGAGACATGCCCCCAGTCCTTTTTGCTTTGGTTAGTTTTTGACTAGGGTCTCACTTTTTTGGGGGGGGAGGGGGTCTGTTGTGGGGCTTGAACTCTGGGCCTGGACGCTGTCCCTGTACTCTTCAGCTCAAGGCGAGTTCTCTACCACTTGAGCCACAGCGCCACTTTCGGTTTTCTGGTGGTTAATTGGAGATAAGAGTCTCACGGACATTCCTGCTTGGGCTGGCCATCCTCAGATCTCAGCCTCCTGAGTAGTTAGGATTACAGATGTGAGCCACCGGCACCCGGCCTCACTTTTTGCCCAAGCTGAAATGGATGACAACCCTCCTATTTAAACTTCCCACAAAGCTGGGATTACAGGAGCATTCTACTGTGCCCAGCTTTTTTCTCCTCTAAATTCCAGAGCTTGAACTCAGAGCCTCACACCCTCAATCAGCTTGCTTGCTTATGGCTGACGCTCTACCACTTGAGCCACACCTCTAGTCAGACATTTTTCTGTTAGTTGGAGATGGAGTCTCACAAGACATTTTTGCCTAGGCTTGCTTTGAACTGCAATCCTCTAGATATCAGCCTCCTAAGTAGCTGAGATTATAGGCATGAGCCACTGCACCTGGCTAGGTTATGTTCTTTGTATGTATTTTCTTATTTTTGTGTGTATGTGTATGAGATAAGCTTATGATACTATTAGATCAGTTTATAGAGTGTGTGTGTGTGTGTGTGTGTGTGTGTGTGTGTAGTTTCAGGTAAGTTAAAGTTTTGAGTTTCCACAGTAACTTGGATATTACTACAAATAGCTGACTCCAAAGCTTATTCCAGTCTTTAACTATCCACCACTTTATAGGAGTGTTGCAATAAGAACATCACATACAAAAGGCTAGCACACAGTGGGTGCTGCTGTTCTGTTAAAGCTGGCCATACTTTACCTTCTGCCAAGGTTAGAAAGTAAGTAATTAAAACCTTCCTAGGGCCTTAGCAATTAGAAGCTGTAGAAGAGATCCTTACCACTCATGTGGGTCCTTCTTTGCAGGGTATCCTATGCGGAGGGCCAGATACCAGTGGGTACGCTGCAGTCCAGACAGCAATTCTGCCAACTGCATTGATGAAAAGGGCCCATTGTTTGATCTACCGCCCGGTGAGACCAACAGGATCCTCCCAGAAAGGACTGACCCTGTCTCGTAAGTGGACTGGACTTTTTTCTGATGTTGCTGTGGCTGTAATGTCACAACCTCTGTTGAAATCTTGGTGGACAGGCAGTGGGACTGTCAGTTTTTCCTTGAATCTATCACTTTGAATAGTTGGGCTTTTGTTGCACAACACATGACAAAACTGTGCTATAAGCCTGGGGTCAGTAGCTCACACCTGTAATCCTAGCTACTCAGGAGGTTGAGATCTGAGGATTCGTGGTTCAAAGCCAGCCCAGGCAGGAAAGTCTGAGACTCTTATCTCCAATAAACCACCAGAAAACCAGAAGTGGTGCTGTGGCTCAAGCGGTAAAGCGCTAAACTTGAGCTGAAGAGCTGAGGGACAGTGCCCAGGCCCAGAGTTCAAGACCCATGACAAAAACAAAACTGTGCCATATATGTACACGCGCAATGAGGTGCGCAAACCTACTGATTCATCTATGTTTTTGTAACTTTTTCTGTGGGTGGCAGAAATGAGCATTGAATATTCTTCCCTAACACATAATAAAAATAACTGAAGATTGCTATATTCATACATGCTAAAATACAATAGGATTTGATCAACTGAATGAATAAATAAAAGGTGGAGGGGCTGGGAATGTGGATTAGTGGGAAAGTGGCTTAGTGGTAGAGTGCTTGCTTAACATACATGAAGCTCTGGGTTCAATACCTCAGTACCACATAAACAGAAAAAGCCAGAAGTGGTGCTGCAG
>NW_012267250.1:14879849-14887047 GCF_000151885.1 Dipodomys ordii
AGAAGAAGAAGAAGAAGAAGAAGAAGAAGAAGAAGAAGAAGAAGAGGAAGAAGAAGAGGAGGAAGAAGAAGAAGAAGAAAGAGGAGGAGGAGGAGGAGGAGGAGGAGGAATATCAGTAGAATGGAATACTATTTGGCTATTAAAAAGGAATATAATAGAACTAGGTGTGGCAGCCTCTACTGTCAGCACTCAGGAGGCTAGGGAAGGAGGATCTTACATTTGTGGCTAGGCTGTGCTATATAGTAAGACCCTGTCTGAAAAACAACAATAAAACAAAAGAAATAGAAGTACTGATACATAGGTAAACCTTGAAAATATTAAATGAAGTAGAAGAAATTAATATTATGTGATACCATTGATATAAATTGTCCAGAATAAGCAACGCCCTAGAAGCAGAAAGTCAATTTGTGGTTCTCAGGGGCTGGGGATAGAGAGTAAGGTTTTCATTTCTTGTTTTTGTTTTTTAATTTTTGTCAGTCGTGGGGCTTCAACTCTGGGCCTGGGCGCTGTCACTCAGCTCTTCAGCTCAAGGCTAGCGCTCTACCACTTGAGGCACAGCACCACTTTCAGTTTTCTGGTGGTTAATTGGAGATATCAGTCTTACAGACTTTGCTTGCCTGGGCTGGCTTTGAACCTCAAACCTCAGATCTCAGCCTCTGAATGGCTAGGATTACAGGCGTAAGCCAAGGGTGTCCGGCCAAGGTTTTCTATAGTTTAGATTAAGCTATGGATTTCTGTGGGGGGAAGGGGTGATTAAAAAATACTTTAGAATTAGTGGTGAATAAAAAGAGGAATTAGGGAAAGGAAGATATTAATGGTCCTAACTGTCAAACACAAATCAAACTGTGTCTAGCTCAAATAAAACTTGTGAAACATCCAATAACAATTCTTAGGTAATAAAAACTTGAATTCGATTAGAATCCTTCATTTTGATGAAAATCAAAATAAAATAGTATGTAGCAAAATGAAATAAGATTTAAAACTTTTCAGCTGGCACTGGTGACTCAAGCTTGTAATCCTAGCTACTCAGGAGATCTGAGGATTATGTTTGAAGCCAGCCCTGGTATTAACGTCCCCAAGAAGCCAGGCACTGGTGGCTCACTCCTGTAATTCTAACTACTCAGGAGGCTGAGATCTAAGGATCACGGTTCAAAACTAGCTGGGGCAGGAAAGTCTGTGAAACTCTTTTCTCCAATAAACCACCAGAAAACCAGAAGTGGCACTGTGGTTCAATAGAGAAATCACCTTGATCTGAAGAGCTGAGGGACAGCACCCAGGTCCAGAGTTCAAGTCCCACAACTGAAAAAAAAAGTCTCTGAGACTTTTATCTGTAATTAGCTAATAAAAAGCTGGAAGTAGAGCTATGGTTCAAGTGGTAAAGTGCTAGCCTTGAACAAAAAATCTCAAGGACAGTGCCCAGGCTCTGAGTTCAAGACTGGAATAGGTGTGCACATGTGAGCACACACCCTTAGACACATAGAAAGTGTTAACTAATTCAGAAGCTTTTGAACTCTTTTAAGTATAAATAAATGGCCTCATTATTTCTTTATCTTAAATATAATATATTATAATATATATTACATAATATATAATATGTATTATATATTATATGTTGTATAATATATATAATAATTTTAGTCTTTATGAATCAAACTTTACTGTATTTTTTTTCTTTCATATTTCAGAATGACAAGAATCCAGAGCATGAATGATGACTTTCCTCTTTCTGAAGACTATTCTGGATCCGGTTCTGGTTCAGGTTCTGGATCAGGTTCTGGATCCGGCTCTGGATCCGGCTCTGGCAGTGGCTTCCTACCTGAAGGAGAATGGGAATACCAGTCCCTAGATGAAAATGATGTTTTCTATTACAACTTTAGGTCTCCCAAAACGAAGGTACCCTTAGACAACGTGGACTCCGGTCACAATGGGTTCGAAGAAGATTTTATTATATAAAGTGAGGGGCTCCCCACCTTGACACCAGGCAATGTATTCAGTATGCTTTCTGTACCGTGATCAATCATTTGGCTTGTGGAGGAGGGGAAGTTTCAAAGAAATTTTAAACCCTCTGAAAAAGAACCCTAAATTCTGTCACTTGTTTTTTCGTGTTAATTCTTCAAGGATCATGCTTTAATGCTGTTATATATCCTAGTACTTGGGAAAATACTGTGGTTTTTTTTGGTATCATACCCAACCAACATCATGAAACTAACTAGTATCTATTTTTAAAAAATCACTTCTTTGGGTGCCAGTGGCTCACACCTGTAATCCTGGCTACTCAGGAGGCTGAAATCTGAGGATCATGGTTCAAAGCTAGGCCAGACAGGAAAAGTCCAAGAGCCTCTTCTCTCCAGTGAACCGCTGTGGTTTAAGTGGTAAAGCACTAGCCTTGAGAAAAAAAAAAAAGAGTGCAGGGGCACACAGGTCCCAAGTTCAAGCCCTACTACTGGCATACACACACACACACACACACACACACACACACACACACACACACCACATGCATACACACACAATCACTTTAAAGAAAATTGAATCCAGGGATTTTGAAATTTTTAATTTCAAAGCAAATGCTTATGTGATATTTCATAATAAAAATTTCAAGAAACGAAAAAACAAAGCCAAGTATGTGGAAACATGGGGAGTTTAGAGTGCGGGGGATGTGACTCTGTTTCGTGTGTGGAGGTGTCACAGAGCTAGTGGACGCTGTTTACCTGGGGGTGGTATTGTTAAAATTAGACACCAAAGACTCCCTTAAAACATAGGTGTGGTCTCATACCTCAGACTGCTTTGCCTTTTTCTCTGAACATCTGTCTACTTTCCAGTGTCATTCTATTAAAGTAGAAGTATAACAAAGGATTAAACTGTCTGGGATGTCTTGTTCTATGCTTGGGAAATAACTGCTTTTTTTTTAATCAGCTATTTCTCCAGAAGATACTTTTATAATGAAATATCTTTGGACTTTTAAGTCCTGGATTACCTGTTAGTGATAAGTACTCAATTTAATGGATTCTCAGCCTAGATCTAGTTTACAGTGTTCATTTTCTCATCCTGAATATGTAATTAAATGGAATACTTGGTATTTAGCATAACCTCCACACCGATATCCCTCCCTCTCTGCCCTCCTCCTCCTCCTCCTCCTCCTCCTCCTCCTCCTCCTCCTCCGTTGTGGGGCTTGAACTCTGGGCCTGGGCATTGTCCCTCAGCTCTTCAGCTCAAGGCTAGCACTCTACCACTTGAGCCACAGTGCCACTTCCAGTTTTCTGGTGGTTTATCAGAGATGGACTTTCCTCCTGAGTAGCTAGGATTACAGGCATGAGCCACCAGCACCCAGCCTTCATTTTTTCTTTCCCTTCTTTTCTCCTTCCCTCCATCCCTCCCCCTTCTTCCCTCCCTTCCTTCTTCCTTTCCTTCCTCCTCTCTCTCTCTCTCTCTGCAGGTGAAAAAGGGGGTTTTGAGATAGAGTCTCATTGGGTAGCCTAGGTTTTGAACTCATGATGTTCCTGCTTCAGCATTTTGCATGCTGGGATGAAGGATTGTGTGGTCATATCCAGCTTCAGTTTCTTGATGATTGTAATAAGAGCTACTGCAATTAGGAAGACCAGCCAGAAGCAAGCTGTGCTCTTCTCTATCTGCTGATAAATCAAAAGCAGTATTTTGTGTTTTTTGGGGGGGGAGGTATTAGAGCTTATTAATTTCTTCAAAAACCAAAAGAACAAGGTGGGTGCTGGTAGCTGACTCAAAGCCAGCCCTGATAGAAAAGTCCATGAGAATCTGTCTCCAAGTAACTAGACAAAAAGCTGGACTGGAAATGTGGCTCAAAAAGTCATGTACCAGCTATGAGCAAAAAAAACTGAAAGAGCACAGGGCCCTGAGTTCAAGCCCTAGCACAGAAATAACAACAAAAACTAAAGAACACATTAATACCAGTCTCCAGTGTGTTTCCATTTAATTTACCAGGTTGGACCTTGAAAAAAATCAGATGATCATAATGAGCTATCACAAGTTTGGTCATATGGTAGCTCTACTAAATAGGCTGTGCTAGCTGTCATACTTTGTTACAAGTGCAGTGTTACTCACCCTCAGGTACATGCTTACCACTCAGTGGCCTGACAAATACTTTTTTATTTTTTAATATGTATTTTCAAGTAGTTATACAAGGGAATGCAATTTAGTATGTCTATGTGTACAGTGCATCTATTGTCTGAAAGTTGTGTTATTTTCTCTGCTATCTTAGAATAGTTACAGGAGCCAACAATGGGTCTCATGATAATAGATAATAATACACACTGGGCATAAAAACTCACTAAGTCCAGGCATCAGTGGCCCACTCCTGTAAGCCTATCTCCTCAGGAGGCTGAGATCTGGGGATCGCAGTTCAAAGCCAGCCTTGGCAGGAAAATCTGTGAGATTCTTATCTTCAATAAACTACTAAAAAGCCAGAAATGGTGCTGTGGCTCAAAGTGGTAGAGCACTAGCCTTGAGCACAAAAGCTCAAGGACAGTGCCCAAGACCTCAGCTCAAGCCCAAGGGCAAGTTAAAGAAAAAACTTCACTAAATTCCTGTTAAATAACAATAGAAATATTAAGGGGAAGATCAAGGTCACTGAGTAGAATGTTATAAAGATGATTCCTGTAAGTTGGAGTCTTTGAGACAATGGATGTTCTGCTTTGTGTTCTCAAAAGTACTAGGTTTTATTCACCTTGAGAGGAGGTATAGGTAGACTAGATTGATGATGTATAAGAAAGGTCATAAATTTGTCACAAGGAAAGATAGAATGTTCTGGTTTGGGGTTCTTATTGTTTTTTGTTTTGTTTTGTTTTGTTTTGGGGGTCCAGTCCTGGGGCCTGAACTCTGGGCCTGGGCACTGTCCCTCAGCTCTTCAGCTCAAGGCTAGCGTTCTACCACTTGAGCCACAGCGCCACTTCCGGCTTTTTTCTTTTTGCTTATGTGGTGCCAAGGAATCGAACCCAGGGCCTCAGGCATGCAAGGCAAGCGCTCTACCACTGAGCCACCTTCCCAGCCCCTTCTTATTGTTATGTACATTCCAAAAAGATTGGTTTTGGCCCTTGGCTTTGGTAGAAGGCTGAGGGGCTGTCCCTGGATGGCCTGCTTGCTGGCAGGGTCCAGAGGCAGCACAAGGCATCATATAATGAGAGACAAAGGGTGTGTGTCTATCAAATGCTTCTATCTCTGACAGAGTTTACACTTTAGAATTGCAAATCCTGGCATAAACATCAGTTTCACTCTGTACTAGGAGTACAACTTCAGGTCAGTGATCTAAGTTCAGCTTTTTTGAAGAGCATATAGCATATAGCATAACTCTGGAACCACCTGATCTTGGTTCAAAGCTCTGTCACTTACTAGGTAGTCTTGGTTGAGTTACTTAATCTCTCTGCCCTATGTAGCCCAAATTGACCTCCCAATCCCAATCTCCCTTCCTCAGCTTCCCAGTGTTGAGCTTCTTGGTGTGTACCACTATGCCTTGCTTGTGTCTTCCTTTTTAAAAGAAGAATAAGCTGGGTGCTGGCAGCTCATGCCCATAATCCTAACTACTCAGGAGGCTGAAATATGAGGATAGCGGTTCAAAGCCAACCAGGGCAGGAAAGTCCAGGAGACTCTTATCTCCAATTAATCACAGAAAAGGATGGAAGTGCTGCTGTGGCTCCAGTGGTAGAGTGCTAGCTTTGAGCAGAAGAACTCAGGGACAGCATCCAGCCCTGGAGTTCAAGCCCTAGGACTGGGAAAAAAGGAGAATAATATTAATACCTACCATATAGGGTTTGTTGAGACAAATAACTAAGTGAGGGTATGTAAAGTGCTGGGAACAATGCCATTGAGGGAATGCTCAATAAACACGGGTTATTTTCATGATCTTTACATAAGCTAACAGGTTTTGCCTTTAGTTGTGAACACTGGGGCAAACATAGGTGATACGCTTAGTTCCCTACATGGCGCTAGTGATCCCCTAGCAATTCTAATCATGAAAATGTGTGTTATAGCTACTTCATACGATTATTTCCAAGGTCCCACCTATGTTCTAGGCGCTTTGTCCTTGAGCTTGGAGCCAGGTGGGGAATGAATGCGAGTGTATGCAATGTGTCAGTCTTGCTAGGCACAAGAGAAGGTAGACAGAAGCAAATAGCAGGCACATAGGGAACTGGCATATAGCAGGTGGTATTCTTCCTAGTGCTTACTCTTTTACCTTTGAGTTCTACGTATTGTCTAATTCTAAGGATTCTTTGGAGGGTGAAGGATTGGGATCTTCCAGTCTGTCATTCATAGTCACTTCCCTTCCCTGTTCTTACTAAGTACCAAACCATTAGGAATTAACATTTCCTACAACTCCTAATGTAGTGGAGGAAACAGAGCGCTGTGCTCCCTTCTCTGTTGCACATTTCTTTTTTTTTTTTGTTGGTCGTGGGGCTTGAACTCTGGGCCTGGGCACCGTCCCTCAGAGTGCTCTACCACTTGAGCTACAGTGCCACTTCCGGTTTTCTGGTGGTTTATTGGAGATAGGAGTCTCATGGTCTCTCCTGCCCGAGCTGGCTTTGAACCTCGATCCTCAGATCTCAGTCTCCTGAGTAGCTAGGATTACAGGCATGAGCCACCAGTGCCCGGCTCTGTTGCACATTTCTTACTGTTCCAATCCACAATGATTATAAGGGAAGTTGCTAAGTCAGCTAAGGGGAGGGTGATCCATCACTCAGAAGCCCTGGCTGGGTCTTCATTCTCTTGGCATGTTCACTGTTTCAGTATTTGAGTCACTGTTTAAAATATTCATATGATTGATCTTTCAGAACTCTATTTAGGCATTCAGGCAACCAAAGCTTCTCAGCCTCATCATTATTATAGGCCTCTTGAACATTGTTTCTCTGCTGCGGGGAGGTTGGGGGCACAGAGCTGTCCTATTTATTGAGATGTTTAGTTTCTGATCTATACCCATGAGATTTCCAGAATCCTTCTCCTCCAAACTGGCAACCAGAAAGTCTCCAGGCCTCTCCAAATAACATCCCCCTGATCCCCACCCCCGCAGCTCCCAGAGCCACTGATAGGTATTTCTGGGTTCAGGTCTCATCAGTTACACTCCCATCTTTTTTGGGGGGAGGTCCGGTCATGGGGCCTGAACTCTGGGCCTGGGCACTGTCCCTCAGCTCTTCAGCTCAAGGCTAGTGCTCTACCACTTGAGCCACAGCGCCAC
>NW_012267250.1:14887097-14893277 GCF_000151885.1 Dipodomys ordii
CTTGAGCTGAAGAGCTGAGGGACAGTGCCCAGGCCCAGAGTTCAGGCCCCACGACCGGACCCAAAAAAAAGAAATGTGAAAACACCCTTCACATGGTCTCTTTGTTTCTTTCATGTGACATATAGAAATAAGTACATTACTATAGAGGTTTTCAAGCTTCTTTATGTCATGACCCCTTAAAATTTATATATAAAGGACCACAAAAATTTTTAAGTTTGAACTTAGGGCTTTGTTATTACTAGGCAAGCATTCATACAGTCTACCATTTGAGCCATGCTTGTGCTGTTTTCCTTCAGTTATTTTTGGGATAGAGTCTTGCATTTATGCCGTAGCTGACCTGGATTTTGATCTTCCTATGTATGGTTTCTATGTAGCTGTAAAGATGGATACCAGCATGCCCAGATTTTTATTGGTTAAGATGAAGTTTTGTGAAGTTTTTTGCCTAGGCTAATGTTGAACCACCATCTTCCCACCTACCTTCTGATATAGCTAGAATTGCAAATGAGCTGCTTCCCCCTGCCCCTCCCCATATGTGCTGTGTGTGTACGCATGTGTGTGCACACAGGGTCTAATGCATACTAGGCAATTTCTCTGCCACTGAGCTACACCCCAGTCCCTACCTCCCCATTATTAAATTTTAACTGTAGGAAAATATATCTTGATATTCCATCCTTATTAAAATGTACAATACAGTAACACATTTGTATAGTGATAGGATACCTGCCAAAAAAGTGCCCGAGTTCAAAACCTCAGTATTGCCATAAATCAATCAAGCCTAGTTTTTTTCTTGTTTAAAAAAAATACAGAATCTTACTCTATTTAATTAATTCAGGTAAAGTTTTTGAAATTGTGATATTTTTAGCTAGTAATTTATCTGGGAGTTTTTTGTTTTTGGAGGGGGAAGGGTTCATAAATTCTTTCCCAGGACATTCTTTAAAAAGATAGTTCCCTCAAATATCATTAAAATTATTATTTGTGTACAGATTAATTGATATCTTACCTTTGCTTTGTGTTTCAAATTTCTAATGAAATGCAGGAAATAAAAACTTTTTTAAACAAGAGAACTTACCTCCTTTACTCAGTTTTCAGAAGGAATTTTTTTTCCTTATCCATTGTTAGTGTTTGTTTTGTTTTGTTTTTTGTTTTTTGTCGGTCATGGGGCTTGAACTCTGGGCCTACTTGCTGTCCCTTAGCTCTTCAGCTCAAGGCGAGCACTCTACCACTTGAGCCACAGCACCACTTCCAGTTTTCTGGTGGTTTATTGGAGATAAGAGTTTCATGGACTTTTCCTGCTTGGCCTGGCTTTGAACTGTAATCCTCAGATCTCAGCCTCCTGAGTAGCTAGGATTATAGGCGTGAGCCACTGGCGCCTGGCTTGTGTTTTGTTTTTTTGTGGTTCTAAGGGTTGGACATAGGGCCTTGTGCTTAGGCAAGCACTACCATTTGATCATAACCTTCCTGAAGCATATTTTGCTTACTGGATCACATTAAGGTGAAGAGGTAGCAATTACTGATAGTTGGTATTTGTTTCAAAGTGATAAATTATTGTGGAGATCAAATTTTACTGTTTCTTCCATTTATAGACATTTTTACTATTTTATTTTTCTTCATAAAGTGGCTAGATTGCTCTGTGGAATATGGTGAAGTAATAGTGTGAATGCCAAGGCACCCACACTAAACTGCGTGTCTGTACTCTGTTGCAAAAGTGAGCAAAGGCATCTGTTTGGTTCATTGTTTAAGTAGGGAATATTTTTGTACTCTCTCTCATTGATATGGATGTGTTGGTAGCACTTGGGAACATAATCTTAGATAATCACATTATTGAGTAACAATAGTACACAGATATTTTGGTGTCTTTAAACACTAAATGGTTCATAGTACATTGACATAATCTTAGATAATCACATTATTGAGTAACAATAGTATACAGATATTTTGGTGTCTCTAAACACTAAATGGTTCATAGTACATTGACATATATTTAATTAACATGAGCTTTGAGACTGGTTTATTGTACGATAGATGTTTTATATACAGATTTGTTTTCCTTGCCTTTAGTTTTCATGGATTTTTATTTATTTATTTATTTTTTGGGTCCGGTTGTGGGGCCTGAACTCTGGGCCTGGGCACTGTCCCTTAGCTCTTCAGCTCAAGGCTAGCGCTCTACCACTTGAGCCACAGCCCCACTTCCGGCTTTTTTTCTTTCTGCTTATGTGGTGCTGAGGAATCAAACCCAGGGCCTCATGCATGCAAGGCAAGCGCTCTACCACTGGAGCCACCTTCCCAGCCCGAGTTTTCATGGATTTTTAAAGATACATAGTCTCATATTTCTCCACATAAATTGCTTATTAATCATAACAAAGGGAAAATTGTAACTTTAAATTGGAGAAATGAGATAGATGCCCTTCATTTAAACAAGATCACAGTTAATGTCAGCAGTGCAGGTATGAACTAGTACTGGGTGCTTCCTAACATAAGGCTCTGAAAAGAACACAGCTTTTCTTCTGTAACAGACTTGCTAAAATGCTCTAATTATGGTCAAATATCAAAAACAAAGGGACACTCTACAAAGTAATTGATCTGTACTTTTAAAAAATATGTGTGTGTGTCTGTGTGTCTCTCTGTCCTGAGGCTTGAGCTCTGGACCTGGGTATAGTCTCCCTGATCTTTTTTGCTCAAGGCTAGTGTTGTATTGTTTGAGCCACAGCTCCACTAATACTTTTTGGTTGTTAATTGGCGATTAGAGTCTCTCAGATTTGTCTGCTCAGATTAGTCTGCCCAGGCTGGCTTTGAACCTTGATTCTCAGATCTCAGCTTCATGGTTA
Source organism: Dipodomys ordii (assembly GCF_000151885.1). Taxonomy (NCBI): domain Eukaryota; kingdom Metazoa; phylum Chordata; class Mammalia; order Rodentia; family Heteromyidae; genus Dipodomys; species Dipodomys ordii. The sequence goes on from NW_012267250.1 coordinate 14,889,923, forward strand.
GTAGGATTAGAGGCACCAGCCACTGGTGCTCTACTTAATTCATTTTAGATAGTTTCACATTGTTAAGCCATCACAGCTCTCAAGGAAATGGAACACTCTTTTCCTTCCAAAACTGGGGGCCAGTGCTTACTCCTTAATCCTAGCTACTGAGGAGGCTGAGATCTGAGGATTACCATTCCAAGCCAGTCCAAGCAGAAAAGTCCCTGTGAGACTCTTATCTCCAGTAAACTACTAAAAAAAAAAAAAAAACCAGAGTCAGGCGCCAGTGGCTCACACCTGTCATCCTAGCTACTCAGGAGGCTGAGGTCTGAGGATTGTGGTTCAAAGACAGCCTGGGCAGGAAAGCCCATGAGACTCGTATCTCCAATAAACTACTAGAAAGCCGGAAGTGGCGCTGTGGCTCAAGTGGGAGAGTGCTCGCCTTGAGCTGAAGAACTGAGGGACAGCGCCCAGGCCCAGAGTTCAAGCCCTATGACAGACAAAAAAGAAAAAAAAGCCAGAAGTGGCACTATGGCTCAAGTGGTAGAGTGTTTAACCTTAAGCACAAAGAGGTACAAGGACAGTGCCCAGGCCCTGAGTTTAAGTCCAAGGACTAGCAAAAAGATAATAATTTTTTTTCCTTTCCTGTAGTGCTTTGGATTTGGTGTGTGTGGTCTTGGAGCTTGAAGTATATTTGACTTTTATGTAGTAATTGATGTGCCAAGATAATGATAGGGTATTTTCCCTGTTTCATTATAAGAGTATCAGATTCATTTAGCCAAACTGATTCCAAAGAGTAGAATTGCATTGGCCTCAACTAATTTCAAAATGCTGCTTTTGATTTCTGTATGTGTTGGATAACTTTCACAATTAAAAATAATCTATTTTGAAGATACAATTACAGATCTTGAAATTAGAAAGGAAAATATGTAAAGGAGCCAAAACTGTGAAGTATACATTTGGGAAGTAAGAGCTGATGCTTTCTTTAAAATCCTTAAATTTAAGACTATTTATACTTTGCTGTAAATAGTTAAGCTGTAGTTATGCATCAGAATAGCAACATTTGGAAACTGTCTGCTATCAGGCCTAAAATGGGTTTTTGATTTTGTAGTAAATCTTTTATAACTGTCTTGATACACACACCATTAAAAAAAATCGAATGTGGCTATAGCTGTCTTAAACTCTCCCCCTTTCCCTCCCTGTGGGTCATGGGGCTTGAACTCTGGGCCTGGGTGCTGTCTTTCAGCTCTTCAGCTCAAGGCTAGTGCTCTACCACTGGAGCCACAGGGCCACTTTGTTGGTTTGTTGGACGTAGAAGTCTATGGACTTTCTGCCCCGGCTGGCTTTGAACCGTGATTCTCAGATCTCAGCCTCCTGAGTAGCTAGAATTACAGGTGTGAGCCACCAGCGCCTGGCAAATATTTTTTTTATATCTGTAGAAACCTATACAGAGGCAACCAGATCATATAGATCTGAAGTTTCAATATGTATGAATGAACATCTGCTTTTGCTTCATACCTGAATGTTGTGCATCTATTTGGATTGTTATTTGTGTATTGTTTGATTCATACTAGCTTCTTATGTTACAGCATTGATTTGCATTAAGTACAGACTATAAATAGAAGGGATGTCTAACAGCGTGTGCATGCACACACACACATGTATATACACACACAAACCCAGCTACAAAGAAGAGAAAAAATTACCAGAAGCAACTGATTTTAAGAATATTTTCTTTGTAACCTTCTTTGTAACCAGGTGCTAGTAGTTCACACTTAACAATCCTAGCTTCTCAGGAGGCTGAGATCTAAGGATATCAGTTCAAAGCCAGCCTAGGCAGGTAAGTCTGTGAGACTCTTCACTTAGCTACCAAAAAAGATATAAGAAGATATAAGTAGAGCTGTGGCTGAAGTGGTAGTAGCCTTGAACACCAAAGCTCAGGGACAGCATCTAGACCCTGAGTTCAAACCCCAGGATCTGAACCAAAAAAAATTTTTTTTTCTTTGTGTAGTTTCAAAGTGTTTAATTGGCATTATACTTGTATACAATTCACTGTGCTTTTTTCATGTAACATACCATGTACATCTTCCCACATCATTAAAAAACTTCCATTCTATTAAACTTTTAATATTCTATCATATGATATACTACATGTATTTACTTCTGAGATGTTAATTAAGGCAAGTAACTTCACATTGACTATAAGATATAAGTATAGAAGGGGACATAGGATAATCTATTCTGCAAAAGTAGTTTGTTATTGGTCCTCAAACAATCTTTTGAGAAAATTGATTGAAGAAAAGCTTTTCAGGATCACATTACCAATATTTGTTATAGTAAAGAAACCAGGGGCCTAGAAATGTAGTGTGGTATGGTATAGCATGTGTATTACATGTGCAATGCCCTGGGTTTAATTCTCAGCACTAATAACCCAAGGTGTGTGTGTGTGTTTGTGTGTGTGTTTGTGTGTATTTGTGTGTGTGTGTGTTTGTGTGTGTGTGTTTGTGTGTGTGTGTGTTGGCACTGAGCTTCAGCACTAATAACCCAAGGGTGTGTGTGTGTGTGTGTGTGTGTGTGTGTGTGTTGACACTGAGCTTGAACTCCAGGACTCTTGCACTTTTTCTTTTCACATCTGGTGCTCTGACACTTGAGACATACTTTACTTCCAGCTTTTTGCTAGTTAATTGTAGATAAGATTCTCAGGACCAGGTGCTGGTGGCTTAAACCTGTAATCTTAGCTATTACTCAGGAGATCCGAGGATCATGGTATAAAGCCAGTCTAGACAGACAAATCTGAGCAGCAAATCCTCAGATCTCAGCCTCTAGAGCAGCTAGGATTTATAGGCATGATTCCCTACACCCAGCTACAAGATATATTTTTTTTTTTTTGTCGGTCGTGGGGCTTGAACTCTGGGCCTGGGCGCTGTCCCTCAGCTCTTCAGCTCAAGGTGAGCGCTCTATCACTTGAGCTACAGTGGTTTATTGAAGATAGGAGTCTAACGGTCTCTCCTGCCCGGGCTGACTTTGAACCACAATCCTCAGATCTCAGCCTCCTGAGTAGCTAGGATTACAGGCGTGAGCCACCAGTGCCCGGCTTTTTACAAGATATTTTTAAATCAAAATTTATAAGTTTAAGGTTTCTGCTCGACAGGTATATGACTAAAGGATTCTGACATTATATATTAATTCCAAACATGTAAGACAAAGAATATCTAAAATTTAAACCTGAAGACATTATGTTTTTAGGATGAGTTTCAGACTCAGAGCAATTAATATTGCTTTTCCTTTATTTTTAATTGTTATTATAAGGGTGATATACAGAGGGGTTACAGTTAAATAAGTCTGGTAATGAGTACATTTCTTTTTTTTTTTTTTT
>NW_012267250.1:14893327-14903126 GCF_000151885.1 Dipodomys ordii
TCTACCACTTGAGCCACAGCGCCACTTCCGGCTTTTTTCTTTTTGCTTATGTGGTGCTGAGGAATCGAACCCAGGGCCTCATGCATGCAAGGCAAGAACTCTATCACTGAGCCAACTTCCCAGCCCCTACACTCCCATCTTTCTTTCTTTCTTTATTTTTTAGGTCCGGTCATGGGGCCTGAACTCTGGGCCTAGGCGCTGTCCCTCAGCTCTTCAGCTCAAGGCTAGCCCTCTGTCACTTGAGCCACAGCGCCACTTCCGGCTTTTTCCTTTTTGCTTATGTGGTGCTGAGGAATCGAACTCAGGGCCTCATGCATGCAAGGCAAGCGCTCTACCACTGAGCCACCTTCCCAGCCCCTACACTCTCATCTTTAATGGCTGAATATGATGTAGCATTAGTCTGGAAGAAGTAGGAAATTTATTTTTAAAACCATTCAGAGCTGGGTGCTGTTGGCTCATGCCTGTAATCCTAGCTACTCAGGAAGCTGAGATCTGAGGATTACTTTTCAAAGCCAGCCTGGGCAGGAATGTCTGTTAGACTCTTATCTCCAATAAACCACCAGAAAACAGGAAGTGGCACTGTGGCTCTGGTGGTAGAGTGTGTGCTCGCTTTGAGCTGAAGAGCTCAAAGACAGTGCCCAGGCCCAGAGTTCAAGCCCCAGGATTACAACAACAACAGCAACAACCCTTCAGCTATTTTGTTATGGAAGAAATTGTTCCAGTGAGGTCTGCTCAAAGTGACACTTTTCCATGCTTGATGTTGATTGCTAGTGTTTTGTGTGTCTTCAACAAAGACAATATATTAATGAAACAGGACTCCCAGAACACAAGCTGGCAACCTCACATAGCTGGCTCAGAGTGAATACCTCTCTATTGGGATACATGAGAGGCCAGCTGACTTCTCTGTGACTGAGGGATCCAAGAAGAGGCAAGTCAGCAGCAGTTTCAGAAGTCATACATCACCACGTCAATTGGTCACACAGACCCACCAGAATTTGAGAAGGGATTTTACAAGGGCACAGATACTAGAAGGCAAAGGTCATTGAGGGCCATAATAGATACTGGCTACATTATATGGTAATTTAAAAAATCACTACAAGTGTTGCAACAGGAGATGGGGAAATCACATGGGAGAACAAAAAGGTTAAACAGGATAGCACACACCTGCAATATCAGCACTTAGGAGGCTTTAGCAGGAAGAGGACAAATTTGAGGCCAGCCTGGACTATATACCAAGGCCTAATATTAAAAAAAAAAGAAAAAAATAGATGGGAAATAGGAGAGAAAAACAAGAAAAGTCAATTCAGGAAGTTCAGCAGATAACTAATAGAAGACCAAAGAGGAGGACTGGGGATTTAACTCAGTGGAAGTGTGCTTGCCTAGCATGCATGAGGCTCTGGGTTCAATTCCTATCAGTGTAAAGAAAAACAAGATCCAGTAAGAGAGAGGAAAAAGATGGAGGGGAAATCACCAAGGAAATTTAGAAAACCTTCAAGATACAAAGTCAATAAAGAAAAGTCACATATAGGGCCTGGCACAGCAGTATATACCTGCAATCGCAACTACTTAGGAAGATGAAGTAGAGTTTTGAGGTGTGAGGCCAGACTGGGAAAAAGCATGTGACCCTATCTGACAAACTAAAAGCCAAAAGAATTAACATTTGCTTCAAGTGGTACAACACTTGTCTAGCATGCAGATATTACCCCAGTACTGCCAAACCCCCAAACCACGACCAACATACAGTGTGTGTGTGTGTGTGTGTGTGTGTGTGTGTGTTGACATAGAGCTTGAACTCAAGGTCTCACAATCTCATTTGTCTTCTTTGCTTATAGCTGGCACACTACCCCTTAAGCCATATATCCAGTCTGGTATTTTGATGGCTAATTGGAGATAGAATCTCCTGGACTTTTCTTCCTCAGCTGGCTTTGAACCATGATTATCAAGTCTCAACCTCCTAAATAGCTATATTACAGGCTGGATATCAGGCAACCAACCTTTTTTTTTTTTTTGGTCAGTCATGGGCTTGAACTCTGGGCCTGGGCACTATCACTGAGCTCTTCAGATCAAGGCTACCACTTGAACCACTGCACGACTTCTGGTTTTCTGGTGGTTTATTGGAAATAAAGAGTCTCACAGACTTTACTGCCCGGGCTGGCTTTGAACTGTGATCCTCAGATCCAGCCTCCTGAGTAGCTAGGATTAACAGGCAAGAGCCACTGGTGCCTGGCCACAACCTAATTTTTGAGGAGACTGTCATTTTGTCATTGAGTTGTTTGGGTGCCTTGGTTAAAGTTACTTGATGAAAAAGCTTTAAAAAAAAGCAGGCTATTTATTTATTTATGCCAGTCATGGTGCTTGAACACTGGAGCTGGACACTCTCCCTCAGCTCTTGAGCTGAAGGCTAGCACTCTACCACTTGAGCCACAGTACCATTTCCAGATTTTCCCGTTTATGTGGTGCTGAGGAGTTGAACCCAGGGCCTCATGTATGCGAGGCATGCACTCTACCACTGGGCCACCTTCCCAGGCCTCAAAGTAGGCTATTTTTAAAGCATAGTTTTAAGTTCACAGCAAAATTGAGTTATTTGCTTTCTCTATCCACATGTTAATTTACTTTAAAAAAGTTTCCTCAGAAAGAAAGAAAAAAAAATTACTTGTAGGCTAGAGATGGAACTCAGTGAGAGCACTTGGCACCACAAAATGAAACAATAACAAAACAGAGGCTAAGAAATTGTTTATAAAAAGGTCTCCTAGGAGCTGGGAAGGTGGCTCAGTGGTAGAGCGCTTGCCTTGCATGCCTGAGGCCCTGGGTTTGATTCCTCAGCACCACATATAAAAAGCTGGAAGTGGTGCTGTGGCTCAAATGGTAGAGCGCTAGCCTTGAGCTGAAGAGCTGAGGGACAGCGCCCAGGCCCAGAGTTCAGGCCCCATGACTGGACCCCCCCCCAAAAAAAAAAAATAGAAGGTCTCCTAGTCAGGTGGGACTCACCAGTAATCCCTGGACTTGGGAGGCAGAGGCAGGAGATGGAAAGTTTGAGACCAGCCTGGACTACATAAGGAGACCCCATATTTAAAACAAAATACAAACAAGGTGGTGGCTCAAATAGTTGAGCACTTCCTTAGCATGGTGGGGGAGAGCCCTGGGTTCAATCCCCTGTACACACACAAAGAAGCTTCCTCACATAGAGACATATTCATATTCATTTTTAACACTTCCCCCCCCCCCAAATTTAAGAATTTTTAGGGTATCGAGAACTGAACTTAGGGCTTTGCGCATGCTTTACAAACATTGTAGTGCTCAAGCCAAGACTTCAGTCTCTGATGTTAGTTCAAACTAATATATTTTACTTCAAACTATTTACATCCCCATTGATCTCTTTGTGTGTGTGTGTGAGTGTGCTGGGGATTGAACCTAGGTTTTCTAACATGCTAGGCAAGTGCTCTACCATGTTACCACATTCCCAGGTCTCTTCTTGATCTCTTTTTAACCTAGAGGTTTAGAATTATTTGCTTGGTTTCCAAATATTGGAACATTCTAGCTTTTTGATGCCATTAAATATCTAGTTTAATTATATCATGGTTGGTTGAAGCCTATACTCTAATTTCAGTCTTTTCAAATTCGAGCCTTCCTTTACAGACCTTTGTTGTTGCTGCTGTTATATGAGCTATCTTTTTTTTCTGCTTTGGTTGTGTTTGGAGCGTATGTGCTGCCTGAACAACACTGCATTTCTCTGGAGGTCCTCTAGGTTTGCACCATAATTAAGCACTCGGTATTTGCCAGCTCCGAGGGACTTTCTCTCTTACTAGAAGGTCAGACTGGAGTAGAGGAGTCACCTAGCTACCCGTGGACTTGGGGAAGCAACGGCTAGGATCTCTGTGATTTTTTTTTTCATATTGTTCTATTCTTCAGAGGCGAGAAAGCCACGGAGTTTTCAAAACAGAAACCCTCAATGGGGGAGAGGAGGGGAGGGGAGTGCATCGCGGTCAGGAGAGGTGGGGACCCTTCTGCTGACCGTCCTGCTCTTAAGTCCCGGAAATCCCTTGGCACAAGGAGGGCCACACAGATTCTTCTCGACGGCTCTAGGCCACCTGCGCGAACCGATTATTTCCTATGGCCCGAAACGACGATACAAATATCCAAATGGCCCTTAGCAGAAAAAAGCCCCCCATCCCAGGCAGGGAGCAGGTCTCCTAAGCAGCCCTTTTAACCCAGCAGTCTAGAGAAAGAGAGCCTCGTCCCAAGCTAGCCCCCAAAACTTGCGCTGGGCGGACGCACTGGGCGTGGTCCAGGAGCCCCACCACCCCACTGCCCGTCACGTGATCCAGCCAGCGGGTGGGGGCCCCGCCCCCCGGACGGGGGATGCCGAAAGCGATCTACCTAAGGCCCCGCCCATAACGTCATCACAGAGGCTCCGCCCCCTCCGACCGAAAGGAGGGGCACGAAGCCCCGCCTCTAAACGGCCTTCCTGGAGGGCCCGGCTGGGCCAGGGGGCGGGGCGAGAGGCCCGGGCGGAGCCCCCGGTGCAGGGGAGGGGAGGGAAGGAGCGCAGTGGTCACGTGCGGTGGGCTGCCTGGGGTCACGTGACGGGGCGTCCTGGTGGAGGGAACCGGTCCGGGAGTTCTTCTGAGGGAAGCCGAGTGAAGTGGGGGGGGACGCGGCGGCGGCGGCTTTGACAATGGTGAGTGCGCGGCGGCCTGCGTGGCTGTCTCCCGTCCGGGCCTCGGTGCGCGCGGCGGCGGAGCGGCCAACGGCAGGAGCCGGGTCGGAGTAGGAAGGGGCGGGCGCGCTGGGCGCGGAGCGGGTTAGGCCTGTCTGGCTACCACGGGGCCGGGGAGCGGGGCGGCGCCACCTCTTCCCGGTCCGGGCCAGGCCCGAGCACCTGCGGACGGCGGCAAGCTCTTCGGGCCATGTCGGAGCCGCTGCCCACTTTCCTCGACCGGCTGTGGGGGCCCTGGCTGGGCACCCGGACCCCGCCTGCGCGGGCGCTCGCGGCCGCCTCCTCTCCCAAGGTAGCCGGTCCTTGTGCCGCTCCCTCCGCGGCTTCCTGGCTGCGCTGCTTCCGTGCGCGGTTGGGGGGCCCGGGAGCCCCTCAGTCCCGGACTCTGGCCGGACTTGATTCCTATCTCTGGGTCACGAGCTTGAAAAAATCTGGTATATATATATTTTAACCCGGACGGGTGACGTCCTGCGCTTCCGTGGCCTCCAGTGGAGGCTGGCTGGTGACACTTGTAGAACTGGAGAGACGAGGAGGAAAAGGGTGTCGGCGTTCACCCCAAACTCTGTAGTTGGAGGCGGCCAATTCCACTGGCTCTCTCTTTTCCTGGTGGAGACCTTATACCTCTAAGTTGGCGCTCGGCGATGTTGCAGTTGCCCTGCCACCGAGGGGGGACACCCGAGTCGCAGCCATCCTGGGGTCCCGGTGGGGATCCGTGGGTGGGAGCTTCTCTGCGTGCCTCCCTTCCCTGTGTGACTCAGCCCCGAACTCAGGACCCGTGGCACGTCCACCTTGAGCACCTACTGTGTGCTCTCCTGGATTCTGCCTCTTCCTAAAGTTCGCCAGTTCAAGAAATGGCTAGATACTTTTGGTGAAGGCCACGCCGAGTTAATTTAAAAATAAAAAAGGAAAACCCCAGCTATTTGGAATATACATTAAAGGCAGAACTCGTATTGTAATAACCGCTTTTCAGAGGTAATAATTGTATTGATTTAATTAAAAAAAAAGATGTGTTCATTCCTAGAGCTTTTTTTTCCCTTTCATTCGAGGAATACTTGGGTGTATACCAGGTGAAACAAAACTACTTACTCTTTGATAACTTACAGTCTAGGGAGAGATAATTTATGTATAAATGAGTTTAAAGTGGAATTACAATTGTGATAAATTCGGAGAAAAAAGGAACTGGGAGACCTTGCCTGATTTAGGGAAGACTTCTTTAACTATAATTTGAAAAGAAAGCTTGTCCTCCCAGTTTTTGCCCTCGAGTAATTAGTAACTCGTTAAACACGAATGAAATTGTGAAGCTTTGAAACATTGAGATGGACTCATCTGCAACGTATGTATGAAAATGTGCTGTTTCATTGTGTGTAGGTTAAGTGAAATAAATTCTGAAAACCTCCATTTCATTTCCCCTCCACTTTATTTTAGTCACTGGACTAAACTTCTTAGAATGAAAAAGCCTTTTGATTATATATTAATTCATAATTTTGCTAGATGATAATGCTTGGTACAGGGTTTACAAATTATTTGCAAAAACTTAAACTAACTTCAGTGATGTGAGGATTAGGCTAACAGAAAACTTGTAAAAACAAGTATCAAAAGGTTTTGTTAGTAATATATATTTTAGTGTAGTTATTTATAAGTTACTGAAGAGCCTCAACTTGTTTATTAATTGGCTAGTCCTTGGAAAAAAAATTTTTTTTTGTGGTGCTGAGTCTGGAACCCAGAGCCTTCCACATTAGGCAAGTACTTCACCACTGAGCGCCTGGCCTGGCCTGGCCTGACACTTCCTCTCCTTCTGCCTTAACCTCCCCAGTACAAAAATCTACTGTGATTTTTAACTAGAAGCTGTCTTTTCCAAAAGAACTGAGCAGTATTCTTTAACTTAAATGAACTCAAAATCACTGTAATTTTGGTATCAGTTCACATTAGTGAATGCTTACTCTATTTACATTTTTATTCTCTCCCTGTATTTCACTTATTTAATATGTCAGAAGTATTATAATTTGGTTTTGAAAAAAAATACAAAATTAGCTGGGCGCTGGTGGCTCACACCTGTAATCCTAGCTACTCAGGAGGCTGAGATCTGAGGATCTCAGTTAAAAGCCAGCTCGGGCAAGAAAGTCCATGAGACTTTTAACTCCAGTTAACCTCTAGAAGACCCGAAGTGACACTGTGGCTCAAGTGGTAGAGTGTTGGCCTTGAGCTGAGAGCTGAGGGACAGTGCCCAGTGCCCCACGACCGACCCCCCCAAAAAAAAAACAACCAAAAAACCCAAAACTACAAAATTGGCTGTTTTCTTTCCTTCTCCTTCCCTCCCTTCCTCCCTCCCTTCCTCCCTCCCTCCCTCCCTCCCTCCCTCCCTCCCTTCCTTCCTTCCTTCCTTCCTTCCTTCCTTCCTTCCTTCCTTCCTTTTCCCTTCCTTCTTCCTTTCCTCCTCCCTTCCTCCCTCCCTCCCTTCATTTCTTTCTTTCTTTTCCTTCCTTCCTTCCTCCTTTCCTCCCTTCCTCCTTTCCTCCCTTCCTCCTTTCCTCCCTTCCTCCTTTCCTCCCTTCCTCCTTTCCTCCCTTCCTCCCTTCCTCCTTTCCTTCTTGCTTTCCTTCCTAGTCATAGGGCTTGAACTCAGGGTCAGGACGCTATCCCTGAGCTTGCTAGCACTCTACCACTTGAGCCACAGGGCCACTTCTGCCTTTTTCTGTTTATGTGGTACTGAGGAATCAAACCCAGGGCTTCATGCATGCTAGGCAAGTACTCTATACATTCCCACATTCCCAGTTCCCCCAAATTGAATTTCATAACTTTTTTATTTGAAATAGTAGACTATGCAGATCTTGAAATAAAATATTTGAAAGCAAGACTTCGGGTGGAGAATGTTTTTGTTAAGCCAGGTAGGCTCGTGCATGCTTGTCATTTCAGCATTTAGAAGTTGGAGGTCAGTTTGAGCTACCTATGTGGTTCCAGGACGGCCTGAGGTACCGAATGAGACCCTGTCTCAAAAACAAAATAACCCATACTACCAATAAAAACCAACCCCCCCCAAAAAAAGCTTTTATTTCCCTTTAGAAAGAACACCAAAACGACAGCAAAGTTGTATTTTTTATTTCTGTCATTGACTTGTTAAATACGAGGCATCCATAATTTTCTGGAGGTTTCTTAGTGACTAAAAGTAGTTTGTTTGCTAGTTTTTAAAGGTATAGTTAATTTATTAAAGTGTTCCAGTTTGTAAGTATAGTTCTTGAGACTGCATCTCCAAATAACCAGCCAAAGCCAGCATCTAGTTGCTCCTGCCTATAATCCTAGGAGGCTGAAATCTGAAGATTGTGGTGGGAAGCCAGTCCAATCAGGAAAATCTTAAGACTCTTACCTCCAATTAACCACTGAAGAAACCAGAAGTAGAGCTGGGGCTCAAGTGGTAGAGTGCTATAGCCTTGAGCAGAAAAGCTAATGGACAGCTTCCAGGCCCTGAGTTCAAGCCCTGGATCTCCTCTCCTTCCCCCCAACCCAGCCAAAAGCCAGTTTAGAGACATGGTTCCAATAATAGAGCACCAGCTGAAGAAGTGCAAGCCCTAAGTTTAAATCCTAGTCCCTAGTACAGGCAAGAAAAAAAGTATATAACACATAGTTTTTGCATACATTTTTAATTCCTATGAATTTAAAAGGTTTTAAAAATTGTGTCAGGCTAAAGCCCTGTGAGCTGTGAGCAAGAAAGTCTTGGGAGAGCTTGAAGCCTGAATTCATGTCTCATACATGTATACACCCCCCCAAAATTATGCCAGAATAATACTTATTGTTTCTTAGTTGTGAAGTTTTGTAAAACTGTGTATGTTAGCAACTTTAATGGCAGTTTTAATTTTTGCTTAATTGCATGTAATTTTTGATTATTTGGTCTTTTAAGTGTCAGTTTTCAAATACCAAGGGCAATTTAATGTATTATAAAGTATATGTGGAAAAAAGTAGCCTTTTTTTTTTTTTGGTCATGGGACTTGAACTCTGAGCCTGGATGCTGCTGCCCCTGAGCTCTTCAGCTCAAGGCGAGCGCTCTACCATTTGAGCCACAGCACCACTTCCGGTTTTCTGGTGGTTAATTGAAGAGTCTCATAGACTTTCTTGCCAGGGCTGTCTTTGAACTATGATTCTCAGATTTCAGTCTCCTAAGTAACTAGGATTACAGGTGTGAGCCACCAGTGCCTAGCTGTAAAACAATTTTTATAGTTATATTTTTCCTTGAAGTAGCTCTAGGAAAAGTATCAGGTTAGAGGAGGAAATGAATTTTTAGTTACCTACTTTTAAGTTGCAACTCAGATGAACTCATGTGAGTATCTTCAAGGAAGAAGAGCTCATTCATTCCCACTGAGAATTGACAATATCTTTCTTTCTTTTTTTTTTTTTTTGTATGTTGTAGGGTTTGAACTTGGGACTTGGGTTCTGTCTCCCAGCTCTTTTTGCTCAAGGCTGGCATACTATCTCTTTGAGGCATGGTGCCACGTCCAATTTTATGGTGGTTAATTGGAGATAAGTCCCAACGGACTTTCCTGCCTGGGCTGGCTTTGAACTGCAATTCGCAGATCTAAGGCTTCTGAGTAGGTAGATAATGTAGCTAGATAATGTCAGTACCTGGCCTTGACATATCTTTTAATGTGTTGGACTTTGCTTCCCCATATAAAGTAGGTAGCTCCTTGTAAATGTTGCTTTTCATCTGTTTGCAGTTTTCTCACAGCAGTTTCCCTCCCTTCTGGCTCAGTGCTTTGCACATAGTTGATAATTAGTAAGTACTGATTAGTTTTGAGTTGCTATGCATCTCATGAGAAAATGTACTGTTGAAAAATTTACCATTTTGAGGGGCTGGGAAGGTGGCTCAGTGGTAGAGAGCTTGCCTTGCATGCCTGAGGCCCTGGGTTCGATTTCTCAGCACCACATAAAAAAAAAAAGCTGGAAGTGGCACTGTGGCTCAAGTGGTAGAGTGCTAGCCTTGAGCTGAAGAGCTGAGGGACAGCGCCCAGGCCCAGAGTTCAGCTCTTCTTGCCTAAGCCGGCTTTGAATTGAGACTGCTGGCATCCAGCTGTTACTTACTTTCTGAAGAGAGTT
>NW_012267250.1:14905771-14911644 GCF_000151885.1 Dipodomys ordii
AAAAAAAAAAAAAAAAAAACCATAGCGGGACACCAGCGTCTCATACCTGTAATCCTAGCTACTCAGGATACTAAGATCTAGGGATCAGGGTTGAAAGCCAGCCTGGGCAGGAAAGTGTGGGAGACTCTTATCTCCAATTAATAACAGACAAAGCTGGAAATGACATTGTGGATCAAGTGGTAGAGTGCTAGCCTTGAGCAAACCCAGAGCTGAAGCCACAGAACCAGCCAAAAATAAAAATAAAAATCGATAACTAGTATTAGATTGTTAATGAATTCTGTTAATTAGTTGGTTATTGTCAACTAACATGTTTTAGTATTGATAAACAATTTATATACATATGTGATTAATTTTTCCTAATATTCCTTAGCATTGATTCATTGTACAAGGGAATTTCATTTTGACATGTCCATGTATGCAAACAATGTATCTTTTTTTTCCCAGTTGGCTCAGCAGTACAATGCCTGCCTAAGCTAACTAAAAGCCCTACGTCCATACCTCAATATGACCAAAAGGAAAAAAAGGCTTACTTTTCATTATTCTGCTAAGAGGTTCTTTTAATATAAAATAACTATACAATCCAAATTACTCATTCAAGCCTAAATGAATTACTTCAAAGTGCTATTTATTATACAAATAAAATGCTATTGACTATGAAAGTGCTACTTACTACAGATCTACTATGTTAAGTTTAAACAGGATGTGTTACATTAGAGAAGCCCTTCATAATGAAGTTTCCATTAGGAAACTAATGAAATGTCTGTAAAATTTTATAAGCATTGTTCCATAAATCCTAACTGTGACCAAAATATAAAGGACATCAGAAAGTGTTGGGGGAGGGCTGGAGAGGGCTGGGAATGTGGCTTCATGGTAGAGTGCCTAGCATGCATGAATCCCTGAGTTCCATTCCCCAGTACCACATACACAGAAAAAGCTGAACGTGGTGTTGTGGCTCAAGTGGTGCTGTGGCTCAGGCATTGCCAGCCCCAGGACTGGCGAAAAAAAGGGGGGGGCAAAGGGGGAGGACAAAGAAGGAGACTGATAGAGAGGGTAAGTCTGATTGTTTGGGAGCTGGGAATGTGGCTTAGTGGTAGATTACTTGCCTAGCATGCATGAAGTCTTGGGTTCCATTCCTCAGTAGCACATGAACAAAAAAAGCTGGAAGTGGTGCTGTGGCTCATGTGGTAAAGTACTAGCCTTGAGTAAAAAGAAGCTCAGGGACAGTGCCCAGGCCCTGAGTTTAAGCCCCAGGATTGGCAAAAAAAGAAAAAAAAATCCTAAGTTTCTGATATATTAGTATCTGATTATTTAGAATGGTTACCTATGGAAATGATTGAAAGTATTGATTTTTTACATTTCTTTAGAGAGTTTCTTAAAATTGTAAAACAATATGAAATCTACTTTCAACAAATGTTTGCATGTAATTACAATCTTGGAAACTATGCACATTGTTCCACTTAGTTCTGTTTGACATAGAATGATATGTTATTTCCTTGTAAATTCAGATTTGTAGTCTGTTTAGCTTTAGGTCACAGGTAATTAAATTTGAATTATAAAATGTAGTGAGTTGCTAAACATGATAATTATGAGTATTTTACTTTTATTTCAGAGTTTCCTTGGAGGTTTTTTTGGTCCCATTTGTGAGATTGATGTTGTCCTTAATGATGAGGAAACCAGAAAAATGGCAGAAATGAAAACCGAAGATGGCAAAGTAGAAAAGCACTATCTCTTCTATGATGGAGAGTCTGTTTCAGGAAAGGTAAATTTTTGTTTGGAGAGTACCTAGTTGTAGGATATTAAAATTAAGATGGTCTGTACTATGTCTAAATTTGAATGATTTTCTTAGAAATGGACATTTTTTTCCCTTGAAGGTCAGCTAAAATCTTTGATTCATCAGACAGATTTAGGCGAAACTTCTTAACCCTAAAAGAGATTCAGGGGCAAAGTGTTTTTTATAATTGTATTTTTATTATCTTTAAGTAGTTTGTACAAAGGAGTTACCATTGAACAAATCAGTTTATGAATATAGTGCATCTTGATTGATATTATCCTTTCATCGTTTTCCCCCATCCCTCCCAACCCCTCCCCTCAGTTTTCCTAGTTTCACAGGATATGTATTGGGTATTATGACTGCATTCTTCCCTTTCTTCATTTGTCTACCCTCCTTCTTCTCTTGATCCCCAACTCCCACAAGTGGGACAGAGTGTTTAAATTCCACAAAATTTTCTGTTTATGACTGTACCTTTGTCTAGTGTTAGAGAGTTTCTCCAGAACAGGGCTGTGATACCCTCAAAGTATGCTTCTCCCCTAACAGTTGAGTTGTAGAGATTGGGATTAATTTTCTGGTAAAATATTCAAAGGCTTTCCTTGTCATTCTTGGTAGCATACCTCATTGAACTACCATTGTGTCTCTTGGTGTCATTTCTTGGTTTTCTATTGAGGGCCTATATACTTTGGGAATATGTCTGTGCATGGTCAGATATATTAGGGATACATGCTGTAAGACTTCTTTTTCCTTTTTCTCATCCAGTGATGTATAAGATCATTCTTAGCCATTTGGGAATGTGATTAGTACTCATTAGCCTTCAATACTAGGGAATAGAGAAAAAGCTAAAAATATTTAAAATATGGAACACTATAATTTTTCTTCTGCGTTAAAGTAATACCTACATGTATTAAAAGTTTGGTAAATCAGACAGAATCCCATCATAGAAATAAATTTACTATTGAAATCTGGATATATCTCTTAGTCCCTGTGTATTTGAAATACAGTCATATGTAGTCTAATGACAGGGATACATTTCTGGGTGATTTGTTTTCTTTTTTGGCATTGCTAGGGTTTGAACTCAGGCTTTCACATTTGGCAAGCAGGTGCCCTACATCTGGATACATTTTTTTTTTTTTTTGTAGAGATACATTTTTGACAAATGTGTCTTTAGGCAGTTTCATCATTGTGTGAATGTGGAATGTACTTAGACAGATATAGGTAGTACAACCTTCTGTACACTTAGCCTACATGGTATAGCCTAATTAAATTTTATTAATCTTCTAGGCAAGGCATTGATAATTCATATCTGTAATGATAACTACTCAGGAGGTTGAGATGGGGAAGACTGTGATCTAGGTTGGCCTGGGAAAAAGGCAAGAAAAAATAGTGAAACCAGAAAGTGAAAGAACTGGGAGTGTGTTCAAGTGTTAGGCCCTGAGCTCGAGCCCCAGTACCACCTAAAAAAAAATCTTATTTATAAACATTTTTTTGTGTGTCTGCTGGTCCTGGGGCTTGAACTTAGGGCTTGGATGCTGTTGTTGAGCTTTTTTTTTTTAGTAAGTCTTTTTTGGGGAAAAGACTATACAGAGGAGTTACAATCACTTGAGCAAGGTAATGAGTACATTTCTTATCAAGCATTGTTGCCTCCTCCTTTGTTTTTCCCCTACCATCCCTTCCCTCCCATCTCCACTAGGACACAAATGCACATTAGCAGAGGCCTGCACAATTAGCATCATCAGTATCAGTGTCTTTCACCTCCTCATCTTGTGTGTTATTTATTGGAAGATCTTCACGGAGCAGCAACTTGCTTGGAGCTGTCAGTTTTGTTTTTGTTGGTCATGGGACTTGAACTCTGGACTTGGGCGCTTTCCCTGAGCTCTTACAGCTCAAGTCCAGCACCTTGCCACTTTGAGCCACAATACCACTTCCGGTTTTTGGTGGTTAATTGGAGTTAAGAGTCTCCTGGACTTTCCTGCCTAGGCTGGCTTTGAACTGTGATCCTCAGATCTCAGCCTCCTAAGTAGCTAGGATTACAGGTGTGAGCCACTGGCGCCCAGCTGTAGCTGTCATTTTATACAATGCCTTCTAAAGCATCTACTGAAGGACTAAGTTGGGCTATAAGGCTCTTTTACAGCGTGTGCTTGTACGAGGGTCTTAAGGTCTTGCTTAGCTGTGTAGCTTAATGCTGGTGCTCTCCTACTTGAACCTTTCCTCCAGTTCTGGCTTTTTGCTGATTTATTAGAGTTAAGAGTCTCTTGAATTTATTTGCCAGGCTGGCTTCCAACCTCAGTCCTCAGACCTCAGCCTCCTGAGTATCTGGAATTAGTGCGACTCGTCTAAGTTTTTTTTTTTTTTCCTGGTCTTGGTCATAACTCAGGGCCTGGACACTGTCCCTGAGCCTCTTTGTGTTCAAGGCTAGTGCTCTACAACTTGAGCCACAGTGCCACTTTCAGGTTTTTCTGAGTAGCTGATTGGAGATAAGAGTCTCATGGACTTTCCTGCCCCAGCTGGATTCAAACCATGATCCTCAGATCTCAGCTTCCTGAGTAGGAGTAGCTAGGATTATAACAGGAGCCACCATTGGGCTCCATCTAAGTTCTTGACATCTCAAGAACTTAATGAGATCGGGCTGGGAAGTTGGCTCAGTGGTAGAGCGCTTGCCTTGCATGCCTGAGGCCCTGGGTTCAATTCCACAGCACCACATAAGCAAAAAGAAAAAAGCCGGAAGTGGCGCTGTGGCTCAAGTGGTAGGGCACTAGCCTTGAGCTGAAGAGCTGAGGGACAGTGCCCAGGCCCAGAGTTCAGGCCCCACAACTGGATAAAAAATAAATATAAAAAAAAAAAGAACTTAATGAGATATAGGTATTGTGATGTATATGTGTATGTGTCTGTTTCTCCTCTCCTTTCCTCCCTCCCCCCTCCCTCTCTCCAGAGTTTAGCTGTTTGCCAGGCTGACCTTGAATTCCTAAGCTTAGGCAGGATTCTGTCTAGTCTCCCAAGTAGCTGGAACTTCCAGCATAGCTTCTACCCACAGTTAATAGGGAATAGTAGCTCATTGTTGAGTAGCTTGTTTGTGATTATACAGTTATTGATGTGAATAAAACAGGTTATAAGACAGTATCTTCATTTCTATGTGAAAAATACTTCAAAAAGTTTCATTGTGTTCTTTTTTTGACAGTAGTAAGATTTTTTTTCTTTTTTGCCAGTCCTGGGGCTTGAACTCAGGGCCTGGGCTCTAGTCTTGAGCCTCTGTGCACCCTACCTCTTGAGCCACAGCACCACTTCCAGCCTTTTTTGTTTATGTGTTACTGAGGAATGGAACCCAGGGCTTCGTGCATGCTAGGCAAGCACTCTACCACTAAGCCATATGCCCAGAGAACTAAGGTTTTAACTCAGGGCCTCAAGCTTAATAGGCTGGCACTCTATTGCATAGCCATAACTTCACCCTTGCTAGTTATCTTTGAGATACAGTCTCATTTCCTGCCATGGTTTATTCCTGAACCCTGATCTGCTTGTTTTAGGCTTTTTATTGCTGGGATGACAGGCATGTGCCACTACATCTGGCTTCTCTTTGTTGTTATGGAGAATCCTGGACTTTTCTGCTCTGAGTAGCCTGGAACAGTAATTCACCCAATCTCAACCACCCATGTAATTTAAGATGACAGATGTATTCCGCTGCATTCAGCTATGTATTGAGAGAGGCACTCTTGTGAATTTTTCTCCCTGGGCCAACCTTGTTATTCCCATTCTCAGTTTTCCAAGTAGCTAGGATTTCCAATTCTCAGCTGTGATTTTGTTTTACATATTCTAAAATAAGTACTTTGGATTAATGTAATAGTCATTGGTGGAAATAATTTGGAATAAATAGGATATGCAATTCTATGTAGAAATGTGAAAACACGGGACTGGGAAGGTGGCTCAGTGGTAGAATGCTTGCCTTGCATGCATGAGGCCCTGGGTTTGATTCTCCAGCACCACATAAGCAAAAAGAAAAAAAGCCAGAAGTGGTGCTTGAGCTGAAGAGCTGAGGGACAGTGCCCAGGCCCAGAGTTCAGGCCCCACGACCGGACCCAAAAAAAAGAAATGTGAAAACACCCTTCACATG